>NC_134492.1:16431404-16768070 GCF_040206685.1 Ascaphus truei | reverse complement strand
TATTAAATAGATGGAAGGCGTCTTGCAGCTGCTGGTAGACATGGTCCGGACAACACTGTGTAGAAGAGAAAGTTTGGCGTCTTCTATTAAAAGGAGGTCATTTTAGCATGATAATATTTACTATGCATTATCTGTGGTTTTAACCTTTTTTTTTTTGTTTAAGGAACCCTATATTTATATTGTGAAATTCTGCGGAACCCCAACCCTCTCTAATAGCGTGTCTGAGATCATATGCATTGTAAGGAACCCCAAACCTCTCTAATAGCGTGTCTGGGATCAGATGCATTGTAAATTCTTCTGTATTTTGTAAATTTTTTAAATGACCTGAAAATTGCAGGGAACTTAAGTGTTCGTAGAAACTACTGTTGAAAAACACTGGGCTACAAAGTCATTCCTAGAATGCATCATCCGCACCTCCAGCTCTGGAAGATGTACATTACTAGAAAGCGGTATGAACAGCATATCAAATATCCTGCATCTCTCGCACTTCCTTTTAAAGCTTTACGCTCTTCTGTCCCTCCTTACATCTCAGCCCTAATTTCTTGCTATGCACCATCCCGACTGTTGCGTTCCGCTCAAGGATGTCTTCTCTCTACCCCCTTTGTATATAAAGCCCTCTGCCGCCTTAAACTTTTCTCACCGACTGCCCCGCACCTCTTGAATGCCCTTGCCCTCAATACCAGACAAGCACCCTCTCTATCCACCTTAAAACACACCTGCAGAAAGGAAGCATATGAGTAGCTCCATGGCTAATACTATACACCTGGTACATAAAGCTTGGCCCCTTGCAGACGAACTTACCAGAATGCCCTGCTACCAATTAGATTGTAAGCTCTTCGGAGCAGGGACTCCTCTTCCTAAATATTACTTTTATGTCTGAAGCACATATTCCCATGTTGTTATTTGTATTATTTGTTATTTATATGATTGTCACGTGTATTATGACTGTGAAGCGCTATGTATATTAATGGCGCTCTATAAATAAAGACATACATACATATCATTTATTAAAACCAATGGAAATACAGTCCTAATGCTTTATATAGGAGCCTGTGGTGATTTATACAATATTTGAATGTGTTTCGAGTTAATTCAAAGAAATATAATACAAAATATACTTGTAAATAAAATACAAGCATAATCATATTTTTCCTGACACGATTAGTAAATCCAGCCCATGTATTGGGAGAGCAGTCTGACACTTTCTGTATTACAACCACACACACTACCCAGTGCATTCGCTTATTGATGTTAGCATTACTGCATTATATGGTATTTGTGGCTCAGATCCCTCAGACTCTTCATCATGATCTGGGTCACTGTACAGGTAGTCCTCGCTATCCAACGTTTCACTTTACAACGAATGGCATATCCAATGCTTAACACAACCCTATGGGCCGTTATCCGACGCCTGAATGCGTTATTCAACACTCACCGCCACTGATTAACATGGGACTCACTTTACAACGGTTTCACTATCCAACGCTACTTCCAGAACGAATTCCGTTGGATAACCGAGGACTGTCTGAAGCTTGCCCGCTCTAGTAACTATTGTCACAAACACAGTCACACTGTACTTACCACAACTTTGCATTTGGTGCAAGGAAGGGCAAGCCAGGGTCACAGGCCTGCCAGGATGTCACAGGCCAGCCAGGTCCGAGTACCCTCAGCCACCTCACATAATCACATAGCCTCCTACCATGTATTGATAAGAGACCACACACTACAAGTGTTTCCTGTAATAATAAAACTAGGACTTAAGACAACGACGGAACAGTGGGGGGAGAAAGGAGAGAACTGTTCCTGCTAGCTGAGAGCTCAGGCGGCCATGTTGGTACACCCACGGCAGGGGAAATGCTCGCCGATCACTTCTAAGTCATATGGTTGCAGGTATTCGAGAAGGTGTAGAAAACGGTGGGAAAGACCGCAGGTGAAATCATCGCTCAAGATCGTCTCGTTTCCCTCAAAATATGTGTTTGGGTGTAGCAACATGTCTTCCAAGGACTCCGCTTCGTATTTGCAGCAATGATAAATTGGGTGTACAGAGATGGCGCTCACCTGCTCCGGGTTTTTCTATTCGCAGCAGCGAAGGATCGGGTGTACAAAGATGGCCGATATCCGCCCCCCATGCCGGACAAGCTTCAGATAAACAGGGGGATCTCCTGATTGGCTGTCGTCATAGTGACGCGGGTACGGTCCTGTCTCCAGGCCTAGGTCCCAGTACCGAGTGTGGGTTAGGGCTGCGGCCTGCGTGTCCCCTGCCATGTCCCACCCTATCCCCGTGGCTCCCGCTTCACTCGGGCCTGTCCCCGGCCTCCAGTACTGTGAGTAACGGCCGGAGGGTGAGGCGGGGAGAGGCTGGAGTCTGACCCCGGGGCCTCCCCGGCTCCGCCCCGGGCAGCATGGCGGAAGAAGCAGATGTGGATATTGAAGGGGATGTGAATGAAGCCAGTAGAGGGTGAGGCGAGAAAACAACGTCTAGGATCTATAATAATAAAAAATCATAATAATGATCATTAATAATAATAATCATCATCATCTATTTTATTGTACATTGTTACCGTTTATGTAATGCTTCAAAATTACATCTGCAAGTCCCTGTCCTCAAGAGCTTACAATCTAATGAGTGTCATCCAATTAGGGGTGTCCGCCTCCACAGTCCCCAATCAGTGGGCTCTAGTAAAAAAATATATATGCAATTTCAGAGGCTAAATACTGACTTCTACTGTATATCGGAATTTCTTCTTGGACATTATTTGAAGCTTTTGAGACACCGGGGCTTAGAATCAGTGAGAATAACAGAAATCAGTGGGGGTGTCCCAGGTTTTCTGATGAAGGTTCAGAGATCTAGAAACCTGAAGGCAAAAGGGGCTTTACTTTCAATAAGGCGGTGGCCACACGGGCGTCTGCTTCAGACAGAGTTGCCGTAATACATCAATGATGGCAGTTTTTAAAGCAGGGTTGAATGATACCAGAGGGCGATGAGAAGTCAGGAGGCGGCACTAACCACGTACCTGCCCACTGATCCCAGATCACCTGTGTTATACTGGTACAGTGCAGGTGTCATACCCCCATTTTTCTGATTGGATATATCATACAACAGACAGGAATTGAGAACAGGACATACTTGAGAACGAGAGAGGTAACTCTCCATGTATTACTTCCTGGTAAAACAAATTTATAAATAAATAATAACCCTTTCAGTAGCATCCGAGTGCCACGCACCTTCTGCCATTGCGACCGTGTCATCGCTTGTGTGCCTGCCCCTGTAACGTCCAGTGGACAAAATATGGGAGGCCCAGATGTGTTCTGCAAGGATTCTGTTGGTGTTCTCTGGCTAATCCAGTGAGCTGTTTCTCCTCGTGTTTACCTTTTTAAGTAGTTTTATTTTAATAATTAGATTCAGTATCATTCATTTACCAATATGTAGGGTTAAGTGAAAAATAGTACGGGCCATTTAAATGATGTTCAATTGCAAAATATAAATATATACTGTGTGTACATGTGCAGTATATCTGTATATCTTTTTTAATACATTAATCTGCTCATGTCCCAGCATAAAACTAATGTAATAGGTTTTCAGTTTTCTGATGCTTGTCATCACCATTCACACACTGGTCCTGCAGAACTCCACTTAAAATTAAATGTGCTTTTACAGTATATTTGTCCCTTTTAGGGTTTTTTTTTAACCTCCTGTTCTCTCTTCCTTTTCTCTTTCTGCATTACACTTTTCCACGGGTTCCTTACACCACCAGAGAGCCACCTACTGCTATTTGATTTACAGTTTGTTGTCATTGGTGCTGTATTTGGACATGGCTGTTTTTGGAATTCCTGGGAAAGCAATTACTGCACGTAAGGCCATATTTAGTACACGCTATTAAGCTGTAAAGCACGTTATGGCCCATTCACTTGAACGTGTCTTACAGCTTCTCACCTCTTTGCAAATATAGAAGAATACTTGTGATGTAGTACAGCAAAGGATGAGGATTTCCCTTAATCGTTTGTGGTAATTCATTAATGGAAGCATATTGCTTCAATTCTATTAAGAAAGTTCAAAATTGTAATTAATGCTTTTTAGGGACCGTTTACTAATTTTTACATGGTTTGGAAGCTGTACTTTTAAAATGAATGAAACCTGAATATAGTAAATATTTTATATACATGTTGCAGAGCCTATGAGAACAAGAACTCTGCGTTTGTACCAGATCACTACCTTGATTCAATGTGGAAAAATGAGGCTGTCCTAACTGTGAGTAGTAAATTAATTCATTCTGTAGCTTGTAGTAATAGTGTTTATCAAGATGTTATACCTGCAGGAAATTGGTTAGTCTTGCATACAGTATCTCCTACTTAACTGAACTGCAGATGTTACACCAAGAAGCACATTTTGTTGTTGCGATTTAATATGCAATTCTAGTTTTACAACTATTGTTATTTATTTTGTTTAAGCCATGGACATTGGATAGCACAATCAGTGAAGAAAACAGGTCTGTCATCGAGAAAATGTTGCTTGAAGAAGAGTATCCTTTAAAACACAGTGTTTCTGTATCATGTTGGGAAACTTGTGCGTGCAGTAGCTAACCTCACCTTCTATGTTTTGCTGACGCTAAGTTACTTTTTATGCCACCAATAAGCTGAAGAATGCTTAGTCCAGTAGTTTCCCAAAAATGTTTTGGTTAAGGAACCCAATGCGAAATTCTGAGGCACTCCAACCCTCTCTAACAGCGCGGCTGAGATCGGATGCATTGTAAATTGTTCTGCATTTGGTACAATTTTTAAATAACCTGAAAACTACAGGGAACCCTATAGGCATGCCCGGGGGAACCCATGGGTTCCTAGGAACCCTGGTTGAAAACACTGGCTTAGTCTATTAAAACAATGTAATCAGAATTAATTGTTGTTCCTTAGCTTTGTTTAAGGTATTACTTATCTAATAAGCCCCTTCCAGCCAAATTCTGGACTGATTCAAAAGATGGAGAAAAGAGCTACATCGATAGGTAAGTTATCACATCATTGCCTTCAATATTTTCTGCAATAAATCCTAGTTACAGTAGATACATGCCTTTTTGTTGCTAAAGTGGAATGAGCAGGTAAAACTCGGGCAACAAACTGGAATATTAGTTTTTCCAAATTTAGATTTTATTACATAAATGTATTGTCTGCAAACTACATCTTTGGCTGGATTATTAACAGAAGTTTAAGAAGGTGTGTCTTCCCAAGAAGATGGAAAATTTGACATTTGTTTTTTTTGGGAGATTATTGCCATCAAAGAGATCTAACAATTGATGCAGAAATAGCCAGCAATTGATCTGATAAGAATTACATTTGGCATCCCATTTTCTCAAAGTAAATTTATTTGATGCTATAGGTCCCGGTGTTTCTGTCCTAAACATTTTCTCAGATTATTACTTTGTGCTCGAGCAGATCTATAAGTGCTACCCTCTCTTTAACACAAGTCACCGCTCTTCCCTCTTTACATACAAGTGGCATATTTCTTGTTATTAATGTTTTGCTGTGTTTAGTGGTCATTTGTTCTGTTGAATGAATTTGAGAGAATTGATGGACACCTTCAACACTGGCAAAGTGTTGGCAAATGATCTTGAACCTGTTTTAGCAATGAAGACGTACATTAACAGATGATAAGCCCTCTTCAAGGGTGCAGGACACTCGACAGATACAAAGGAGATAAGCGTCTGGGGGACAGAAACAATTCAAATAGTTAACAAATGATGCCAGCATAAAGTGTCTTTGGTGCCATATTTTATAGCCTTTATCCTCTATGATTACGGAACAATCTGAATTTAGATGAAAACTATTTAACTGAATTGTATATTGTGCTCTTTTTAGTAGCAGTCCACAGACGAAAATGACAAGAGTTACGTAAGTATTTTTTACCTGGGACAATGCATGCTGTTTTTCGTGCGCTTTTCTTTTTTTTTAATAGTGATGTCTCCACAATCCGCTGCAAACTAATTGGGAGTATGAGTATTTGTAGTTATTAACATCACAATGCCTATCTGGTTTATGCATAGTTGGGGTCCCCTGATGTTTATTACACGGCCCATGTGCTCACTGGCGTACAGCTATAAACTCTTATAGACAGAGAGGTGACCTCACCAAAACCGCTTAGAAGCCATGTCCTTTATTCCCGATGATGACCAAGATGGCAGAGCTTAGGTCCTGACTCATCTTAGTTCTACCCCTGCAAGACTTCTCGGTAACCAATGTAGGTTAGTCTGCTTCATCCCTACACCCCATCATCTGCCTCCGGCATGGGAGAGATACCCACCCACCGATCTCTTCTGTACAACAGCCTTCGAAGTATGTCTGAAATGAGAGTCCCAATAAGGCAATACTTGGCCAGGCATGTGTGGGTAATGGCATGGCAATCTAGTACAGAGGTGGCCAACTCCAGTCTTCAAGGGTCACCAAGAGACCAGGTATTAGGGATATCGCTGCTTCAGCACAGGTGGCTCAGTTAGAATAAGCCACTGATTGAGCCATCTGTGATGAAGCAGGGTTATTCCTAATACCTGGCCTGATGGTGGCCCTTGAGGACTGGAGTTGGCCACCTCTGATCGAGCAGGTGATTATAATTGAGCACTATAGTAATGTACGGTAGTGATGGGATGTGGTGAGATTGTAAGAAGATGGGTTTGAATATCTGTAAGGGCTAAATCTAGGATATACAAAACATGTCTGCTTACAGAAGTGAGGTTTAAACTGACAACAAACTTCTAATTGTATAGAATGCCGCACCCAATTGACATAAAAATAATAGAATGGAGAAAAAAGGAAAACAGCTATAGTGTGTAGTATATAGTTAAGAAAGTTCTTTGCACTATAGACTATGAATATCATTCACGAAGCTACGCAAATAAGTCCGCATAAAATAGTGAGCCTGTGGTCCATTCAGTAGCACATCCGTACAATTGCAACTATTTGGACTATTGATTACCTACATTAGAAATTCACAAACTGAAAGCACCCACCATAGGAATTATAGAATGTATATAAGGCGTTGATATTGTTTAGTGTTTATCATATTGGTTATTCAAATTGTTATATTTTAAGCATTTTTTATGCTCTTCCTTTTTTTTTTTTAATATACGCTTGTTCAGAGAGAGACATTTTTAATATAACAATATATTTATATTTATTTAGTGAGATTTCAATATATTTAGAGAGGTGCACTATCAGATTGTCCCGTTTGGTAATAAACTGATAACGACATTTTATAGTTCACCAAAATATGTAGCATAAGCTCTCGAGAGAAATCTCATGGGGATTTTTTGAATAGTTTAGAAGATTTATCCGATAGATTCCTTGACGTTGACTAGTTTTGTTGTTAATGTGAAGGTTCCGATCTCCCACTAAACCAAGCAGCAGCAGCAGCAGCCCTGTGAAGTGGACTACAGAAGAAAAAGACCTCTTTGAACAAGGACTGGTAAGCACTTTCATGATTTCCATCCCACCTGCTAGTCCGTATGTCATCCTTTTACTTTGGGATTTTTTCCCAGCAGTCTGGAAGATTTGGAGGACAAGAATGATTTACTATATTTTGTACATACAAATTAGAGCAGGGGTGGCCAACTCCAGTCCTCACGGGCCACCAACAGGTTAGGTCTTCAGGTTATTGCTGCTTCAGCACGTGGCTCATTCAAAGACTGAGCCACTAATTGAACCACCTGTACTGAAGCAGGGATATCCAGAAAACCTGACCTGTTGGTGGCTCTTGAAGACTGTAGTTGGCCATCCATGCTACAGAGTGCATAGTAATACTTGCAGAATCTTCTGGCTTTCTGGTGGTTCAGTGCTATGGTTTGCAGCAATATGGGAGTTATTGTTATTAAAAATAAATAAATCTTCCACATTTGCCAAAAATTATAGCTTGATCAATTCACATGAAAGCCGTTCTCGGAGCACGGGCATAGTGGAGGAGGGTGGCTGCTCCAAGACACATTGTTGGCAAAAGGAGAGTATTATAATAATGTATTCTATAATAAGAGACAAAACGGCCCCAATGCTACATGCAATGATAAATTATTGGGTACATTAATATGCCTTTAGGCACCGCATATCTGTCACACACCCCATGCTATTGGCAGCATCATTTTTGTTTCGTCGTCTCTCTATGAAGTGGAAGAAATATATGATGGTGTATGTATGATATTGGGAGTGGGACATACTGAAATGGGTTTAACTGTGACGTGGTTGCAGGCTTCAAATATTTTTTGGCCAAAGTATTGAACTAAATGACCCATATTTATGAAGTATGAATATAGATAAAATGCATATTATTGCACCCAATAATTTGTAACTGGATGTATCATTGGGGCCTTTTGTCACTTGTATATATTTTGGTCACTACCCAGTATCACTGTGTGCGTGCGTGCGTGCGTGTGTGTGTGTGTGTGTGTGTGTGTGTGTGTGTGTGTGTGTGTGTGTGTGTGTGTTTTGAGCTTGCCAAGACTCTATATGTCTCTATCCTATAATGCCTATTATCTAATGATTGGGAACCACACCATAATTATAGATAGAGATCCTCCACTCCCAAAGAAGCTCTCCCACTTTGTTAATGTTTATGGCGCTTTAGGTTTGACTTTTGAGCCCTGCATTGTAAAAGGTCAACTCTATTATTGCCTGAAAAGTTGTGTTGGACCATGCCGTTTCCTGTAAGAGATTTATTTGATCTGCGTATCGGGATTAGGTAGAAGTTATGTAGTCAGAAACTCATCCCACGTTTATTTTGTAAAGGCTGAATTTGGCAGAAGATGGACAAAAATTGCAAGGCATATTGGGAGCCGTACTGTGTTACAAGTTAAGAGCTACGCAAGGCATTATTTTAAAAACAAGGTAAGCGTATTTAGCCCTTCGAGATAACTGTGCTTGCAGTACATACATTCGAATGCAATATCATGAGTTGTGACCCAAACCCTTTTAGACTTGCTTGTCACCCACTCACTAATGTTATTTAGGGGCTTTTGTGCCATTGTTTAGAATTAATCTGGCTCAAATAATAGAATAATATATAATACCAGCCACTATACTATGCTGCATAATTCTGAGCAGAAACATTGCATGTTACCGCAGACCTTACACGGAAAATGCGCTATGAAGGTCCTATACTGGACCAATTTGATGTGTCAGGGCCGTACAAACTTTCAGAGCCTGTGGGCTGTGATAAGAGTGACCGTATCATGGAGGACTGTATCATTACCTTCCTCACACAAAGACGCACGCATGCCTTGGTGCGCTGCCTGTCACCCCTCGCGCTGTCTGTAACCCCTCACGCTGCCTGTCACCCCTTGCGCTGTCTGTCCCTCTCGCATGTTGCTTTTATCTACATTCAAACCACAGCCACTGCCTCGTGCTGCTGCTACGTCACTGGCAGCACTCACACAAACAGATGGAAGCTCCACAGAGTCTGAGCCGCACGAGCGGTGGCCACAGGCTGCTCACCAAGTTTCAGGAACAAAACGGGCGCTGTAGAATAAAGAGTTAGCACAGCCCTGAACTAGATGCACATCAGAGTTTCTAGTGATTTCTATACTAAACGTAACCTGTAAAGGAAACATGACACAACTACATATCGAGACTGAACTTCTTCACAAGGAAAGAGGCAAACGGAACATTTAGAAGGTTCTTACTGACGTCTCCCAGCTGCAAATCGAGTGGAAACAAAGCACCATATTTATCAAAGAAAAGGAAAGCAATGGGAAGATTTTCCTTGGATATACTGTATCTGGTGCAAGTCTCTTGCATGGGCTTTGCCCCAGTATTACAGCTGGGAGACTTAAGTAAATAACCCCTTTAGGAGCCAATTTTATAAACTCAAAAGCGGTTGTTCGCATCGTGATCATCCCAGGACTCCTATTCAAGTCAGTGTTCTTGTTTTCTGCCAATCGCAGCTTCAGAGTTTATAAAATCATCCTCTTAATCTTCAATATTTTTGTTCACGTGACTTCTAGTAAATCCCTATTTACTTGACCTTTTCAGTTTGGCTATACTATCAGAGGCTACAGTATATCCCCAGAGCAACCCTATATCACGTTTCATTGTAAAATATTATACTTCCGTACATGAAATTGTGTAATGCTCGTTTGTATATCATGTTTCTTTTTTTCTGAGGTTTATTTGGAGAAGCAGTTTTATCCGTTACCTGCTTTTGTAAATGTGATCCAGTTTAGGACTTAGACACAATAAATGAGGGACTTGCAGCCTTCCTGATTAATGTGGACGCAGCACTACCGTTTGTATGCTATTTTGCAGTGTAAATTGGAGGACTGCGGGAGAGAGGAAGCCAAGCTGCATACTGCAAGTCTCCAGGTATTCCACCTGGAAGACCCTGAGGAGGAAGCGGTGTTAGCAGATGAACTCACAACACTCCGAGGCCGAGCGGACCCAAATCTGAATGCTGTTAAGATTGAGAAACTATCGGATGATGAAGAGATCGATATAACTGATGAGCTGGATGAACTGCTGAGTGACAAGCCAGACGTCTGCGAATCCATAATAAATTCAGCCGATAAAACTGACCGTGGCTCAGAGAGCAGTGGGAATGATGCGACCTCCCATACTGTAATGCACCACAGCCCTCTCATGCCAGAACCACAGCAAACAGAGATTTCAACTTCTCCGATGCTACTCTGTGAACAAGCAGACATAGAGGACAAAGAATCCATCAATGATTTGACATGTCTAACTCCTAATGAAACTGCTACACCTGATGAAGAGTACGGAACCGGGAATAGTGACTCTCCTTATCAGGAGCTGTATTCCCACGAGAGCGACTACGGTCACCATGCAGCGCATTCACCCCCTGCGTGCGAGAATGAAGCAGAGAATCAAGACGATGAGGAAGAACTAAAACCACCCGACCAGGAAGCACATATAGACCGAAATTCCATCTCGGAGGAAGAAAAGCAAGCGATTCCTGAATTTTTTGAAGGGCGTCAAGCGAAAACTCCAGGACGTTACTTTCGGATCCGAAACTATATTTTGGACCAATGGTAAGAATATGAAATGCCGAGTTGGTAACAACATCACTTATTTTATTTATCTCCACCCCCCCCCCCCAGTAAATGGTCTTCAGCAGTAATAAATAAAAATAGATCTATATACTGTACATGGTTTTTTTTTTTCCCTAAGGAAAAAAAGATCTATTATTTTGATGGACTTGAAAAAAAGATCTTCGATGCTGTTTTCTCAAGTAGGCTTTGAAGTATTACAATATTACAGTTAAGGAGAATGTGAGCTTGTGCTGCCAGTAAACCTACATTGCCTGGGAGGAAGTGGGCATGAAATTCACATTTTTGTTTTATTTCCTGACATCCTTTAAAGCAGAACCCTTATTCTGATTTTAGTGTACACCTAACTGAAGAGAGCAGTCTTTGAACTAAACATGACTACTGTACTTACCAGACTTCTTTTGAAAATGTTGCAAATTATTATTTTTATTTTTACATCTGACATTTTCATTTAGGGAAAATTGTAAACCCAAATATCTGAATAAGACATCAGTCCGCCCCGGCCTGAAGAACTGTGGCGATGTGAACTGTATTGGACGCATACACACTTACTTGGAATTAATTGGAGCGATTAACTTTGGGTGTGGTAAGTCGCGAGACGTCACTTGTTAGTTGTACGTTCGCTCAGTTTTAGAAACTTGTTATTAGCGGTTATTTATTTTTTATTTATTTTTTGTGCTTTCCATTGATTTTGCTAGCAGCTGTTATACTGGCTTCTCTGACTATTTCCAGAGCAAGCGGTTTATAACCGACCTCGACCAGTCGATAAAACGAGATCCAAGGAAGGAAAAGACACTTTAGACGCCTACGAGTTGGCTCATCGCTTACAGTCTATGGTAAGAATGTATGTAAAGTTAACCCTTTATCTTCAAGGTCACTCTCAAACAGATGGAAAGCTGCAGCTTCTCAGTCTAGCTACCAATAAGAGGCCTGACTACATAGTGCTCCAGGTGTTGACCGCCATTTTGTTTTTGCCTCATAGTGCTATAGTACAAGCCACGACAAAGTGGTCTTTAATACATCAGAACCTTGTGGTTTGTAATCATATATTCAAAATGACATTGCCTTTTTTGGGTGAGAGTTTAGTCCAGGGGTGGCCAATTCCAGTCCTCAAGGGCCACCAACAGGACAGGTTCTAAGGACATCCCTGCTTCAGCACAGGTAGTTGTCAATGACTGTGCTGAAGCAGGGATATCCTTAAAACCTGTTGGTGGCCCTTGAGGACTGGAGTTGCCCACCCCGGGATAGAGTATCGTTTGTAACTTTCCGATGATATATGCTTTTGCTATTCGCGTGGATTAGCGCAAAGACCTTTTTATTCATTGTCATATCTTCTCACTTTCATTACCAATTATATTTAAAACCTTCCTATTTAAACCTTGCAGAAGATAGTGGGTTGTTCCTTTTGATGTCAGGGGGTAAGATCCGATTATATTGTTTTAACTGAGGTCCTTAACATTACTTATCCCATTTGCTGCCAACAGGACCAGTGAAACACTGTTTGTATTAATAACATGTTTTAGGGAAGTCTGCGATAACACCTGGTTTTGGCAGAGGGATGTTTATAAAAGTGTTCTTCTGAGGCACCTTTATTGCACTCCCATTAAATTGTAACACAGTGTCTCCCATCACAGATTGTATTTGTCCAGCTGTGCTTCTGTTAATTTATCTTCCTCTAGAGAGAGAAAGATGGAGATAATTTAAGGTGGTTTCATGCAATTTCACACAAAATCGATGGAGATTAAAGAATGTTTTACAGTTTTCTTGGAGAACCTAACAAATGCGTCTCTCTCTTTCTTCACTGACCGCTGACAGAGCAGGAGGAATCCAGGCTCATAATTGCATTCTGCAGGATGGCAATAAGCACATTCCACCTTTTATCACCGCTTCATACCGTTGGGAAAGGATTCTACAACTTGGTAGCATCTCCCCTTGGTATAGGGCAGGGGTGGCCAACTCCATCCTCAAGGGCCACCAACAGGACAGGTATTCGGGATATCCCTGCGTCAGCACAGGTGGCTCACTCATTCTGACTGATCCACTGTGCTGAAGGAGATATATCCTTAAAATCTGGCCTGTTGGTGGCTCTTGAGGACTGGGTTGGCCACCCCTGGTACACACACACACGTCTTCCCCCACATAACATGTTATGAATTTGAAGAGCATCATTGTAAGGGTTCTGTGGAAACTTACAGGGGTTCATTGGTTTCTGGAAACATTATTTAGAAAACTAGTATTTCCTCCATAGAAAAGTAATGGAAGAGAGAAATAAATGTATATACCCTCCGTACAGTATATGTGAGGATTGTATAGGAAGCAAAGCGTCCGTTAGCTTTTACCTTGCTTGTTTTAGCGTACCAGAAGACGGCGTGTCCGAGATCCATGGGGGAACTGGTGCGATGCGAAAGATCTGGAGGGACAGACTTTTGAGGTTCGTTGATTGATTCAATCCCTTCTCCTATCATTCAGTTCTGTAATAGACGGCTGTATTTGCAGACATTGACCACTAGGGTGCATTTAATAGGCAATATACCATTTATAGCACTGCAGCCAGTATTTGTATTTGTTGTTTGAAAAGGGCCTTCACTTTTATTCATGATTTAAAAAATAAACCTCCTAAGTTGGTCTAATCACTGAATCTGCTACATAGACGCATACTTAATATGGATTCTCTGTGCGTATTTAGCAAATATCTTAGACTGCATTCTTCAGGGCTATCTTCCTTATTTGTAAACTACCACTTAAACAGCAGCTGAAAGCAGGAGTGACTCAGTGAGTAAAGACACTGACTGGCACTGAGTTTGAAGCCAGGGAACCTGGTTCAATTCCCGGTGTCATCTCCTTGTGAACTTGGGCAAGTAACTTTATCTCCCTGTGCCTCAGGCACCACAAACATAGATTGTCAGCTCCTCTGGGCAGGGACAGTGTCTGCAAAATTCCTATGTGCTAAGTAACGGCGCATTATAGTGTCATTAATTGTGAAACGCTTTGAGACCCATTGGGAGAAAAGTGCTATATGAAATAAAGGTATTATTAATTGGTTTGTTTCTTTTTAAAATAAATCTTCAGATACCAGAAAGGAGTAGGGCGAGCTGCATTGCTAATGATCACCTTAATTAAAATGACATTCTTGCCCACTAGCATCTATCCGCTGAGGAGCTGGCAAGGAGGCGTGAGGAGAAGTTCAGACATTCAAAATGCTCCAGAGGATCGCGGCATGTCAAGAGGTCTGATCATTTCCAAATGTCTTCCTGCTACTTGTTTAATACTTGTCATGTAGTGGTACGTTTTAATCTACCAATATCCGAGTTTCTAGGTGTGTTCTGTGTGTGAGCTCTGCAAATCTCACAAGGTCCCGACTGCTAGGTTACGTAATGAGCTGCGATAGTGCCAATTGGGGCGCTATTGCACAGACTCTCTGGTGACTTCAATAAGCATTTCTAGGCAATAGTGTCCCGACCGGCACTATCACAGTTTAATGAATAACCCCCATAGGGTGATGTTCACAAAGCAGCGATAACTTTTAATGTGCAGTAATAACCGTTCATAAGCGGCTTTTACTGCTGTAATTCAAAAAGCTCAAAGGACTTAAATGGGTGCGTGGGCGGGCAGGGGGGGAGAATCAGAAAGTATAGTAAATATTTGTGGATTTTTTCTATGCTGTCCTCCGCACATTAATCCGAAAGTAACAGGGACTGCAGCATTTCTGCAAAACTAACCAGGGCGCGAGTTCAGTTTGGACAATAAATATGTTGCTTAGCGGCAGTGTTTCTTGTTTTTCTAGCTCCTTCGACCCCTTCCAGCTGATTCCCTGCTGTACGTTCAGTGACGAGAAACCGGTACGAATATCTGATTCCTAATACTCCCTCCTGTCTTTGTCTGATTTTGCTATTCTTTAACTCAGGGGTGCTCAACTCCAGTCCTCAAGATCAGGTTTTAAGGTTCCCAGCCACTGAGCCACCTGTGCTGAAGCAGGGATATCCTTACAACCTGATCCGTTGGGGGAGGATTTGAGTCCTGGCATTAAGCACCCCAGCTCTGACTCACAAGGTGCCCTTTTTGTTTTAGGAACCGTTTCGAGTGAAAGTCGCAGCAGAGGCCATGCTAATATTGGACTTGGTAAGGCTCTAAAATTGAACAGTAATGTAAAGAATCTGTCGTGCGTCAGTTCCCTCTCTGTAAAGTCCGTCAACATAAAAATATAACGTGTGAGCACATTCACATGTCTCAGACAGGCTTGCATCCCTGCTCTTCACCTTTATCTCTTAGCATACAGCGCTCCCACGACAGCCAGGGATTCTGGGTAATGACATGCACATGAGCACTGTGATCTTTTGCTTCATGCCCATTATGCCTGCCGTATTACACAGCTTTTGAGCCCAGCCTGGGTTACAGAATGGCAAAGCCAGTAAAGGAAGACCCCTTCACTAATGCATTTCCCTTGTTTTTCCATAGCACGCTCACATCTCCATGGCAGAGGTGATAGGCTTATTAGGCGGAAGATATTCTGAATCTGACAGTGTTGTGGAAGTAAGTCTGTATTCACATCTCAAATTCACAACCCAACAAGAGACTTGTGAGGTCTTGAAAGCGCATGCAGAATTACAGTTACGCAGAATTCCTATGTCGGTTTGTCACCTTGCAAGAAACCTCCACCTCTCCAGGCTCGATACGGCTATTACAGCTCTGCAAAGTATTCTTGTCACAAACCATATGTTCCATTAAATTGTTGTATTGCATTAGAAAAACTAATCAAAAGGGACCAAGTAACCGCTCCTCGCCCTGTCTGTCAGCAGTGATCAAAGTGAATGCTGTTGTAGTTCAATTTCTGCTCTGTGATTTATATATGTATGTATATCTTTATTTATACAGCGCCATTGATGTACATTGCACAGCAGTAGTAGACGTGATATATATATATATATATATATCAATATAGCACATAATGGGAACAAGTGCTTTAAGTAATAACACGAGTCAGGGCACTGCAGATTTTCTTAAAAGAAAAATAAATATCTTTCGTCATAAATGACGACGTTTCGACCGCTCTAGTGACCTTTTTCAAGTAAAGTGGCACTTTACATGAAAAGGGCTACGAGAGCGGCCGAAACATCATCATTTATGGCTAAATAATAAAAAATTAATTCTTTAAAAAAAAAAAAAATAATGTTTTCTTTGAAGAAAATCTGCCGTTGCCCTGACTCGTGTTATTACTTGGATTACTGGCAGGTTTTCCCTGGTCTCAGGGGCAACGGTAACTGAATTATTTAATTTTTTGTTGTTGTTGGTGTGCAGCATATATTCATAGCATAGTAGCACATATGGGTGCCCCGCTGCAGCTAAATGATTGTAAGATAATGTAATTGTGAGGGAGGGGTGCTGTTGGGTAGGTAATAATGGTACACAGAACAGAGAACAGAAACCCAACTTAAAGCACTCTTCCTCCCAAAGCTGTAGGTTTGATAAGTTGATTAAAATAATATTTTTATTGATTAATTATTAAAATAATGGTGATTAAAAAGTACAGATACCAGACACTGACTATAGATCAGATGTTGAGTGTATTGGTCACTCTGGATCCACAGTATATAAAATTAGGTAACTGAATTTGATTAGATCAGTTAGCTATAAGGGGTTTGTAATGCAGTCACCCCTTATCAAATGGTCTGACTAGGTATAAGGGGGGGGGGGGGGGGACTGAGTAGCTGAAGTGAGTGAACTAAATGCTCCAGTGTCCACACTAGAATACCAATAAATGTATCTCTCTAATAAAGCTCATTATAGATCTACCATTGTAACTAATTCGTTGGAGCGTTTATTTCACTCACTTCAGCTACTTGGTCCCCTGTGGATCCAGTGACCAATACACTCGACATCGGATCTATAGTCAGTGTCTGGTGTCTGTACTTTTTAATCACCATTATTTTAATAATTAATATCAATAAAAATATTATTTTAATCAACTCCTCAAACTTACAGCTTTGGGAGGAAGAGTGCTTTAAGTTGGGTTTCTGTTCTCTGTTCTGTGTACCTATATTCATATTTAACAAGCGCTTTGAGACATAAAAGTGACACTTTGAAAAGGAGTCCCTGCCCCGAAGAGCTTACAATCTAAGTCTCACTAGGCAGCCTCTCTGTGTGCTTTTGATACCCGCGATTTGTTCTAAGTCCTGGCTACCTTTTAAGCAAGATATTTTAAGCAATATATATTTATATGTAAATTACCTTTTTGAGGCATGAAGCTCATGAAATATTTTCACTACTGGACAAAATATCGGTAGCAGGCTTCAACAGACTTGAAAATAAGTAAATAAGTGACAGCAGGGTTAACGGGGATTATAAAAGGTTGCGATAATTTGCAGATCTGTGCAGCAGAACCATGCAACAGCCTCAGTACTGGACTCCAGTGCGAGATGGACCCTGTCTCTCAAACTCAAGCATCAGAGGCGTTGGCAACACGAGGTTACAGCGTCATTGGATGGTACCACTCACATCCTGCTTTTGACCCCAATCCCTCTATGCGAGATATTGACACCCAGGCCAAGTATCAGGTACAGTGTAAGGGAAGCAGAATCAATCTGTTTTAAGTCCTGTCTCTTCTTCTCTTCTGAATCAATAGCACTATTAGTTTCCATTGCTGGAATAAAGCTGCCCAGATATTGATGGGTAAATGTGCAGAGAATGATAAACGTATTGCAAGTTTGATAAGCCGTTTGATGATTTGTTTAACTTTTGCATGATTTACTGGTACTGATGTAGGATTTTCCAAATGGCTTCATACCTCACACTATGAAATACAGACAGAATTATGAATATTATTAGGTGTTGGGAGTTCAATAACTTTTTCCCAGCAGAGGAATGTATTTCATTTACCATCTAGACTTTTTCTCCCCCCACAAATTGTACATTTATTATAAGATGGGGTTTTGAAAACATCAAGAGAAGGATATTCCGCGGTCCAGTAGTGGATTAGAGAAGCATTGTAATCTCTTCTCCCTTTAGAGTTATTTTTCCCGCGGCGGTGCAAAATTCTTGGGGATGATCATAAGTCCTTACAACCGCAGCAATCCGCTTCCATACTCCCAGGTGTGCTGTCTCATTATTAGCGATGATCTTAGCGAGGATGGATCCTACAGTAAGTATTCGTACTCTTAACACCTACTGCTCCACAAGGGCACCACCAGAACAGGGAACTAACGTAATGTTTGCTGCCCCCAGTTGCGTTGAGATTAGCAATACATTGCATGTCCTATTAATATAGGGCCGGGTTAAAATGAGCCAATATGATGTCTTTCCCAAAACCCCAGTAGGCTGTTCAGTAAGTCACGCAAGCCAGTGGAAACCTACAGCCTAGCCAGGGTTATTTTGCACCCTCACGTTATGGTGAGATGTGTGATATTCTGCGTTATTGCTGCCATTGAATCCTGTGAAAACGCAGATTGAGTTATCAGTAAGTAGGATCAAGCTTGCTACATCTGAATGTGCCAGGAGCAGCTCTAAAAAAATCAGCCATTATTCTACAGTATTCAAGAGCTGCTCACACGTTCCACATGTTTGACATCAAATGACCATCTGTAGCTTTTCATATTGTGAGTCTGATCAAATATTTGAATGATCATTTAAACTAATAAAGACATTTTTTTACAATTCAAGGAGTGCCCGCATCCTTTCTATTTTGCTACTATTCACCCACGTGGGATTTTCCATAGGAAAACACCTCGGAGAGCATTTATTCAAGTATAGTGAATATAGGCGAACATGCTCCATCCACCGCTAGTGTAGCTGATATTCCACATGCACTCTAGGTGTTGTGCAAAACATAAACAGAAAGAGCCATATTCCCTGGCGCAGGGGTGGGCAACTCCAGTCCTCAAGACACCCCCCCAACAGGTCCAGGTTTTAAGGATATCTCAGCTTCAGCACAGGTGTTTCAATCAGTGGCTCAGTCAAAGACTGAGCGACCTGTGCTGAAGCAGGGACTAATTGAGCCACTTGTGCTGAAGCTGGGATAGCCTTAAAACCTGACCTGTTGGGGGTGATCTTGGACTGGAGCTGAGCCCCACTGCCCACAATCTAGTAGATGGTATTTAATTTACAATGTGGTGCTAAATAATGAATAGAAGCAAATAACATTTCTATCACGTTTTAATATCTCTTAGGAATACCATATAAGTTTGAAGTAGAACACCTATTGGGAGAGCCTCATTGGGAATTAGTGTTTGAAAAGACAAGATGGATACTAGATAAATACCGACTCTCTCACAGGTATGAATGTTGTTAAATACATGTTTACAGCGATCACTGGCTTCATATCATCGTTTGTGGAAATACACTCAGCAATACCGTTTAATCTTCAGTATTACTAACTCAATTACTCTTTTACTGTTGTCATATCACAGTCACTGAGGCATCTGCATCTATCTTTTATGCTCTTACTGTGTAACCACGTACACTGAATCGATTAGTTGACTAATTATATTTCTTTTTACATGTTGTTATCAAGTGAAAATAGTCAAATACGTATAATCTGATGTCGATCAATATTTAACTATTAGGTTTTTAACTGTGCATTGGTTTAAGTTAATGGAACCTGTAATGCTTCAGCACTGGCTGTCATGAGCTAGTTCATCCTTGAAATATCCATTTTGAGTTCAGGGATTTCTATAGGGATGGGGAAATTCTGATTGATTATACTTCCATTCACTGTTTTAACTGTTTCTTTCCTCGAGTAGCAGCGTTCTTATGAACAAAAGGTTTCGGCAAGATTCTGACCTCACCTGTTTGCAGAAGGTAAGCTGTGCCTCATAGTTACATAGTAGATGAAGTTGAAAAAAGACATGCGTGCATCAAGTTCAACTATGCTAAATTTAGACGACAGGTACTTTGATCTAAATTTGTACTTACAGTATATTAATCCAGAGGAAGGCAAACAAAAAGCCCCAGTGACATATCTAATGATCTCATAAGAGGAAAAATACATTCCTTCCTGACTGCCAATATTGGCAATCAGATTACTCCATGTATCAACGTCCTTCCCATGTTTACTTATTTGGTATATCCCTGTATACCTTTCCTTTCTAAAAAAAAAAAAGATGTCCAACCTTTTAATGAACAAATCTATTGTTTCTGCCATCACAGTCTTCATGGGTAATGAATCCCACATTGTAACTGCCCTTGCTGTAAAGAACCCTTTCCTTTGCCTCCCTATGCATTGTTTAATGGTGCTGTGTGTCCTAGGCCCAAAATGAACCAATGGTAGTAACATATTACACAGATTTAAGGGCTTTATTTATGAAGTGGGATGTCCCGGTAATGGACCGAAGGTGTCTTCCAGAAAACCGCTTAGTAAATATGGGCCTCAGTCTGGGTGATTACTTTTTATACAAAAATCAGACGCACAAGTATTTTTTAAATGATTGTTTAACGTTAGTTTGTAAACACTGTGTGTTGAGATATTTGAGGGGTTCTCTAGCACCTGTGCTTGGTGTGTTGGCGTCTCTACCAGCACTCTCCTTCCAGACTCCCCAAATGAAAAGAAAATCTGTATTTCCTGAGGAACGAAAACAATCAAATGTTTTTAAACATGGTTTTGAAATCTCTGTACATAAAAATAATCTCATTGTTGATTGCACGAAAACAAACTTCCTGTCCCTAATTCTAAGCTGTTTAATAGCAGACACTCCTGCCATAAGGAACAATTGCAGGTTAACTTTACTGCCAGTAGGTGGAGTTGTTTGCTTTAACCTAACTCTAAATACACTTGCAGCAGAATAATAATATTCTGGTTTGCATGTGGTGACTTCACGAATCCTACTATGATTCACAACCTAAGGCTGAGTCCCTGCTGGCACTGACCACGCTATGCACTTGGCGCGCTTACGTCTATACAAAATAATCCTCCCGTCCACGCTCACGCTGTGCGCACGAGCACGCACGCACGCTCTCCTAAGCTTGGGGCTTGGCGAGACAAGAGTTTCTTTGGAGCGGTGAGCAGGGTCGTATGACCCTGCTCTGACCAATGGGGAGAGAGAGGTAGAATAGGCTGAGTGGAAGGGGACAGGGGAGAGTTTTTTGTTTTTTTCACAATTAATTGCCATTTTTGGAAGGGGGGGGAGAGAATGGAGACACACACACGATCCAGCAAATGACACGCACCCTCCCTTCATAGCCACGACCCCCCCTTCTACCTCCCTCACCCCCACTCCTGCTCTAAAATTTTTGCAGGACAGCAGAACGCTCATGCTTGAAGAGTTGGTGACATCACTACTATCAAGCATGAGCGCACTCAGCCTTAAGCAGTAACTATCTCAAAGATACAAATGTTGTGTACTGTAAAAGCTCCCTAATACTGTTTCAATGTTAAAGCATACTTTCCTATACAACTTTCCTGCAAAGACACATGCTGCTTTAACAATGTGTTTATTCTCTCATTGCCATAGCTTTTGTCCTGCATGAAAAAGACTTTGGGAAAGGCAACTAGACCTCTAATTGCTGAAGAATTTCTGCATCGAATAGAAGACTTTTTCCTTAGCCACTATATAAGTGAAAAGGACACTGATGAGCTGGAAGAACATGATGAGCCCAAAAGCACTTCTGACATAACCAGTATTTCTACTAATTTAGAGAAGGACCATTCGCTGAATAACTAAGACTCGTTGCATCATTTTAAAGACACTTCTGTAACTAACAAATATTCTCCATTCAGTTGTTGAAAATGGAAGAACACAACACTTTGTTGCAATGACTGTGGATTGCTCTTCTGGACAAGTTATTAGTGTTGGATAAGTGACCAATGTAAGTTGGTACTTACTAAAAAGAAAAAAAGAATGTTGACATCCATGCTGGAGGAATAACCTTTTACTGGACCTCAAGGTCACCAAGATACACGGGCAGATTTAAAGGTGCAGTTTCCCCACAAAATGACCTAACTTAAAAGTGATCTTAATGTGAGGTCCTTTTTAAAGCAGTTTATTACCCTTCTTTTTATTAGCAGTTTTTTAATTTTACTTATTCATAAAGCCCAACAACTGCAGTCGATGTTTACATGGCAACGTTTGTTTCCCACTTTCCCCCGGGCGGGACAGTGGCTGCTTTCCGTGTAGTTGACAGTGGATGTCGTCAGATAAGACCACTTATAGTAATCTTCTCAGATAAGGCTCTTTCAAGTGTGATAATGTCTAGAAACGGTAACAATGTAAAAATTGCCCTTTTTGAGTCGTTAAAAACCGCGGCTGAGTCTGTGTGCAAGCGATTTGCCTGGCATTGATGTCAGGGTGCATTCCAATGTATTTAGTTTCATATAATCATTTGCAAAATACTCTTACTGCGGAGACTATACATAAGGCACATATATACACACACACCATGTTTTACTCACCTTCTGGCAGTATTTCGCTGAAAACTTGCTTATTTGGTGACAATGCTCGCCCTCTGAGGCTCGGTGAAACATTTCACAGGGTATATAAGTTTTGGAAATTAGAGGAAACCGCTTAATGTAGCGAATGTCTGACAGTTTCGTACATCTTTAATGTCACCGAGTGGGAGAAGCTTAGCAACTGTTCTAATTGAGTGTTTTTTAGGACAAAAATAAAGTTTTAATAGATCCGTGTGCAGGGCAAACCTAGGAGTTGAATCAGACACCCTATTGTACAGTATGGTGAAGAAATCTTTTTAAAAATATATCTATAGTCGGGGTGGGCAACTCCAGTCCTCAAGGGACAGGTCAGGTTTTCAGGATATTAGTGCTTCAGCAGCTTTGAAGACTGCCACCTGTGCTGAAGCAGGGGTATTCTGAAAACCTGACTTGTTGGTGGCCCTTAAGGACTGGAGTTGCTCACACCAGCAGCAGTAGGGGAAACTGCACCTTTTTTAAATTGTTACCCTGTAACAGCACAAAGCAGCTCACCTGGACTTGCACATGTATTGAACCCAAGTTAGTTTTGATTAGAAAAAGCTGTTATCCATTCCTCAGAACAAGTTATACCGTCGTGTGTGTGAAGTAATAACATTGTTTCCATTTTACTCTGCAGATTCTGTTGTATGATCGCTCATGGTGACGATAAACAAAAAAAAATGCAACATCTAATTGTTTAGGATTTGTTTTTGTTGTCCTGCTGTGTAGTTAATTTACAGGCCCGTGAGAAAATGGGTTCAGAAACTTTAAATGCGTGATATACATTGGTTACAGCTCACTGCAGTCCTTCTGGCAGAATCCAAGCAATACTATATCTTACATTTAAAAAAACAAATTAAATAAATCAGTTCTGCAGTATTAGATAATACTCTTATTTTATTTTTTTTATTCAACCCTAAATGCCAATGTAATGAGTTTTAATATACGGAGCATCCTTTGATTACTACAGAAGGTTTTAGCACACCTCCCCAGCAGTGCAAGATATTTGCAACACTTTCTTGTTTGTGATCATTCGTTGCTACTATTCCCCGCAGTTTGAGCTGCAAACTGTAACAGTAGATAATGTTATCTTAGTTATGTAAGAATACGTTGTAGCTGCTGAGTTACACTAACTGAAGGATTGATTTGAAACTGAAAGGTGGCCATTTAGTGAACCCTGGGAGAGGATTTTGCTGATTGATCACAGGAAAACCAATCGATCGGCAGCTTAGGTAATTAGTTTTCAATAAAAGGTAATCAAAGGCCGCATATTAAAACAAAAAAAAAACAAAATGCCATCATAATAAGTAATCATTGCAAATCAATTCTCCAATTTGCTTTGAGCTGCCAACTTGACCCCTATTCATTAATGGGCCAATTAGACGCGTCACTATCCATTTCATACACTTTGCAATCTAATTGCAAGTTGGTGCAAAATAAAACAGAAAAATATCCAGGCACACTGTCTTCATATAAAGTGATTTAATCAGCACAATACTTCCAACGTTTCGACTGCCATGTCATCTTTGACAGACTGCGTGGCAGTCAAAACATTGGAAGTTTTTTGCCGATTAAATCACTATATGAACAGTGTGTCTGGATATTTTTCTGTTTTATTTTGCACCACCTTGCAATTAGATTGCAAAGTGTATGAAATGGATAGTGACGAGTCTAATTGGCCCATTAATGAATAGGGGTCAAGTTGGCAGCTCAAAGCAAATTGGAGAATCGATTTGCAATGATTACTTATTCTGATGGCATCATTAAGTCAAAATGCTGCTTTTGTTCTGTGATCTTTAAATAAAACCCAAATGATTGTGCCAACTGGAAATATTGATAAAAGGTGTGTTATCCTTTAACGGTCAGGTGTATTATCGCAGAGGTAAACAGCCCACTAAACCCTTAGCAAATGTTAGATGTATGCATTTAAAATGATTCCTTTCCAGTGGGACCAGGTTACTAAAGGAATCAAAGCTCGACATTGGCAGCAGTAAGTTTTAGTCGCTAGTTCATCTACAAAACCTATTCATTCTCGAAGTTGTGTGTGAGCTGCAATGCATTGCATGCCGCTCCAGCAGTGGAGAAACAATGTACATCGTACAGGAGGAACTTCTCCCAATGACCACATTGCTAAGTAACTATCTCTGGGAGAACACACACAAAGATTACACCTCCAATTGGTCAAAATGCACCCAAGCAAATAAATGCAAAATACGCTTTGCTGAAACAACCTTCACATTACCAAACTAAAAGGCATGGTTTTTTTTTTATTCCTTACATAAAGTATGTGCAAAGAGGAATTTGCAAAGTTAATTTCTAGAATACTGATTACCAATTAGTGTGAATCTGTCTAAATGGAGGAAAGGTGAATTCTATGCACACACATATGCAGTTTTGCTTGTTATAACTTTGCTAAAGAGTAAAATGACCGTCTACATCTGGGGGGGGGGGCAACCCCAGTCCTTTAGTACCACCCACAGGACTACATCAACTATCTTCTTCTGAAGATGAGTAACAGTCTAACGCCAGAATCCCTTTCATACTGCTACCAGTCGGTCCTTCTGGTTGGATCTCCTGCTTTTTTTCCACACTGGTGTTTCCTTGCTGATCCTGATCATTTGACGGATGAATGTTGTTTATTCTGTGTGTGTCATCTCCACCAGAATGATAAGATGACCTAAGCCAGATATGTTTTGGGTGAGATTTTGCACTGTTAAATAGAAGAGGTTTATCTTGAACTTCTGGATCAACAGTTGAGCAGATGGGTATTACTGCAGTGTTTCCTTCTGCTTTGTAGGATGTCTCCTCCTCTTCTGAATCACTTCTATCGTTCTGCACATTGTGATTGAGGATTGGGGTGCAAAGTATCTTGGCGCCACTGTGTCCTCCTTGAAAGATAAAACAATACTCTCAGAATGCGCAATATTGTTATTTTCCCTGGTGATTGAACTGCTTAAAGCAGACTGTAAAAGCACTGTGTCGTGGGCCCCTCTGTAAGCAAATGGGTTCATTTTTAATTAATGCAGGAAAACATGTAGCACTTCCAGAGATACTTACCTCCGTAGTGGGTGCCGGTATCTCCTTCCTGTTTAAATGTCCAGATCACACGAGCCAATAGAAAAGCAGCAGAGGATGACATCACAGCTTCCTGTTGGCCCCATGGGACATTTAAGCTGCTATTTCGTTAGGCACACAAGTTCCCTGGGTGCAGATACCAGCACCCCCTACTGAGGTAAGTATCTCTGGAAGCAGGGGGTTCCAGGTGCGGAAATTAATGCAGTTCAGCGTCCGAGACTCCCTGCTTCAATCCTGTAATAACTAAATAACTGACAATCGTGCCGTGCTACATGTTTTTGCTGCTTTAACCAGAAGTTTATTTTTCCCCTCATTGCATATTTGGGATTGAAAAAAAATATGGAAACCTTGTCACTGCTCCAACGGCCATCCCTAAAGCAAATGTCTCATCAGAGCACTAAATGTGAAGGAATTGCAAACTTTGATGCAGCATTTACAGTAAGGGAGCAGGTGTTGTGCTATACTGTAATACTCGAACTGCCCAGTGATGTGATTTACAATACCTGATTCCATCCAACATGGTACTTTGTCATCTGCAGCTCTCTTCCTTGTATATCCTCGCAGTTTCCAGGGGTGCTCCTTGCATGTGGGATCCAACTTGCGGAGCTTCCAAAGGTGACTCTGGTACTCTCTGCTCAGGGTTTCAATCTTTTCCTGGAACTCTTGAATTTTTCTCTCGGAATAGTGGGCCAGCTGAGACTGCTGTGAAGGTATCGGCAAAATGCATTCCCTCAGCTCAGGGGTCCTCGACTCCAGTCCTCAAGCTCCCCCCAACAGGTCAGGTTTTCAGGATATCCCAGCTTCAGCACAGGTGGCACAATCAGAAACTCAGTCAGAGACGGAGTCTGTGAGCCACCTGTGCTGATGCAGGGATATCCTGAAAACAGGTCAGGTTGTCTTGAGGACGAGTTGAGAACCCCTGCTAGTTGCTAGTTGAATTCTCCTGAAAATATAAAAAGCAGTCTACCCCAGAATCCATTTCTTATTGCTACCAGAAAGTGCTTGTGTTATTGATTATACGCCTGATTATCCAGATTTATTATTTGACAACTTAATGTCTTATTCTCTGCCATCGCCAGCAGAATAATAAAACGACCTATGACAGATGTTGAGTGAGATTTATTTTTTTGCTGTTACACAGATTTATTCTGCGTTTTTGCAGCAGCATGTGACCAATCCAGGTGCTTTTCGCCTCTTTTTCAACTTCTCCGTTGTCGATTTCGTAGCGTCAATAAAATGACGTGCAAATTTTAAAGCAACAGAACATGCTAATCATTACAGAAAATATGTTGCAATTCATTGTGAGAGCTGCTTCTCCTAACATACAAACGGTTTCTGAAAAACACATTTCTCCCACTGTGCTGTAGCCATGAAAACCGCTTCCAGCTTGCAATGCTGACTTAGAAACAAAACTGCAGCAGTTGGAAAGTTATGGCAACCATAACAACATCAACATCTGGAGCACACATTTCAATGTAACCTTGCAACCGAAGCAGCCTTTGGCAGCAGTTGCTAGGCAAATTGAGCTGGAATCAAGTAAATTACTGTGCAGTTTATGCCAAATGATAAACTTCAGGTTTACTTTGCATTTAAAGCAGCGGTTCTTATAAAAAGAAAAAAATTGGGGAAGCAGAAGAAACTTTTTCAAACATTCACCACATAGCCGTTTTTAAAAGTGTGTTTTTTTTAATCCTTAATATGGATTTTAATCTTGCAAAGATTTTCTAATATTCATTTGTAAGTGTATGATCTGTAGACAAGGAACACACGTCACTGCAGGTGAATAGTTCTACACATTCACGATACGTTACCTCTAAATAGTATTCTATCTCCTTTTTAATGCTGGGGATCCATTTTTTCACGCCCGCAGCCGTGTGTAAAGCAGACTGCAAGAGAAAAATCAAGTCGTTATCGGAGATCCAAGAAGTTCCTAAAAATATTACAATCCCGCAAACTCAACTCCCAAAATAAATAGCTGGAGATACAGGCCGTTTTGCACAATCACACTTTTATAGTGGTGTCATTGTATCTTCTCACACTGCTTGTGCAAACAGATCTGCCAATTTGCTCCCAAGTGCACAGTAATTTACCACACGATAAACGGTTTTACATCCGTCCCGCTCTTGTTTTGAATTTATGGCAAATGTGGTTCATAAACAACTTACCAATCTAGGCCTGTCCCTGAAACCTTCCTTAATGTGTCCGGCTGCCAAAGAGAAGACATGGGCACAATCAGTTAGAGCATGGTACTGTGAAAGACTGAAGAAGGATTTGAATGCTTACACTCTTTTTAACCATTAGTTTGCCATTACCTGTATTTTGTTCTGCACAATTATAGTGATGTAACTTATACTGACAAACTCCAAGGGTGCACATTTATGATGTAATGCGCATGAAAGTGGGGATATAAACGTAGTGTAATCTTGCAGTGAATTTAAAACAAAGTAAATCTTTAGTGTTGTATACATACATAATAAATAATATTGTCTTTCTTGTATAGCACTGACCGCTGCTGTACATAGAATTTTTTTGCAGGCACAAGTCCCTGCCCCATAAAGCTTACAATCTATTTTTTTATGCCTGAGGCAAGGGGAGATAAAGTGACTTGCCCAAGGAGCTGACACGGAATTGAACCAAGTCCCCCTGCTTCAAACTCATCGTCGTGGTTTTCAGTCAGTGTCTTTACTCACTGAGCCGCTTCTTCACCCACATACTGGCAATCTCTCCAGGTCCCCATAATTCACAGGAATATACAATATTTTTTATCAAGGTTCTCCTATCAAGCAGTTGGAGCTGCCGTAGGCTAGGTTCCCAGTGGCTGCGACGGTGTGCGCAGCGCACACAAGGTACAGCCCTTGATGGGGTTGGCCCCCAGTAGCTGCCTGCGCGTCCCGCGACCACATTTTGTAAAGACAAGGATTTCGTCTTTTCTTGTGGCGACCTAGCGCTGCCCACGTCACGGTGGTGGTTTGGCCAATGAGGGCAAACCAGCCGCGTGACATCATGGCCGCACCCCCGCCACGCCTCCCCGTCACGATTTGCCTGGCGTCCACCAGGTTACGCTGACTCAGGTAACGAGCGCCGCCAGACACCTCATCACGCGCGCAGTGCAAGTTAATAAAATGAGGAGACCTAAAAAGGATATTTTTGTTGGCCAGCAGCATGCTTTTATATTCGAAGAAAAATAAGCATTAATTTCTAAAAATGTTGCTACTTGGGCTATTAACCCCTTCCAGTGCAGAATGTGTCCTCAACTCCAGTCCTCAAAAAAAAAAAAAAAACGTCAGGATTTCAAGATATCCCAGCTTCAGCACAGGTGGCTCAATCAGTGGCTCAGTCAAACTGTCTCAGTCTTTGACTGAGCCACCTGTGCTGAAGCAGGGACTGATTGAGCCACTTGTGCTGAAGCTGGGATATCCAGAAAACCTGACCTGTTGGAGGGGGGGCGTGTTGAGGACTGGAGTTGAGCCCCCCTGCTCCATACGATTTCTCATTTTACCATCAGCCTGTGGTTATTAAAATGAGGAGCTGCTGCTCTGCCCTGCCTCTCCCCCCTCTCATATACCCAGCACAGGCACAGCGGTGGGCGGTCAGTCCCTACCCTCCTTCTCTTTTTGCAGCCAGAGCCTGTTCAGCCTGCCCTGCCTCTCCCCCCTCTCATATACCCGGCACAGAGGTGGGCGGTCAGTCCCTACCCTCCTTCTCTTTGTGCAGCCAGAGCCTGTTCAGCCTGCCCTGCTGCTTCTCCTCATTCCTGGCCATCTTCCCTTCCGCTTCCTCCCTCGTGACGTCAGCAGCTGTCACACGAGGCGGGGAGAGGTTTCTATGGCAACTGCAAACGGATACATAGTATCACCCAATCAGAATGCGAGAGATGAGGCAGCTGGTAATGAGGTCAGAACAGCCACAGGACTTGTAGCTGAGCTGTGTGTTGTGTGTGTGTGTGTTGTGTTGTGTTGTGTTTTAACCAGCTACGTTTAAAAAAATACATAATAGACCACACTGCAGATGTAACTCTGCCCTAAGCTTCTCCCACGTGCTCCATAACACCCCGGTCTCCTGGCAGACTGACCCAGGCATGCATGAAACTGCTCACATCCCCATTATTACACAGACACTGCCTGTCACAAAGTATTTTTCAATTCGACTTGCAACAGAAAAAAACATTGCGCTAAATTGTAGGGCTTTATATATATAGACCCCCTGCGTGTCCAGCAAATGCTAGCACAGCCAGCACCCCCTCTCGCTTCTCGTATCTTTATCGGTTCTCTGATAAGGGTGAGGGTAAAGAAAACATTGTATCAACACACACTTGCCCATCTGGAGGTTCCTATGAAATTCAATGTACAGTATAATTATTCTCACCCCTCACCCCCTCCCAAAAAAAACCCCATTGAAATATGCTAAATCTATGCTATTAGCCTGGTTAGATATGTATAAGAACGCAAATTACTCTTAAATTCTTTACAAAAGGTTGTTTTCTGGCTGGCTACCTGGGATTGCACTTTTAAAGAAACAAGTTAACATAGGGGGTCATAAACATTAATTGTGTAATAATCAAAAATAAAAGTACAGTCATTGTCTTATTGCATCTTGGGAAAAATAATTATCCATCGCTTTTTGTCGGGAACACGGCACTCAAGTATATTGGCTACTTATGTTCATCTGTTTCATGATGGTGGCACTGTACTTACTTTGCAAACAGAGGACAGAGCAAAGCTAGCAATTTACCTAGAGCTTTGAGGACTGGTGATCCTTTAAAGCATTTGTTTACCAATTACCATGGTAATATAACAAATGTAAAACATCTTAAAACAGAGCTGGAGGAGAACTGCAAAACTCCCCCAAGTAGCCTGTGAATTACAGCATTGAAGTAGCAATTGAAGACAGGAGGAAATACTCAGAGCCTGGAAATCCCAAGTGACCTCAAAGTAATTGCCTTCTGGAGGGCTTGTACAAATGTTCAGACTGTTTATTAACTCAACACAAATAGTATGGGACATTTCATATTTAACTGTATGAATTTACTATATATTTTGGAAGAAAAATAGTGTTTTTTTAGATATATCGATGAGACTGCAGCTCCTGGAAAAAATGGAAACTCACCAGCAATTGAACAAATAAAAGAAGTTTATTGATCTATATAAAAAGTTACACGAACAAAACTAAGGACTCTCCTCCCATGCGTTTCATGCCCCCTATGGCACTTTCTCAAGGAGTATACTGTTAGGGGAGGAGAATGCTATTTAACCCCTCCCCCCCTAATGAAAAGAACATCTGTTAACAATTAATACAATTAAAAGGAGAACAGTGGAACCAATAGCAATGCATCACTAGATCTAAGTGTTAAGTCATACAATGTGAAAATATATGCCAACTGTCTACATGAAAAATCACTTGCAACTATATCTCTTAAATAAGTGGAACATGGCCACTTATAAGAAGAAAAGAGAACATACATAAAAAGTATGTGTAGCCAGAGTGGGCAAAATAGCAAATTGATTGTAAAAGACAATGAACCCACTCAGTGAAGCACAGAACACAGAGATGCAAACATAGTTTCCAGCAATGTAGCAAAAGATCAAAAGATGGTGACCAACACAATCAGAAGGTTAATGAGGATGTAAAGAGTTCAATTGTAACACACAAAGTTGGACATTTATATAAATATATCTAGATGTATCTTGTCACATAAATGTACACTTGCAGTCAATTACCAACTAGATAGTGTTTGTAAATTAGATACAAATCCAGCAACATGCGTTAAACCACAGGACACATTATACAGAGCAAAAAAGAAGAACCAGACAGAATATTCCTAATATAGAGTGATATCACGTTGTTAATTAGATTGTACTGTAATAATGGCAAAATATTTCTATGAAGACTAAAAAATCTCAAATAATCAGATAATTATAAGTCTTCACAAATTCAATTCAAACATAATTATTACAAAAAATATTTTAGGTCCCATTCAGTATTTAGACCTTATGGTAGTGTTGTACCGGGTCCATTAAAAAAAATAAACGGGTAACGGGTACCCGGGAAAAATGAAAAATTTTACCCCGCCGGGTACCCTGACTTTTGCTTTTTTAGTATGTTCTGGAGGCTCCAAATGTGCATGCTTAATGCTCATTTAATGTAATTCTTTATGATAAACTGACTCTACCTTGGTGCCCGCAACATACAGTATACACGTCAGCCACACTCATATAATCAAAGTATGTTTTTCACAAGCTGCAACCCCAGAAGTTGCACTCACCCTCCACCCTATCACTAGTGATTAGGCCGGTTCAGTGATCTTCATCCAATGCACTCTTCTAATTGAAAGTGTATTAGAGTTTAGCATGCAAAGTGTTACAGCGGAACACACAGTTTTCAGTTTTCATTAGTAATGGAATATTTCAAATGAAAAAATGTCCTATGAACATTGAACAGATGGTTATTACAACCGACTGCCAAGGCCATGTGTCACACAGAACTCATTTTAAGACTTGTATCTGTTCACTTGCTCTCTACATCTCTCGCTTGTGTCTTTATAAAAGATGGATCTTCCTTTATTGCTGCATATGGCTTCCAAAGCCCACAAGGACTTACAATAACTGAACGTTAGGGTTGCCACGTTTCCGAGCATCTCAAACAGCAGTATTCGCTGGTTCTCTTAGGCTTTTTACATTTCATATTTACTATATATATAACTGCATCGACAGACTCTGCTGCATATTCTATTTTTCCATCTTCGGATCATCATCATGGGGTTGTTTTTTGGGGGGGAGGGGGGGAGGTGGTGTGAGTGATGACTAGTCAAGATAACTTACTACCAGTATTGTATAAATATCCCCTTCAAAACTGACCTCTACCAATATTCTAAACACTGTGGACATTATATATATATATATAAAATACGTGTATGTGTAATATATATACTGTATGTCATACACTCTCTTTCCATCTATAGCAAGACTTTTTTTGGGGGGGGCGCGGCTCACTTAGCCGGCTTCAGTCCATGCGTCTCCATGGCAACGTCTCCTCAAATGACGACACGGGGTCATGTGACGTGATGCCACATGACCCCGCTGTGTCATTTTCCGCCCATTGCCATGGAGACGCGGCATCACGTGACTTGACGTCACATGACCCCGCGGCGTCATTTGATGCCACTTTAGAGTTAAGGGGAGGGCGTGACACAGGGGGTGCAGCGCAGGAAGTTTGCGCACCCCTGATCTATACCATAATCAAAGGGTTCATAATGACCCACATCCCTACAGGGTTTCTTGCAATTTTTAGGTCATTTCAAAATTGTTCCAAATACAGAAGAAATTACAATGCACCTGATCTCAGACGCGCTATTAGAGAGGGTTGGGGTTCCTTACAATACATCTGATCTCAGACGCGCTATTAGAGAGGGTTGGGGTTCCTTACAATACATCTGATCTCAGACACGCTATTAGAGAGGGTTGGGGTTCCTTACAATGCATCTGATCACAGACGCGCTATTAGAGTGGGTTGGGGTTCCTTACAATGCATCTGATCTCAGACGCGCTATTAGAGAGGGTTGGGGTTCCTCAGAATTTCACTTTATAATTATAGGGTTCCTTAACCAAACAAAGGTTCAAAACCGCTGATTTAAAAAGAGAGTGAGGTATTTCATAGTCACACTTTCAGGTTAGTTTGATGTTGAGTTATTATGTTGCAGGTGCTGCTGTTTCAATTTGCAATGTTTTTGCATGTTATAATAAAATAAGTATATATTGTATTGGAAATGGAAAATGGTAGTTAACCGGACTCCCTAATTGAATACAGATGAGGGTGTGTAGTATTTTTTTTAAAAAATGTATGAAAATGCAAAAGCTGATTGACATTGGCAGAGTACAGATATCCAGGGTTGAATTGTTGTGCTGTTGTATGGTTCTCATTAGAAGAAAAAAAAAGCTGTGTGTGCTGTGCACGCGCATAGTAACTGAAACTTCTTTGACTTTTGTTACAGAAATTGTATTTGTGTTGGTGATGTTTTAATTAAAAATCAAAATACAAGTTCAATGACAAAACGCAAATACATTTGACTTAGAATGCGCGTGCTCGGCACACATCCCCTGTATTAGCTATTTGCACTGAGTGTGCGCGTGTGACCGAGTGTGCGCGTGAGACCGTGCGTGCGCGTGTGACTGAGTGTGACCTTACATATCCCCCTGCACATCACCCCTCCTGCACATCACCCCCCCCCCTGCACATCACCCCTCCTGCACATCACCCCCCCTGCACCTGACATATCCCCTTGCACCTTACATATCCCCTTGCACATCACCCCTCCTGCACATCACCCCCCCTGCACCTTACATATCCCCTTGCACCTTACATATCCCCTTGCACATCACCCCTCCTGCACATCACCCCCCCTGCACCTTACAAATCCCCTTGCACATCACCCCCCTTGCACCTTGCATATCCCCCTGCACATCACCCCCCTTGCACCTTGCATATCCCCCTGCACATCACCCCCTTGCACCTTGCATATCCCCCTGCACATCACCCCCCTTGCACCTTGCATATCCCCCTGCACATCACCCCCCTTGCACATTGCATATCCCCTTGCACATCACCCCCCTTGCACCTTGCATATCCCCCTGCACATCACCCCCCCTGCACATCACCCCCCCTGCACCTTGCATATCCCCCTGCACATCACCCCCCTTGCACCTTGCATATCCCCCTGCACATCACCCCTCCTGCACATCACCCCCCCTGCACATCACCCCCCTGCACCTTGCATATCCCCCTGCACATCACCCCCCCTGCACATCACCCCCCCTGCACCTTACATATCCCCTTGCACATCACCCCCCTTGCACCTTACATATCCCCTTGCACATCACCCCCCTTGCACCTTACATATCCCCTTGTTCATCACCACCCCTGCACATCACCCCCCTTCACCTTACATATCCCCTTGCACATCACATACCCCCCTGCACATCACCACCCCTGCACATCACCCCCCTTCACCTTACATATCCCCTTGCACATCACCACCCCTGCACATCACCCCCTTCACCTTACATATCCCCTTGCACATCACCACCCCTGCACATCACCCCCCTTCACCTTACATATCCCCTTGCACATCACATACCCCCCTGCACATCACCCCCCCTGCACATCACATATCCCCCCTGCACATCACATATCCCCCCCTGCACATCACATACCCCCTTGCACATCACCCCCCCCTGCACATCACATATCCCCCCTGCACATCACCACCCCTGCACATCACCCCCCTTCACCTTACATATCCCCTTGCACATCACATACCCCCCTGCACATCACCCCCCCTGCACATCACATATCCCCCCCTGCACATCACATATCCCCCCTGCACATCACATACCCCCCTGCACATCACATACCCCCTGCACATCACATACCCCCCTGCACATCACCACCCCTGCACATCACCCCCCTTCACCTTACATATCCCCTTGCACATCAAATAGCCGCCTGCACATCACCCCCCCTGAACATCACATATCCCCCCCTGCACATCACATACCCCCCTGCACATCACATACGCCCCTGCACATCACATACCCCCCTGAACATCACATACCCCCCTGCACATCAGCCCCCCTGCACATCAGCCCCCTTGCACCCTACATATCATCCCCCTTCACCTTACATCACCCCCCTTGCACCTCCTCACCTCACATCACCTCCCCTCACCCCTGCACATCAGATCACGGCGGCAGAGCAGAACGCCGGCCTCCTCCTGCTCTGCTCGGTGGGGCTAATCAGGCCCCGCTCCCTCAGACAGCGGCCGCACTGCTGACAGGCACAGACCGCGATATGCGGTCTGTAGGGAGTGGAGCCGGAGCGGAGCCGGAGGGCGTGGCTTGAGTGGAGTGACCCGGGACCAGCTACTCTTCCCCCCTCCCTGGGCTCAGGCTGCAGGAGGGAGCTGCTGCGGGCTGCCGTAAGGTAAGCAGCTCCCTCCCCCTTCACCCACAAATGCCCTCACACTGTAAGCTTTGCTCAGGAAGCGCCGGGCTCTCTCTCCCAATCTCAGGTCTCCAGCGCTGCCCGCCCGATCCGCACACACCGCTCTGCTTCCTCCCGGTTACCCTCCATGATCCCTGGGCTCCTCTCCTCCTCCTCCGGCCTCGGCAGCGCTCAGTCAGCGGGACACAGGGAAGCGGAGGTAGGGAGGAGAAAGGCTGAGCAGCGGCTGACTGATTTAAAATCCCCGCGCCTGCCTTCTTGCTACAGTACACCTTTCACTCTAGCACCGGAAGCTCTGCGGCAGCCATCTTGCTACACCCATGGCAGCGGACATGTGAGGGTAAACGGCGGCCGTTAGGAGCGGTGCCGGCGGCTATCGCTGCCGCCGCCGCCTTATGTCACAGCGGGTGTGTGGGCGGCATGTCACAGCGGGTGTGTGTTGGGGAGCGGCGGCTGTTAGGAGCGGCGCCGGTGGCTATCGCCGCTGCCGCATGTCACAGTAGACGCGGGGGGAGGGGGAGAGCCGTGACGTCACTTCCGTTTCACATTTCGCCCCCAACTCTCCCGTTTTACCCCATCAGAATAGGTGCCACTAAAAAAGTTTCACTTCAAAAACACACACACAAAACCCCATTGCAAGGATTCCCTTAGATTTGTTATGATTTAACTCTAGCTTTGTACATTTGGTTCCATTCCAGCGGGGGATATTTTGAACTTGTGTCTGCTCTCTCTTGCATCTATACATTTCTTCATGTACTTCCCAATGGAAAGAATTGGCTAAAAGAGAAAATCGTATTCTGAGCTTGTGTTCACATATAAACACAGAAGCTTTGTCCATGGTTAGTTAATGCTTCCATTCGCAATAAAAGTTCATGTGAACCAGTCTGAAGCAAAAAATAAAATGGTTTGTTAACAGAAGACGGGGATTTTATGTTTGTGAAAGCGGACAATGAGATTTCAAGTAATGATCATGTTCCAACCTCCTAACACACAGCTAAAAAAAACAGACAATACTTATGTGATCTAAGAAATGGTAAATGTAGATGGAATTCAAGTGATTCGGAATCCATTTTGTCTGTTAGGATCCATTTTGAAATGTCAGATGTCTCAGAAATCCGTTTTGTAAGAAAATGGTGAAATCTGCCAACTTGTAGAAAAGATAAGGACAAGTGAATTTGTTTATAGAACATGTTGAGTACAAAATGGAGCCCATCAAGATCATAGGCTTTGTACCCCGACTTTGTTATGTCATTCCCAAGGATGAGAATATGTTATTGTCTTATTTTCTTGTATTATTGCTTCACACTAACAAAGCCATGCATACAGTAGGTAATGGTGTCCGCATATTATTATGGTTGTTTCGTATGTATTGTTACGCATTAGCCAATCACGTTATGCGCCGCCACTTTTGCGCCGTGACCTCGACGCTTTGAGGGACTATTTAATTGTGGACTTGCATGTTACATATCCATACAACCCTGAAGAAGTCCGGTTGTACCCGGATGAAACGCGTAGGGTTACTTGTTTTGTCTCGTGGACTGCTGCCACTGCTGAGCCCTGCTGATTTGTTGCTGTGAAACATCTGTGGATCATTTGTGCGACTAAGGTGCCTGCTGTTTGCCTGCCCGTTTCTTCGCCGCTACTGTGAGTCTAAGGAGATCCAGCTCCAGATTTTGATTGGTGAAGAGGGCCTGTGACGTCACCCGCCACTCGAACGCGGAAGTGGGCGCCCACTACACAGCACAACTATACACAGCCCTACAGGACCCAGAGTGGTCAAACCGCCTGTTTTATTTCGTGAGCATGTGAGTTTAATGAGCTCTGTGCTCTAGAAATTCTATTGTAATAAATTGTGTTGCACTATATTTTTCTTTTCTCTCTTGCATACCAGCAAATAGACATCCCATACAGGAAATCCCATACAGGAAAAAATACCTGTGCACTGCTTCTTACAAAAAAATTTTTGGGGATATAATGATCAAAAGGATTTATTCATATAAAAACATGGCCAAATAGTACTGATGCAGACACTCTTACACGTTTCACACGCAGGGTGCTTTATCATAAGAGTAAGAGTGTCTGCATCAGTACTATTTGTCCATGTTTTTATATGAATAAATCCTTTTGATCATTATATACCAATTTTTCTTTTGTAAGAAGCAGTGCACAGGTATTTTTTCCTGTATGGGATTTCCTGTATGGGATGTCTATTTGCTGCATTGAATTCACCTGGGAGCACACCAGATAGGAGACGGTCCAGTGGCTTGTGAGTGTTTGTTTCAGTCCAACAACATCGTGCTTATTGTCAAGCTAGTTGGCTGTTATATTCTAAGAATACAGTTTAACTGGCCAGACATGGAGACGCTGAGTCGCGCAGCCCGCGGGACTACATACATCCGAAGTTCAGTCCAGTACAGCGGTTTGTGAGTGTTTTGCAACTCGACATTATTTTGGTAGCGGTTATGCCAGTCGATGACTGCACCTCAAGAGGACGCATGGATTTGCTGACCTGTGGACCTGCGGGGCTATGCACGTCATCGTCTACCGTTCATCAAGACGTCAGTAAACAATTCATCTTTCAAAGAGAGCTAATATCTTATTGCCAAATAGACGTGGGACTATTTCTCCTATCAACAAGAGACTTATTCGGATTACTCTTAGAGCACTGGAGTTTTGACAGCTATGCTCTGTGGTTTTGCTATCTCTTGCATACCAAACTGAGAGTACCAGCTGCATCTTACCAGATTCCTTGCCTGATCGACACCACACCATATCTGAGAGGAGTTCTTGCACTTTGTGTGTTTCTTGTGATAGGTAATGGTAGCTAGGAAATAGTTATATGAGCTGTTTGTGAGTAGCTGCATCAGAACAAACGATACCATCAGAGGCAACGAATGCCATATGTTCTTATACTGTAGCTTGTATGCCTATTTTGTCCGGTAACCGGTATATCTAAAGTTAATTATTTTGCCTCGAGAAGAACAAAGTAGAAACCGCTACAAAATCTCTGCCCAGGCGTTTTATTTCTACTGTAAGGATACGCATCATCTTCCAATATTTATTTTCTATGGTTAATTCAGATTCTTCTTTGGATAACACATTATCCATTTTTTTTTTTTTACCCTTCGTGGAAACAAATGTTATTTAACGGAAAAATATGGAAAAAAAGCACTACATACATTTGATTTTGTTTTTTAACAGCGTGTCCACTTACTTTATGGTCTTTCAACACCATTTTGTTTTGTATTCCCAGCGTTGTACTGTTATATGGAACACCATCCTGTTGTAAGTTGTGAGACATCCTTGTGATTCAGTGCAACATCTCATGTAGACATCTGCCCAAGAAATCTTATTATACACGTGTGAATGTACTTACTTCCTTTATCTTAATCCAATGTACTCTCTTAATTGCTAAAATCGATCCCTTCAATGCTGTAGGGCTTTAATGTTGCTGAAAATACAATTTAGCAGTAAAAGAGTTGAGGCAGTCATCCAAAGTGATGGGTGATGCCATGGTATGGAATGATCCTTCGGCACTGGGTGGGTTGACACTTTCAGTATACAACTTTTAATTGAATAAGTAGTTAATACGCAATTGCCAAGCTTCAATGTTACTTTAATTGTTGTCGACTTTCCTTCTGCGTTTATGCCAACTCAGTAACATGTTGCCTACTGAAAGAAACGAAATACCGTTGGATCATTACTAATTCACACGTCAAAAGCAATCACAAGCCAGTAAAGTTGTTTTGCAGCAATAAAGCTGCAGCTAGACTTCAGAACGGAAGGAACTTTTCATCTCAGAAGATTGAGAGGGAGATTTCAGCTGGGAGGCTTATATTAGCGCAGTCACGGTTGGTCTGCTGCTACTGTAAGGAACAATCCCATATAGTCGGCCAGTTGAACTTCTAAGGGGCCTCTGAATGGGGAAGTGTTTGTCAGTCAAGGGTTTTCTTTCCCCTTATCCCACCGTGTTCTTATCAGAGAGCCAATAAAGATTTATTTATTTATTTATAAAATGTGTTACCAGGAAGTAATACAGTGAGAGTTACCTCTCATTTTCAAGTATGTTCTGGGCACAGAGTTAAGATGACAAATAATACACGGTTACATATACAGTTACATAAGTGAACAGGGTATACATTATATACAAGACATTGCATGCACAGTTAGAGATAATAAATATTATAGGCGTATGTAACAGTTACAGACCAGATGAGACAGCTTTAGTTTTGAATCATGACACGGTGTAATATATCATGTGTTGTTCCTCTGAGGTTGTATTTACCTAATTTTTAGACCTGCTAAGGAACAGATGATTGTTATTATGTCCTGATATGTAAAACCATAGAATTCAAAGAGGGTGTACTTTCTTTTTCACATGACTGTACCAGAGATCAATAATAAAGGCCGGGTGGGGTATTTCTTTTAAAACAGGGGGTTGCAGATCAATCACTGGGTTAAAACATACCTGTGAAAAAAACCCCATCCCCTCACCTCCCGACCCAGTTCCCCCTCCACTATCCAAGCCCACCCACATACGGCTAGATAGAGCAAAAAGCCCTGCGGGCATAGCATCTCTCCGAAGAAGCCAACCCCGCGACGCGGAAGCCGGTTGAAGTCACAGAATTTTCTGGGTCTCCACCCGGCCCGCCTTCACTGGAGAACGTTCTCGGACCCGCCCCCAAGGGTCTTATACCCCACTAACCGGTTCTCTCTCTAAGACCGGTCAAACACTTTTAGACCCCATTAGGGTCGATTTTCCTCCCTCTTTCCAACCGCTGTTACTGTCCCAGCGGCCCCACTCCCGACCCCTCTTCCCCTCGCCCATTTTGACTGCACCCCCTAGCACTACTCTAGTGATAACACAAGCGGTCTTAGCTAAGAGATAGCAATGTCCCACCAAAAAGCCCTGAAAATTATCTCCCTCAACGTGAAGGGACTCCACAATAATAGAAGGGGTTGCCATTCTGTTCCGTCAAGGCACCCCATTTAATTTAACAAAAATCCAAGCAGATCCAGAGGGGAGATTTATTGTAGTCTACGGCTCACTATCCGGCACGTCAATCGCCCTTATTAACCTATACGCCCCAAACGAAAACCAGACAGAATTTCTTAAAAAGGTTCTGGAAGAAATTGACCCACAATACCTATCCTCAATACTCATTGCAGGGGATTTAAATATGGCTCTCAACCCAAAAGAAGACAAATCGAGCCAACCAGGACGGCAGCACTCAGTCACAAAGACTGGGGAAAAATTTTAAGGATATTATGGGAGACTTTTCTCTGGTAGACATTTGGAGAACACAGCATCAGGGACAGAGAGATTACACTTTTTACTCGGCGCCCCACCAGTCTTACTCCCGTATTGACTACTTCCTTGCTTCCAGGAATGTACTAGAGGCCACCACTGATACAGATATCGGCCCAATTACATGGTCAGATCATGCTCCCATCACCATGACCCTGTCCATCCCCTTCGGGAAAACTATCTCGTACTGCTGGAAATTAAACGATTCCTTACTGAACCACTCCGGGACAGTGATGGAACTCAAAAAATCCCTTAAGGAATACTTCAGAATAAACACAGGCTCCGTAGCCTCTCCAGCAAGCCTGTGGGAAGCCCATAAGGCGACAATTCGAGGAAATCTTATCTCGATTGCCTCCCACCGGAAGAAAACCAAACTCAGATTATCTAAAGAGCTCACAGACAAAATAATCGACCTAGAGCAAAAGCATAAAAATAACCCCTCCCGGAGAATTTATAAACAGTTGACAACTGCTCGAAACGATTTAAGGATCATCCAATTAGAAGATGTAGAAAAAGCTCTTAGATGGACGGGTCAAAGGTATTATGATAAAGGGAACAAGGCCGATAGACTTCTTGCCAGCAAGTTACGAGGCATACAGAAAAGATCGCAAATCACGGCGATCAGGAATAACTCTGGTGAACTCCAATATAACGGAAAAAAAATAGCAGAGGAATTCACCAAATTCTACACTAAATTGTATAACCTAAGAACCCACTCTGCTAACTCTAAAGAGACGGATACGGCTTTAGCAGCCGGTTACCTATCCGAGTGCGACCTCCCTTCATTAACAGAAGAGGAGAATACTTACCTAAACGCGATAATAACGCTAGACGAATTGGAAATGGCCGTGAGAGCCTCTAAAAATTCCAAGGCGCCGGGCCCTGATGGCTTCACAAATGCATACTACAAAAAATTCTTCCTCATTCTATCCAAACATCTATTAAGTTTGTTCAACTCATTCCTTGAAGGGAGTCCTATCCCGTCTACAATGTTGTCCGCAAATTTGGCAATAATACTTAAAGACGGGAAGGACCCCACCCAATGCGGAAGTTATAGACCAATTTCATTGCTGAACAACGACCTTAAACTATATAGTAAAATTTTGGCGAACAGACTTAATCCCATCCTCCCGAGATTAATACACAAGGACCAGGTCGGGTTTGTCCTGGGCCGCCAGGCCTCAGACAATACACGTAAAATAATTAACTTAGTAGATCATGCCCACCTTTCAGGCTCAAAGGCAATGTTACTAAGCCTTGACGCAGAGAAGGCATTTGACAGGATTGATTGGCTATTCCTAAACCAAACATTGATTAAATTCGGCTTCAGAGACTCGTTCTTAAAGGGCGTTCAAGCACTTTACCAGAACCCCTCAGCCTCGGTACGCCTCTCGGGCGGAGGATCTGAACGATTCCTAATCCAGAACGGTACCCGGCAGGGATGCCCCCTCTCTCCCCTTCTCTTCGCCCTTACGATTGAACCACTGGCGTCTAAAATAAGACAGAACCCGAACATCCAGGGAATCCCGATTGATAAAACACAATACAAAATTTCCCTATTCGCTGATGACATCATCCTTACTCTGACTAAACCTCTAACTTCCCTCCCCAACCTCCAGAAGGAACTGGCGGAGTTTGACAGAGTATCAGGATATAAGATAAACAGCGACAAATCAGAGGCCCTAAATCTTAGTCTCCCTGATCCCGAAGTCAATCTCCTCAAAACCAATTTTAACTACAGATGGTGTCCTTCACACATTAAATATCTGGGAGTTAATGTGTCAAGGCACTACCGGGATTTATACCGGGATAACTACTCGCGTTTATGGGACAAGATCAAAAAGGATCTAGATCAGTGGGAAGGTTACCAGATATCGTGGTTCGGTCGAATGATTTCCATTAAGATGAATATACTCCCAAGAATGTTATATCTCTTTCAAACACTCCCGACCCACGTCCCAGGCGCTGATCTCAAAAACATGCAAAACAGAATATTTAACTTTATTTGGCAGGGCAAAAGACCCCGAGTCGCCAGATCGGTCCTGATGGCAGCAAGATCTAGGGGAGGTCTGGGGGTACCGGACTTACACAGATATTATCTAGCTGCACAGCTCAAGCATGTGGTAATGTGGAATGCCGACCCGACCCGTTGTAGTTGGCTGGAGATAGAGACTCAATGTGCCAAAATGCCTTCTCTGCAAGCCTGCCTCTGGAGCCTGGACAGAGGAGAGGGACATACACACGACCTGAAACTTCAGGCCTCCCGTTTCACATGGGATGTGTGGTTACGTTGTAAATACAAATATGGCCTTACTACTAAAAGTTCCCAATTGACCCCTATTTTTCACAATCCAAAGTTCCCCCCGGGATGTGGATCTAAACTGTTCGAACAATACAGCACAGGGGGTATAGAGGCGATTGCGGATTTTCTGAGCCTGGGGAGGCTTCTGAGTTTCCAAGAATTAAGGACCAACTATCAAATCAGACAATTGGACACATTCAAATATCTTCAAATTAGAAACTTTATTAGAACAACTTGCCCTCTCCCAGAAGACCCCACTCTCACATCGTTCGAACTTCTCTGCGAGACAAAGACCCACCAGAAAGGTCTAATCTCAGACATATACGGGGCACTAGAGCGCTCCTCGACCCCAAAAGAGCACGATTATATGCTCAAATGGGCAGCTGACCTGAACATAGATATAGACAGAGAGACTTGGGAAGAAATCTGGGAGACAGCCTCGGAGACCTCCCTATGTACTACAATAAAGGAAAACATTTATAAAATTATGTTCGGCTGGTATCTTACCCCAGCCCGATTAAACCAAATCTACCCTCTGGCTTCAGATCTATGTTGGAGAGGCTGTGGTCATAGAGGGGACATGGTCCACATCTGGTGGTCCTGTCCAGAAATTGTAAAGTACTGGGCCAAGGTCCAAATTTTAATAAAAGAGGTCACCGACCTGGAAGTGCCTATTGAACCACTGACCTACCTGCTGGCTGCACCACTGAAGGACATTGTCCGGCCAGTCAGGAAATTGATATCCTTCATTTTTACTGCGGCTCGATGCTGTATTGCGGCCTCCTGGAGGAAAACAACTACGCCGGCACTGGGAATGATCAGAAAAAGAGTCGACGAGGTGATGATCATGGAACGGCTCACCGCCATCGTTCGACAAAAACTGCCGGCTTACGAGGAAATCTGGGACCCATGGACCTCCAACAATAGGGCCAGACAGCCAATCCCAGCGCCCCAAAGTCCGGACACCCCACCATAGGCGATCGAACAATGCTCTATAGCTCATACCCCCAGACAGTCAGATGGGCCCCCCCCATCCCGTCCCCCCCTCTCCTCTCCCCACCCCCCCCCCCACCTTCTCAGTCCCCCTCCCCTCTGCCTTCCCTCTCTGAAGGCTTCCCCCCCTTTTTCTACGGACAACGGCGGTTGTCTTTCTGCTCCCCCCCCCAAAAAAAACTGTGGATTGGAAAATGTTAGGCGTTTTTGCACAATACCACTGTATGTTTACCTAAATGCCTAATAAAATTGTTTGATAAAAAAAAAAAAAAAAACATACCTGTGAAGAAACAATGCAATTAGTTCAATGTCAGATCAGCTGAGGTTGTAGATCTTGCACGAAGAACAATAAATATATATAAGGGGAGGAGGACTCTGGCTGCACAAGCTCTTGCTGATCACACAGTGACATCACAGAGTGACGTCACACTAAAGGGAGCAGCCAGAGGAAATCAAACCCCTCGCAAGTCTCACTTTGAAAAACACATTAAAAACGACTTATAGCTTTAAGATTTGGGCAAAACAGGTATCAATTACTCAGATGAGACCCCTTAAACATGTCACTGGAATTATGGTAGCTGACCTTTAAATTCCCCGTCTTAAGAAAAATAATACGAGGAAGTTAAGTTATTGAGCATTACTGTACCCTCAAGAACTCCTTTCCTATTTGAGGTACAAAGATGAAGCATGTGCTCTTATCAGGGCTCATCAGCACTTTTATGAATATACTGTATATATCAAAGGCATCCTGTCCCTGCAGTGATTCAGAGTTCAAAATCGGCTATAATGACAAAATAATAACTCAATGACAGGCCCGCACAATATGTGTTGGAAACACTATCTTTGAAGTGGGATGACCTTGTTTCAGATTTGAAGGTATTTTGGCATACGGATTCTTTGTGCTTGTAAATCCAAGTGGGAAGGTGGGAAGGTGGGAAGGTGGGAAGGTGGGGCTTGTCCATTTCACATAAAAGAACAGTTTATTGTTCTATGTACTTTTAACCATACATTACATAAGTTATGGTGGGTAATAAAGTGACCAAAACCCTCCAACGTATAGCATACAGCATATAGCATACAGCATGTAGCATATAGCATGTAGCATACAGCATGTAGCATACAGCATGTAGCATACAGCATGTAGCATACAGCATGTAGCATACAGCATGTAGCATACAGCATGTAGCATACAGCATGTAGCATACAGCATACAGCATGTAGCATACAGCATGTAGCATACAGCATGTAGCATACAGCATACAACGTGTAGCATACAGCATGCAGCATACAGCATGTAGCATACAGCATGTAGCATGCAGCATACAGCATGTAGCATACAGCATACAGCATACAGCATGTAGCATGTAGCATACAGCATACAGCATACAGCATGTAGCATACAGCATGTAGCATACAGCATACAGCATACAGCATGTAGCATGTAGCATGTAGCATACAGCATGTAGCATACAGCATACAGCATACAGCATGTAGCATACAGCATGTAGCATACAGCATACAGCGTGTAGCATACAGCATACAGCATACAGCATGTAGCATGCAGCATACAGCATGTAGCATACAGCATGTAGCATACAGCATGTAGCATACAGCATACAGCGTGTAGCATACAGCGTGTAGCATACAGCATGCAGCATGTAGCATACAGCATATAGCATACAGCATGTAGCATACAGCATACAGCGTGTAGCATACAGCATGCAGCATGTAGCATACAGCATGTAGCATACAGCATGTAGCATACAGCATGTAGCATACCGCATACAGCGTGTAGCATACAGCATACAGCGTGTAGCATACAGCGTGTAGCATACAGCATGTAGCATACAGCATACAGCATGTAGCATACAGCATGTAGCATACAGCATACAGCATGTAGCATACAGCATGTAGCATACAGCATACAGCATGTAGCATACAGCATGTAGCATACAGCATGTAGCATACAGCATGTAGCATACAGCATGTAGCATACAGCATGTAGCATACAGCATACAGCATACAGCATACAGCATGTAGCATGTAGCATACAGCATGTAGCATACAGCATACAGCATGTAGCATACAGCATACAGCATACAGCATGTAGCATACAGTAAATGAAAATATAATTGTGAGCACCTTCACATGTCTCACAGATCTGCAACCCTGCGTTTCCTCATTATCTCCTAGAACAGGGATGCGCAAACTTTTGGTGCTGCACCCCTCTGCCTGCTCCCCCCAGTGCCCGCTCCCCCCCAGTGCCCGCACCCCCCATTTGATACCTTTGTGCCGGTGTCAAATGATGCCGCAGGGTCATGTGACATCACGTGACCCACGGTAGCATTTAGCGCCGCGTTGCCATGGCGACATGTCGCTCGAAGCCGGCTGAATCAAGGTAAGTGAGCTACAGAGACCTTGAGCACAGGGCCTCTGTAACCGCCGCGCACCCCCCCCCCCCCCAAAAAAAGCTTGCGCGCCCCCTCCCCCCCCAGTTTGCACACCCCTGTCCTAGCGTACAATGCTTCCACTGCAGCCAGGGATACTTTTACAAACTGTACATAATAATACATTAGGGCCCAGATCATGTTCACTGAGATTAATGCCGATCCACAAAGCTACTTATATGCAAAAACAATGGCTGTTGTTGATCTCATTAGCATAAGATTAACGTAATGTTAAGTTAGCATTGCCTCGAGTTAGCTTCACATGTAGGGTTAGCAGGTGGCTTCTCCAAAAATACTGGACACAATGCTGAAAGGTGCGACACGCTCGACACACACACACACACACACACACACTTGAGACACACAAACACACGTGCTCGAGACACACGCTCGAGACGCACGCATGCGCACACACACACCTCTCTCTACTCTCTGCTCCATGCTGTTTCCTCCTCTCTTTGGCCCCACCCTCAGGCTCCTTACACCTCCTCCTGATTGGCTGCATTACCCAGCAGCAGCCAATCAGGATGGAGGAAGCTTCCCAGCTCCCCTAGCAACAGCCCCGCTCTCTCCCTGCTCAGGGAAATCCCGCGGCCCTCCAAGCTAGCCTGGTCACTATGTCCAGAGAGGTAATACCGGACATATGTCCAGTATTACCTCTTATTTTTTACTGGCCAGAGTATCCAAATACAGGACCGTCCGGGTTCAATACTGGACACCTGGCAATCCTATTTATGACTCGTTTAACACCTTTCGTTTTTAAGCCCAACAGTGCGGTGTCCAACTTCAAATCACGGCACACCAGTGAGCACGTGACCTTCATATGGGACAGGGTTACTTCACAGCTACTTAGCTGACACACTTTTCACCTTCCGCAAAGGTCCCTCAAATGACTAATATCTCCCCTCAATCCTTCCTAATATACCATCTGTCACGAACAGCACACAAGTGAGCATGTGACTTATATATACAACCAGGGTTAATAAACACGGCTACTCTAGCTAACTCACCTTTCTATTGCACAAGGTACTTTCCATGAGTTAATATTTGCCCTCTACTCATTTGCAATAATACCCGCTGCCACCTCCCAAGAACTGCGGCCCTCTGCACAGAACCAGCATGCAAAGGGTTAACATGTGCTTGTACTTTGTGGAACGTCAAGTCCCGCCACTGGAATGTTAATGAGCCATGAGGACACAAAGATCTTTTTGTTCACAGCTGCAGCAGATTCAATCTCAACCACCCCAGTGTACATCTGCGTTGCCCCAAAGGCGGACAGCCTTTGGTGCAGCCGAAGGGCAGCCAAGGGTGTGAGCTGTTTGCTGATGTTCGGTGATGTTAAAGCTGCTCTATTTCAATCTGAAACTCATAAGCCCTTTATCCTTTGTACCCAATTTTCCAACTCTATCTGTGCATGACGTATCTGTGAATTCACTGTATAACCCTGTTCTTTTAATGTAACATGTATTTTTTTTTAACTGTGCACAGGACATACTTGAAAACGAGAGGTAACTCTCAATGTATTACTTCCTGGTAAAACATTTTTATAAATAAATGAAATATCAAATATGAAATTTGCAGAGTCTAAGGTTCCCGTTTATTAAAGAGAAAACTATGCACGTGACACACAAAAATCTTTTGTAGCAAAATATGTCCAAAAATGTACTTTACTCTATACAAAGTGTGCAAACAGTTCATTCGGCGCCCAAAGCATCACTTATTAAAGTTTTGTTTTAAAATATATATAAAAATACAGTGCTTAGATTACAGAAGAAAGATTATTACAAGAACATACAGTTACAATAAATACAGACCAGTTTCTTAAAATAAAAAGATAAACATAGCAGAATTCCCTATACATTACAATATGTCATTAGTTCTTCCCAGGGAGGTCACTAGCGTAGAAAGATGAGAATTCATGTGACTTATCCCAAACACACCTCTGTAGAATTCGAATTTTCTATTCACACCATGCCAACATTTATACCCAGACCTTTTTGCATTGAAACACACATAAAACCAACCCCTGATGTAAATCAACTCCTTGGTTGACATTTACGACTTGAAAGAAAAATACTCCTCTTGTGACGTTTAAAGTCTGACTGAATCTAGAAACATACTCATAACTTCATTTCCCTAATACTTAGACAGACACCATCTTCACGGTTGTGTCTGTGCTCTCCATATGCACGCCTGCACCTAAAATCTGACAACCTATTCTCGCAGGAGAAACAGTTATCTGACTTTTGCACCTCTTACTCAGGAAGTGTGTGGAATGATTTCATATGTCTAATCGCCACAGTGACCGATATCTATTTGTTACTCATGAATTGCTGTCAGGCTCATAATTTCTTTTATTTAATATAGCCCTCCAACTAAGTGGTGACCTGTTTGTTACACCCTCCATGTGATGCACACAGGATATTTCAAGAATATTTTCAACATATTTCGGTTTTCTTTGAGGCTGAGAGCCCCGGATCTGGCTATAGTCTAAAGCCTTCCAAACTATACATATTTCACATTTAGTGAGCCATAAGTGATAGCCCCCCAATTAAGCCCTCCGTGTAGATCAGCACAGACACAGGAAGGTTCTTGACCTGTTATAAAAACAGATATTGTATTTTTAACAATTTCTAACCAACGTTAACCCCTGAAGTACCAGCTTGATTAAAATATTTAATACCCCCCGCCATTTTTATTACAGTGAGTTGTAAGGTTTGTATTAAATGTGAGGGGAGAAGGTGCATGATGTATACTGAGGGTACTCTACAGGTGAGGGGCAGTGAGGGAAAAATGTTTAAGGCGAGTGAGACTAGTTGAGGTTGAAGGGGTGAATAGGAGACAGGTATGGGCAGAACGCAGGAGACGAGCAGGGGCATAGCGAGAGACCAAAGGTGATACGTAGGGAGGAGCAGTTGATCGAAGAGCCTTTAAGGTAAGGAGAATAACTTTGTGGGTGATCTGATACTTGATGGGAAGTCAGGAGAGGGATTTGAGGAGGGCATGAGTACGGACTGTTTTGGGAGACCCCTCTAAACTCCATATTTCTCAGGTATTACCTAAATAACGCACTGTTAAATCCCTGCATTACTATCACGGCGCTCTGTGAATAGGAGTTAGTAGAGGGAACACCTCTTTCGCGTACAGTATCAGTAGCACTAACGTCCGTTATATTTAACGCAAGGGCCTATTGCGGCTGGAAACAGCACTCAGCCCTGCACCTCGTTACGTCAATAACAGAGCTTTGTGTATCTGGGCCTAAAAGAGAGACAAATCTGAGGAGGCTGAGAAAGGAAAATGGGGCAGAAGAAAGAAATGTCGTTAGGAAAAAGTGACGACGGGAAGGTTTTAGGTACCCCTGACCCTCATACCAAATTATATATGGGATTTGCTGACACCCCTGTTATTTCATACTGCCCTCATATAACCTAAAATAAAAAAAAATAGAATATCATTTCCTGGCTGAGGTAATAAACAATAGAAATGGTGTGCAGGCCGCACGGGGAAGAAATGTTAGAGCAGCTCACACCGTATGGATTCTGTAAGGGATTATGTTTCATTCAAATCATTTCACAGGAAATATGTACCCGAACATGAAATGAAAGTCCTAATTCTTTCTTAATGGGGGTTTTGCTTGGGGGCTATTTTGATTTCTCACAATGTTAAATCTAATTCCTTTGCCAAAAACTCACTTTTTCCCCCATGCCAGGATGGACGGTGCAGTGTTGAATGAAAGGGCAGCCATCTTTAAAATGCCCAATTGGTTTCACCTTCAACATTTCAGAAACAGAAAAAAGAAAATGCATTTGCACTATGTGCTTCATACATGTTTTATTTAGTATGAGAAGTAAGGGCTGCTGCACACGCCACACAGGATCCATTCAATGGGTTTAATGTATTTATTGTTGCCACATTAAAAGGGGGAGTGGTCCTCTGGTGTATGGGCACTGGCCCCAGGTTCCTGAGATATGACCTTTTTGCCTTCCTCGGATAAAGAACAATAGCTGACAGTAGTGTCCTTGGTGGCGACTTTGTGCACGGAATACCTGTGCTTCCTCTGATGCCCCTATTCACATCTGCCTTATCAGCCATGAATCTCACAGAACCATTTCCCCCATCTCAGGGGGAGGGGCACATTAACCCTTTCACTGCCCGAGGGGCTTAATTGGCTCCAGAGCAGGGAGTTCCCTGTGAATAGTGAAAGTTGTGGTTTTGATTACAACATGTTATATAATACCAGTACAGAAGTGGGATCACTGTGTTTAATGACGCACCACAATAAAACATCAAACACCGTTCAGTTGGTGAAAAACACTCCAGGAAATAGTTACTGCTCATATGTAACTATTTAGAGAAGTAAGTCTGTCACAAAGTGATGTTCCCTAAGGTTCTTATTGTATAAGAAAAGTCCTATTTAAGTCAATAAGAGTTTGTGGCCAATCACAGCGCGATTCGCTGCTCTGGACTTTATAGAATAAGCCCCTCGGACAGGGGTTCTCAAGTACAGTCTTCAAGACCCCCCAACAGGTCAGGTTTTCAGGATATCCCTGCTTCAGCACAAGCGGCTCAATCAGTGGCTCCCTGCTTCAGCACAGGTAGTTTGATCAGTGGCTCCCTGCTTCAGCACAAGTGGCTCAATCAGTGGCTCAGTGTCTGACTGAGCCACTGATTGAGCCACCTGTGATGAAGCTGGGATATCTTTAAAACCTGACCTGTTGGGGGGTCTTGAGGACTGGAGTTGAGCACCCCTGCTCTAAGTGGTTGCAGCTTGCATCTCTATTATATTGGTATACCTCATTATTCGTGGTTGTGATCAGTTCTGCCAAATAATTGCTTGTACAGTATTTTCGGCTGCAGTACCTATTCTGCTTGCCCGCTCCAAACACAGATCCAGCCGCAGTATCAGTTAATCCCTGTAATGGTCGAATTGCCCTGGATCCCATTCCAGGCAGGCTATCACTGAAAGAGTTAAAGGCAAATCGTTTCACTTGTTTTCTGCATATAATTAGGGGGCTTCTGAAACCTCTTGAGTTCTAATATTAGATCATTGGAATAATGAATGCTAAAGGTCGTGGCACTTAATACTCACGAGCACACACTAACTGGACTTATAGCACACATGCCCCTCCTGGGAATTAGGGGAAAACACAAGTCCTACAGCAAGTGGTTTCAAGTATGCTCTGTGCTAGGGGTGCAGCAACCAGAGGCACAACATTGGGTAATCTCTTTCTGTTTTATTTAATGATCAGCATTTTCTTTTTCAGTAATGTCACAATGTGCTGGTGGCTGTCAGTGGGGCCAGACTCAGCCACCTGCAGGGGAGTTTTCTTCAGGCTGTTGGTCGCCTGTAAATTGGCTCTCTCTCCCTGTGCCCAGCCTACAAGGCTTTGCACAGACCTCGTGTGCCCGGCCTTGCACGCGCAGTGCAGTGGGGTGTCCCTGGTGCTGTCCAGAGCATTGATGGAGGCCCCGTTCTGTAGGAGCACATTAACCAGGTCACTGTGGCCGTGTTCTGCCGCCAGATGTAGCGCTGTTTTCCTCCAGACATTTTTATCATCTACATTTTTATTCCTCCCCGCTCTCAGGAGGGCTGTAACAATGTCAGCGCTGCCGTTGATTGAAGCATAGTGAATGGGAGTGCAGGCATCCATATCCTTCACGGCAAACCTGGCCTTGTTTCTCAGCAAGGCCGCCACAGCCTCAACATGCCCTCCGGTGGCTGCAACATGCAGGGGGGTCTTCTTGTCCTTATCAGCAGCATTAGGGTCTGACTTGTGATTCAGAAGCAACTCCACTATAGCATTTTCCCCTCTGTCAGCAGCAAGATGTAAGGGTGTCTTTGTTTGCTTATCTTTGGCATTAACATTGGCTTTGTGCTGTACAAGGCGCTGTGCGACATCAAGGTTACCCCTCTGGCTCGCAATATGCAAAGGAGTAACTAATTCCTTGGTGACAGCATTGACACTCGCTCCGGCTGCAATTAAAATATCTACCAGCTCTTGCTTGTTATGGAAAGCAGCCATGTGAAGTGGGGTTTGGTCTCCGGAGCCTGCAATATTAATATTCATTCCCTTTTGTATGAGCAGTTTTGTAATTGAAACATCTCCTCCTTGAACTGCCAGATGTAGGGCCGTGTTTAAGTTTGGCGTTCTTACATTAAGATGGGCACCTTTTTCAACAAGCGCTCGGGCGGATTCTGCCTTCCCTAGTTCGGCAGCCAACAACAAAGGAGTGTAGTAAATGTCATTTGTAGCATTAACGTCCGTGCCCTTATCAATTAAAGCATTGATTATCCCGTACAGATTCATCTTGACAGCTTTGAACAGAGCAGATATCATGGTGTCTGGAGAGAGGCCTTTGCAATATTGCAATAATAAGCCAAAGATAGACTCGCTATTACTAGTAAAGGCTGCGTCAATAATGCTGGAATCAATGCTGGCCCCACCCTCCAGTAATGCTTTGACTGTCTTTTCGTGCCCCCCAGAAACGGCATAAAACAAAGGAGTTTGTCTTTTGTCATCTGTGGCATCAACTGGGGCGCCATTTTGCAAAAGCAGCTGGACTAACTTGCTGTTGTCTGTTGCAGCTTCCATGTGTAAAAAGTTGTGGCGGTTTTTGTAACTCCTCTGCTCCTCCTGCAGAAGGACCTTTAGCACATTATGGTGATTGTTTTGGGCAGCCAAGTGAAGAGGGGTTAGGGAGTCATTGTCCAAGGTGTACAGGTTTGCCCCAGCTTGGAGAAGTATCATCACTGCGTCTGAGTGGCCATTTTCAGCAGCTCTATGCAATGCAGTTCTCCGTTGTTTGTCTTGTGCATCTAATTTAACTCCTTTTCTAATTAAATATTTAATCACTGGAACGTGGCCATTAGCTGCTGCTATATGCAGAAGAGTTTCCCCTGACGAATTTACTGCATTAATATTGGATCCGTTTAATACATTCTCCAAGAGAGAAAGATCACCTTTTGTAACTGCATCAAAGATACTTATGGAAGCTGACGTGGTGTCTTTGAGTGTTTCTGATGGCGTGTTCTGCTTTTCTTTGACTTTGACTTTGGACTTTTCCACTGTAACATTGACTTTCTTTGGTAGACTCTCTCTGGGTGTAGTTCTTGCTATTCTTTGCTTAACAGCTGGTTGATGGCCATCTTTATCCCTTTCAAGCAAATACCCCACCAGCTGCCTTCTCCCATCTCCAACAGTATCATTCACACTACTCACATATTGTTTCACAGTGCTGTATAATCTGGGCTCAATCTGTTTAAGACAAGGATAGAAGAAAAGTCGACAGGCCCGCTCACCTTTAGTCACCAGGATCTCCAGCAGCCTGGAGTTCTTCTCTGTCCTTGTTCTGTAGTAAGACATTACCATTTTTTTATCTGGTGAAAAAATGCCATTTTCTATTAGCCAATTCAGAAGATTATCTGTATTACTGATCCCTGCCACAAGTTCTTCCTTTTTGGTCTTCAGGACTTCTATGGCGTAAGGATTTGCAAACAGGCTCGTTGAAGTCACAGCTGCAAATTGTGTGGCAAAAAGAGAACTCATTTTAGCATCTGTAGAAAAGGTATTTTGCTTTGCAAGTGTTAAGTTCTCATCTACATTGGCTTTATTTTCCTCAGAGCTCCTGAGCGACAGGTAAGTCTCATGTCACGAATACAGCTGCAAGCAGAAAACCGGTTGTGTATAATGATTCCCAGTTCATAATGATTTGCTCTGAAATATTGCAAAGTTGCCGCATAAACTCACGGAGTGGTCAAGAGTCCTTTGTTGGGAACTGTTTGTTTGCATGTAGGAGGAAGTGGAGCACTTTGTCTGGATTAACAAAGAAAATCCCCAACCTAGCTACTGTTACTATGAATACAACACCTTGAGTGATATACTACATGCAATCAATTCAGGTAATGCTGTGCGCGCAGGTAAAACAAAGATTGCGAAAGCATAGCCGTAGCGTCCGTGTACATATCTCGAATCAATCGTTTGGAAAAAGTGAGGGCACATGTTAAGATTGACTTATTCTATTTACATGATTTTTCTGGCTACTAAAAAACCCCGATGTTTTAAAATATTTTAGATTTTGTTGTGTGAAGTCTTTAGTATGGCGAAAACTGCTATCAATTGTAAAAACACTTTAATAACCCATCATTTAGAAATAACAAAAGATGTTCACCGTGGCACTTATGAAGTACATCATCTGTGCTTCTCTAACCGTATTTGAATTCACCCTGAATGAAAAAGAAATATCCAATCAGAAAGCAGGCGGTAGCAAAGAATAAAACGAGAGTTATATTATACCGAGCCAAACTGCAACCAATATGGAATCTAGCCTGAGACATTTTCCCAATGATGAGAATACTGCAGTACGTTACATCATATGACGTACCTGCTTTTTTGGCATGTAACAAAAATACTTTGGCATCTATGTATTAAAGTGGTAATCCAAGCATTTTAGTTTTAAATTTTTTACATAGGATTGAAGCAGGGAGCCTCTCCAAAGCTGGACCCCATTAATTTCAGCTACGGGGGGCCCTGGATGATATCACGGCTTCCTATTGGTCTGAGGGACATAGGAGCTCTCAACGCTGCCATTACAAGTACCTTAGCTACCCAGCCGGAGCTGCTGCTGGCACCCCGTACAGAGGTAAGTCTCTCAGGAAGCAGGGGGTCCCCGGAACTGAAATTGATGGGGCTCGGCGCCCTCATGAAATGTTTTTCACATGGGGATCACTGGGAAATAAAGGGAATCCACCAATGTCATGAAAAACAAGATATGTAAGAATAAAGTTAGGTGGGGTGATCACAGAGATTACAGCTAAAAAAGAAGAGCGTGACACCTTCAAAGTCAAGAGTTAAATGATATGTTCCATGAACTAATATAGCTGTAAATCCTTGTAAGGTATAACCACCATTGCAGCAGAACACGCAAGACTTCAAATACTTTCTGGACAAGTTACCCAATTATCTGAGCAGGATACTCGCCCCTACTGTACACAGCACTTATCTCCTCAGATCTGCCTCCCATTCCTGCTTACAGTTCCAAGGTTCAGCAAACAATCTGGTCGCTCTTCCTTCTCATCCCGATCAGATAGTGTCTAATGGAATAGTACACAAGGCCCATAGGGGGAAACTCACTAACCTCTGATACAGGTTATCGCACCGCGATCACACGCTAACTGCCATTCAAGCCAATGTAAAATGCACAGGAATGTGCATCAATAACCCATATCGGAGGTTAGTGTCTTATTCTCAGGGGATATCATCCTGCTTGTGCCATGTAATACGTTCCTGTATGATCTCCATATCACTAATGTCCAGAGAGAACCTCAGACAGATCAAAATCGAGCTATACCTTACAATATATATGTGGCACTAGATAAAACAAGAGTTTTATACTCCATTTATTGTAATAAGCACGATACGCACAATATATCCATTAAAGAGAGGTGTGTGAAACTATTCAAAATGCTGTTGCCAATTGTTTTGGCACTTTTTTTTTTGTTTTACCAGGGTTCAAAGGGCTAACAAATTTGTAAGATTTGAGCGAAATATCCCCAGACAGTGAGGGAAACACATATAGCGAAGGATTTTAAATACTTTTGCAAGCAAATATAGCGATTTTAGAGAATGTAGCCAAGTAGCAAACCCTGTATTAAGCAGAAATTGCACTGCCCATTGACTTAATGCATGGCAAATCGATTGTGAACTCTTACAAAGATGTTATTTTGTGGCTGAAAAAGTGCACATTTTGCCTGGTTTGGGAACTTTGGGCCAAAGTTTCCCACATCTCCAGTATTCATATATTGTTACTGTGGGGTGCTTTCCTACACAAAACCACCAGAGGGCACTGTTTCCTCATAAAAACTTCGGAGTGAGACGTTTGGCATTGTGTTTGCATTACAGGCAGTCCTCGTTTTACAACGCTTCACTTTACAACGAATGGCCTATCCAACACTATGCAATGCATACCTATATTCATTTTTACAACGCCAAAATGGCTTATCCAACGCTCGTACGACTCTTTGCAACGTTGTGTATGTGTGTATATATATACACATTCACATAAACAACGTTGCAAAGCGTTGTAAGACCGTATATATATATAATATTATACTATATAATATATTATTTATTATGTTATATCTTATACTATATTAGTGAAAGCACTGTATGTTTGCCTGCCTGGATGTCCGGTGTCCCTAGCAGCAATCTCATTGGTCCCTTGGCCCGCCCGCCCCCGCACACCTCTCATTGGGCTCACACACTCACACCACCCCCTTGGCCCGCCCCCCACACCTCGCATTGGCCTGAGGCGGAGTGACGGGCCAAAGGTCCAAAAAAAAAAAAAAAAACACACACACACACACACACTAGCGGGGCTCACAGTGTTAGCAGCACATCTCCCGCTCTCTTCCCCACCGGTCCCGGAGGCTCCGCCTCTTCCTCCGCCTCTCCCTGTTTCCCGCGCTTTCACCCCCCCCCCCTCCACGTGGGAGCTGCCGGACGGGTGAGTGAGCGGTCTTCACGTCCCCTCACCCCCCTTCACCTCCCCTCACTCACTTCCCCTCCACCCCCCCCCGGCGCCGCTACACTCAGCGGGGGAGCGGAGTGATCACCTCCCCTCACTCACTTCCCCTCCACCCCCCCGGCGCCGCTACACTCAGCGGGGGAGCGGAGTGATCACCTCCCCTCACTCACTTCCCCTCCACCCCCTCCCGGCGCCGCTCCACTCAGCGGGGGAGCGGAGTGATCACCTCCCCTCACTCATTTCCCCTCCACCCCCCCCCGGCGCCGCTACACTCAGCGGGGGAGCGGAGTGATCACCTCCCCTCACTCACTTCCCCTCCACCCCCCCCCCCCGGCGCCGCTACACTCAGCGGGGGAGCGGAGTGATCACCTCCCCTCACTCACTTCCCCTCCACCCCCCCCCCGGCGCCGCTACACTCAGCGGGGGAGCGGAGTGATCACCTCCCCTCACTCACTTCCCCTCCACCCCCTCCCGGCGCCGCTACACTCAGCGGGGGAGCGGCCACAACACGCTGCCTCCCGCCTCAGATCCACGTGGGAGCTGCCGGACGGGTGAGTGAGCGGCCTTCACCTCCCCTCACCCACCCCTCACTACACTTCCCCTCCCTTCCACATCCCCTCCACCCCCCCTCCACCTCCCCTCCACCTCCCCTCCACCTCCCCTCACCCACCCCTCACTACACTTCCCCTCCCTTCCACATCCCCTCCACTTCACCCCTCCTTCACCTCCCCTCCACCCCCCCCTTAACCTCCCCTACACCCCCCCCCTTCACCTCCCCTCCAACCCCCCCCTTCACCTCCCCTCCACCCCCCCCTTCACCTCCCCTCCACCCCACCTTCACCCCCCTTCACTCCCCCTTACAACCTCCCCCCTTCCCACCTTCCCACCACCTCCCCCCTCTTCCCACCACCTCCCCCCCCTTTCCACCGCCCCCCCCCCTTTCCACCGCCCCCCCCTTCCCCCCTTCCCACCACCTCCCCCCCTTCCCACCACCTCCCCCCCCTTCCCACCACCTCCTCCCCCTTCCCACCACCTCCTCCCCCTTCCCACCACCTCCCCCCCTTCCCACCACCTCCCCCCCTTCCCTCCTCCCCCCTTCCCACCACCTCCCCCCTTCCCACCACCTCCCCCCTCTTCCCCCCTTCCCACCACCTCCCCCCTCTTCCCACCACCTCCCCCCTTCCCCTCCTCCATCTCCCCCCTTCCCCTCCTCCATCTCCCCCTTCCCCTCCTCCACCTCCCCCCTCCTCCACCTCCCCCCCCCCTCCCCCCTCCTCCACCTCCCCCCCCTTACCCTCCTCACCTCCCCCCTTACCCTCCTCACCTCCCCCCTTACCCTCCTCCACCTCCCCCTTTCCCCATCCCCCCTCTCCCCTCTTCCACCCCTCTTTCCCCCCTCTTTCCCCCCTTTCCCTCCTCCCCCTTTTCCCCTCCCCCACCTTTACCCCCTTTCCCCCTTCACCCTTACCTCCCCCCCTTCACCCTTTCCCCCACCTCCCCCCCTCCCCCCTTCTCCTCCCCCCTTCCCCTCTTCCTCCTTCCTCTCCTCCACCTCCCCCTTCCCTTCCTCCCTTCACCTCCTGTCACCACCCCCCCCTTCGCCTCCTGTCACCCCCCTCCTGTCACCCCCCCTCCCTTCACCTCCTGTCACCCCCCCCCCTCCCTTCACCTCCTGGCAACCCCCTCCACCTCCCATCACCCCCCCTTCACCTCCCCTCACCCCCCCTTCACCTCCCCTCCGCCCCCCCTTCACCTCCCCTCACCATCCCCCACCACCCCCCACTCACCACCCATCCTCACCTCCCCTCCGCCCCCCTTCACCTCCCCTCACCACCCCCCACCACCCCTCCGACCTCACCTCCCCTCCTTCAACGCCTTTCGTCCGCCCTCCCGCCTCTGCCTTTCGCCCACCCGCACTTCTGCCTTTCACCCGCCCACCGCTCACATCCCCGCGCCACACAGCCGCCGCACGCACTAAACAGACCTGCCACACTCGACACACACCCGCCGCCTCTCACCCACCCCACACACTCGACACACACCTGCCGCATCCTGCCCCTACGCAACAATATCACTGACCAGCTGTCACCCGCACTCGCCACACACCCGCCGCCTCACACCCTAGCAGGACCCCGACCCACAGCCAGCACTCACTACCCATGCGCCACCCGTACTGAACACCCACCCGCCGCCTCACACACGCTCACACCCTAGCAGGACACTCGCCTCACATTTTTACATCACTTATGTCACCAAAATATACATTGTACTGTGGTGTGTTTACAATAAACCATTTTTATACAACATCGTATTACATTTTATTCCATCTTTCTTTTCAACATTATTATCCAACCTTTCCAACAAATTGTCACCTATTGTTCCACCATTTATAAATAATACTACCTATTACGCATTTACATCCCGGGCAACGCCGGGTCTCTCAGCTAGTTATATATATAATACAGTATATACACTATATCATTTATGTGTATGCTACATATCTTATTGCCTGCGTAAGATATTTGGTGTATTTTAGTGTTAAAAATGCCTTCAGGAACGGAACCTTTAATTTAAACAGTGTTCCTATGGGAAAACGTGTTTTGCTTTACAACGTTTCGCTTTACAACGCCATTTTGAGAAACGCATTGTGTCGGATAACCGAGGACTGCCTGTAGTGAATACTCCCTAACTATATAGCACAGGGGTGGGAAACTCCAGTCCTCACGTACTACCAACAGGTCAGGTTTTCAGGATAACTCTGCGTTATCACAGGTGGCTCAGTTGAAGACAGCACCACCTGTGCTGAAGCAGGGATATCCTGAAAACCTGACCTGCTGGTGGCCCTTGAGGACCAGAGTTGCCTACCCCTATGCTACATCAGCTACTGTATGTTATACGTAATCTGGGTGTCGCACAACACATTTTATACAAAATATATATTTTTGTTTCACGTTATGTGTCATGATTGTTTAAGATGGAGGATAAATATTGAGCCAGGTGGGTCATTTTCCTAATCCCATAAAATCCGTGCCCATGTCTTTATTTTCTTCACCCCCCTCCATCACATACACTGCATGAACTATTTTTAACAAGTATATGTCGAACTCTTTTGATGCAAGAAGTATGTTTCCAGAAAACGAGGAGCAATGCACTAAACCCCCTGCAGATGCACTTACCAGAACTCCCTCCTACTGTCTCTGTACGTTCTCCCTACCTACCAATTAGACTGTAAGCTCCTCGGGGCAGGGACTCCTCTTCCTTAATGTTACTTTTATGTCTAAAGCACTTATTCCCATGATCTGTTATTTATATTATCTGTTATTTATTTGATTACCACGTGTATTACTACTGTGAAGCGCTATGTACATTAATGGCGCTATATAAATAAAGACATACAATACAATACAATACTATTTACCATATTAACAGTAGAGGTAATATGCTTCTTGTTTGTAAATGAATGGATGAACATAAATGCGCCAGACCTTGTATTACACAGAGACATGTTTCCAAATCAATCATTTAGTGCCTAACGCTTCACTTGACATCCTTTTCAATATGGGAATTCAGGCATGAATTCTCCCTCTATTCAAAAACTTAAGTGCAATAATACATTGTCTACTTAAATCCACCCAAGTACAAATCATGCTTTCTTCCTAGGTGTTCACATAAGTAAGGTCTTCTCCTAATGAAGAGACAGAAAGGACGTACCGGGGAAAAATAAGCGCCACAAATGTTATTAGGGGCAAAGAATAACATGTATTTTTAGTAATAGAGTCAACAAGGTGTTTACTTTTTAACCCAATTAATAAAGCAGTGGTCAGTTTCACTAGTGTGAAATATATATAGACAGTGCTCCGTGAGCTTCAGTATAACCCACTCCAGGCAGCACAGGGAAAACCCCCAGCTGTCCTGCTGCTCATTACAGTAACTTACAGGCCAACAATGACCAAGTCAGTATTAACGACGGTCTTTAAAGCTACAGACCAAGCAATATCCTACATATGTGTTTTTTTTTTTACTAAATCAGTTCTGTTCTATGAGAAAATACTTGTAGCTTTTTTTTTACAACAACAATTCTGAATTACATTTTTAATGTCATAATGTAAAGCATTTTTTGTTTCTATAGCAACCATTTACAAAGTCGCATCTCCTTCCTCTTTTGAAACAAGCTCTGGCACACCCCTTTTTGAGCCCTGCCCTCTCTCTAGGAGTGCACCAATTGTAACTAGTGACTGCCTGGTCACATGATCTTCCACACAGAACTTTGCATCTTTGGTCCTCTTCTGCTGCACTGACAGCAATTTAGTGAACCCGCGAGCCGAATCTTCGCCAACCGATCAAAGGAGAACGGATCGATCGGCAACTTAGCTAATTACTTATCATTGTGTGGATTGTATTGATGCACATATTAAAGGGAAGAAAATGAAATAAATTAAAAACGGCAGCTTGGACTGCTTCTTTAAGCTGAAACTACTGTATCTTTGGAGACTAATAAGTATATTGTTATAAAGAGCAGCATGTTCCTTTGCGAAATTAACTTTCATAGGGTACATAGTGTATATTTTCACCAGTTTGGCAGCCACTTTTACAGCACAGGGTCAACTCAAAATGTGGTTTCCCCAAACTGAGCCCACAATCCCACCAGCCAAGTGGAGATATGTTTAATCCTGTATAGTGCTCATTTTTATATTCTTATCATTTGTCTCTGAGTGGAAAATCCATAAAATAAATATTGTGTGCGATTCCATTTATTGCTGCCAGTCGCTGCTTTAGTCCATTGAATAAATATTCTGATCTGCCGTAGTCTGTTCAGATAGCACTTACAAACTAGAGGAGAACAATCAGCAGTCATTTCCAGCATGGGGCTCATGAAACCACAACATGTACATTCATTGCTTTCAGAAAGATGCCTTCACATTTACAATGCAAATCACTGACCCTTTGGCTCCGCCAGTTGAAGGTCCACATTCCAAACATGCCACGGAGACAGAAACCAGCTATGTTGTAATTACAAGGTGAGTTTCAATTCATGATTAAAAGAGAACCCACATGTACTCTACTAACCCCATTGCTGATCGATGGGGTTAACTGCAATGGCCATGTGAAAAGAACCTCCCAAACCATTAGGATTTTAAGATTATTTACTATAGGTCAGTGGTGCTCAACTCCCCCCAACAGGTAAGGTTTTCAGGATATCCCAGCTTCAGCACAGGTGGCTCAGTCTTAGACGGAGCCTCTGATTGAGCCACCTGTGCTGAACCTGTGACTGATTGAGCCACCAGTGCTGAAGCTGGGACAGATTGAGCCACCTGTGCTGAAGCTGGGACTGATTGAGCCACCAGTGCTGAAGCAAGGACTGTTTGAACCACCTGTGCTGAAGCTTTGATATCCTGAAAACCTGACCTGTTGGGGGGGGGGGGGGTTCTTGAGGGCTGCAGTTGAGCACCCTTGTTATAGATGATAATTTCATCCTTAGAAGTGCGTACTAGTCACCACAGCCATCACCTTGTTTAATTGTGTGCTACAAACCAAAGTTTGACAGAAGTAAAAGAAAGAATATATCAAACTGTCAGTATGATTACAATCACATTTCAAAATGAAGATACTCTGCTAGGTTCATTGCAACACGTATGGAATATACTTACTAAAGTATCGCAAAACTTCTGACTCAATTGTGGGGCCTCTTTCCCTACCAGAGAGGCCGTCCGAGTGCTCTGCATCCTCACATGCCGTGCTAAGCATTATTTACATGCACTCTATTTACAAAATGTAAGAGTTGTTAGTGGGATCACAAAGCACAATTGTGGGATATGTCCATGTGGCACGAGATGAAAGACATAGAAAAAAAATACCCCAAGATGTTACACATAGTTGGCAGCTGCTAGCGCCAAATTAGCAACTTGGAACGCAGATCAAAGAAGGCCAGAAAAAAAGTCAATAAAAATTAGATTCTTTTGGGCAAGATTTTGTAGCTTTGTCAGGTATTTGGGTTTTTTATTTATCAAGACAATGATTGATTATAAGCACATTTTACACTTTCACATTCACTTGTGGCTAAGGTTACCAGGTGTCCAGTATTGAGCCAGACTGTCCTGGATTTGGATACTCTGTCCAGTAAAAAAAATTAGACGTAATACTGGACATGTACTGTATGTGTCCGGAATTACCTCTCTGGACATGTATGTGTCCGGTATTACCTCTCTGGACATGTATGTGTCCGGAATTACCTCTCTGGACATGTATGTGTCCGGTATTACCTCTCTGGACATGTATGTGTCCGGTATTACCTCTCTGGACATGTATGTGTCCGGTATTACCTCTCTGGACATGTATGTGTCCGGTATTACCTCTCTGGACATGTATGTGTCCGGTATTACCTCTCTGGACATGTATGTGTCCGGTATTACCTCTCTGGACATGTATGTGCCCGGTATTACCTCTCTGGACATGTATGTGTCCGGTATTACCTCTCTGGACATGTATGTGTCCGGTATTACCTCTCTGGACATAGTGACCTGACTGGCTTGGGGGCTCTTGGGATTTCCCCCGAGCAGGGAGAGAGCGGGGAGAGAGCGGGGAGAGAGCAGGGAGAGAGCGGGGCATTTGCTAGGGGGCAGGACAGCTTCCTCCATCCTGATTGCAGCCAATAAGGAGAAGGTGTCAGAAGCCTGGGGGTGGGGCCAAGGAGAGGAAGAAACAGCATGGATCAGAGAGATGTGAGAGGGGTGTATGTGTCCTTGGGCACGTCGCAACTTTACCCATGGTGTCCAGCAGTGGCTTAGCTAGAAATGTGCAGGCCCCCGGGCAAAAAAAATTCAGGGCCCTCTCTCTCTTTGGTCTCTCTCTCAGGTCTCTCTCTCTCTCTCTCTCTCTCTCTCTCTCGTGTCTTTCTTTTGCCTCTTATGTATTTCTCTCTTGTACGTCATTTTCTCTCCGTGTCTCTTCCTTCCTGACGTCTTCCCTTTCATGTCTGTTTTTACCGCTGTGATTTAACCCTTCCCCTCCTCCTCACCTTTCCCAGCCTGTCTCTCAGGCTCCAGCCCCGCCCACTGACTGAGGCCCCGCCCCTTCCCCTCCCTCTCACCTTTCCCAGCCTGTCTCTCAGGCAGCAGCTCCAGCCCCGCCCACTGACCGAGGCCCCGCCCCTTCCCCTCCCTCTCACCTTTCCCAGCCTGTCTCTGCAGCTCCAGCCCCATGCTGCACTACTTGAGGCCCCGCCCCCAACCTAGGCTCTGCCCACATACAGAGGCTCTGCAGAGAAAGTAATTTCCCCTCTGTCCTTCCTGCTGTATCTCAAGCCCCCCCCCGCCACCCCCCCCCCCCCACCTACAGAGGAAGGGATTTCCTGCCCGCTGCAGGGAATTAATGTGCGGGCAGGGGGCGGGCCGCTGGCAGGGGGGGAGAGCGGGCCCCCCAAGAGCACGGGCTGGCCGGGCTATAGCTACGCCCCTGGTGTCCAGTATTTTTGGAGAAGCCACCTGGCAACCCTACTTGTGGGTCATGCCACTTCGGATCTGCAAGATGCCTTTGCTCTGCAGTGTGACTATTCTGATCTCTCTATCTATAGAGCTTAGGTGGGAAACCTATTTTTCAATGTAGCCACAGGTGTGGCGAATAAGTATTGAAATTCGCCACACCATGTAAAAATTCCCCCCACCCCCTGATATCAGTCTCTGGCGCTGCTAGGGTCTGGGTTCCGCCCCTGCCGGCAGCTGATTGCTCATCCTCTTCTCCACTCAGCACTCGCCTCCTCGCTGCTCCCGGCCACTGTCCGCAGCCCGCACCCTCAGCACCAGCGCTTCTGTCAGCCGCCCTCGCGCTTGCTGCCACCGCCGCGCGTCCCGCCTAGACAAATTTTAATCCGGACAGGCAGGCAAACTCAAATACGCCACACTTTCATGGCCAATTCGCCACTTGTGGCGATTGACGACAGGGTTGCCCAACTCGGCTATCGAGGGTCTTAGCTACTGTGATAATTCACTGGAATATCAGCGTACAGTACAATTGCTTTCAATGTAATTGATGATGTGCACGTGCAACAAGCCTTTGCAGCAAGAAGAATGGATCTCTGTTCATAACACTCATTTTGGTCCCAGTTCTGTCCTGACATCTGTTTATATTCTCTCTGTTTTCACTTTCTTTCTGCCCATTGTATGTAACCCACACACACACTCACAGGGAATATCCTTTGTTTACTGTGTGTGGGAGTCAGGGAGAACAATGATAAAGAGGATGTAAGTGCATACGTCACATTTTGCAGGGCATGCAGGCAAATGTCAAACATAGGTAAACCGGAAGGGAGACCTCCATGCCCCCAGTGTACTTTCTGCTCCATGGATGACATGTCTTACAAAAACAATAGTGGCGAATGAATAGTGCCTCGTGTCATTGCAAAACACAGTCCCCTTCCTGGAAGTATCTATAGGCATCCAGATGCTACCTGCCCCTCGGACACAGGTTACGGGACAGAAGCCTGATTCAGGTTATGAATAGATTCATTTTGTGTGATCGTTATGCTTTTAACACCAATCCCGCCCCGTATGAATGGCGTTGTAACCCTTTCAATGCCAGCATTGCATTCCTGGTCCTGGCAGCAACATGGTTGCATATTTATGGGGAGCCCTTCGTTCAGGGGGTTCTCACCTCTGCTGCTCTGGCTCTTCTTGTAGAATAAAAAAATCAACTATCGGCCTTGGCATTGTTGTGCTTCCCTTATTCATTGGCCATCATGGTCAGTGTCCACTTTTATTTCACTCATATATACATACATGCACCATATACACATACACACCAGGTACATGCACCATGTGCATATGTACTAGGACGATGCACCATACATACACATATCAGATACTGTATATGCAGGGACACCGAGAGTGGGGGGACAGCTGAGACTTCTGTCCTGGGTCCACTCGGTCAAGAGGCCCATAGCAGCAACCCTACAGTGTATGGCCCGCACCTCTGCTCTGCCAGCTGCCAACCTTTAACCACGGGCACTCCTGTGGGTCCCCGGCAGGCCCATCCATGGGCATGTAGGGCCCTCCCTTTTGATGACCACCCACCCCTTTGCGGTTCTGTAAGGCCCTTCTGTTTACTCCCTCCCCTTTCGTGGGCCTCTAGTAGGCCCATCCGAGGGTCCCAGATAAAGAGGTATGGGCATGAGGAAGAGGCTGGAGGGAGTATGGGCACGGGGAAGAGGTGGGAGGAAGTATGGACATGGGGAAGAGGCGGGAGGGGGTATGGGCACGGGGAAGAGGCGGGAGGGGGTATGGGCACGGGGAAGAGGCGGGAGGAGGTATGAACATGGGGAAGAGGTGGGAGGGGGTATGGGCACGGGGAAGAGGCGGGAGGGGGTATGGGCATGGGGAAGAGGCAAGAGGGGGAATGGGCATAGGGAAGAGGTGGGAGGAGGTATGGACATGGGGAAGAGGCGGGAGGGGGTATGGGCATGGGGAAGAGGTGGGAGGAGGTATGGGCATGAGGAAGAGGCTGGAGTGAGTATGGGCATGGGGAAGAGGTGGGAGGAGGTATGGGCATGAGGAAGAGGCTGGAGGGAGTATGGGCACGGGGAAGAGGCGGGAGGAGGTATGGGCATGGGGAAGGGGCAAGAGGGGGAGTGGGCATGGGGAAGAGGTGGGAGGAGGTATGGACATGGGGAAGAGGCGGGAGGGGGTATGGGCATGGGGAAGAGGCAAGAGGGGGAATGGGCATGGGGAAGAGGTGGGACGATGTATGGACATGGGGAAGAGCCAGGAGGGGGCATAGGCAAGAGGCAGGACGGGGTATGGGGAAGAGGCGGGAGGGGGTATGGGCATGGGGAAGAGGCTGGAGGGGGTATGGGCATGGGGAAGAGGTGAGAGGAGGTATGGGCATGGGGAAGAGGTGAGAGGAGGTATGGGCATGGGGAAGAAGCATGAGGGGGAATGGGCATGGGAAGAGTCAGGAGGGGGTATGGGCATGGGGAAGAGGTGAGAGGAGGTATGGGCATGGGGAAGAGGTGAGAGGAGGTATGGGCATGGGGAAGAAGCATGAGGGGGAATGGGCATGGGAAGAGTCAGGAGGGGGTATGGGCATAGGGAAGAAGCATGAGGGGGTATGGGCATGGGGAAGAGTCAGGAGAGGGTATGGGCATGGGGAAGAGGTGCGGGAGGTATAAGGAGGTATGCATTATCCCTTGAACCATTGATTTCCATAACACTATTGTTAAATAACGCGCCAACTTTAATGCAACGCATCACGTTAATGGGGGCAATGACCTGCTATTATGCATTATGGAATGACTGAATAGGTAGCACAGGCACTGGCACTGGCAACCACAGTATGTAGTGAGGTCACATAGGTGAGATCTACCCTGTGATGTCACAAGTACAAGAGAAGGCCGTCTTCTTTCATTCAGATTGTTCACAGCATCCTGATGACATCACTGGACATTACAAGGGCAGCCACAGTGAATGACCATTGACCAGTGAAAATGCATATCACACTTCAGTGAATATACATTCAAGAATATATTGTATAACATTTGACCAGAGATGCAGTAGTGATTCTTAGGACACGATTTGTTTTGTCTACATGTTATTTCGCTACAAGTTTTTTACTTCCACATTTATTCAGCTAGTATTCTTTGGTTGAATTAAAAAAAAGAAACTATGATGTTGTTTAAAACAAGGCAGGATTCCACGTGGCCTTATGGAGAAAGTAAATCTCATATGAAAGCATATTACAACAGCTAATCACAGTTTGTGGTGGTGACTGCGAGCTGAAAAGAATCGTTTTGAAAAATGCTACCATTTGATTTTTGGCATCCGGGTTTGGAACAAGAATAGCAATCGCTGTAATTAGTTGGTGGTTTGGAGAACTGGATGTGCCAGGGAAAAGGAGTCACTGTACAGAGGAAGCAATCATGAAATTAGAGTGAAATTGCTCTCATAAGCATGGATGGACAATTGAATTAATAGTCCATATGTAACGCAGTCAGTGCGGGAGGGGTTAAGGCATATATAAAGGATTCTCTTGAGGATTTCTTTTTCTCTTTTCTATTTTCTCTTTTCTTGCCAGAAATTGTTCTATACAAGGTCCCTGACTATATGGGCTTGTGTTCCTACAGAAACAAAACAAGCACTTGAAAGAGAATATTAAAAAGTATTTGTAAGGTATGAAAAATCCCAACATATTACTAGTGCAACCAAAACACTGTGGCGTGTAAATATAACATCATTTCATTAGAGACACATGTTGTGAGACACCGCCACACTCACCCTGTACCTGTCCCATTACTATTTATTTACTATATAGCACATTTGTTCCCCACTGCGAGCTAACATAGAGAACCCAAGATTGTATTTGCATGCAGTCCACAACTCCCCAAGCCGGCTTCATTCTCCCCTCGGCCAGGTAGTGTTATGCAAATGCTCAAACTAATAAAAATGTGGTGAACAACAACAATATTATTATTATTATTATTATTATTATTAATAATAATAATAATAATAATAAAGGGAATACTTTATACAATGTTCTCCCTCATGGGACAATTTAAGACTGGGCATACTTTACTGCAAATTTATTAAACCATTATCCTGGGGCACACAATTAACAGGAAATCAATGGAAAACAGACAATTAAAATAACCCTATCCCAGGGGTGGCCAACTCCAGTCCTCAAGGGCCACCAACAAGTCAGGTTTTCAGGATATCCCTGCTTCAGCAAAGGTGGCTCAATCAAAACCTGACCTCTTGGGAGGGGGGGAGGGGGCCTGATGACTGGAGTTGAGCACCCCTAGTGTATTGTTGATAGGGTGCAAAGAGGAGCAAAATGAAAATGAGGTAAACTCCTACATTGTATCTCTGTATCATTGGACCTCGTCTGGTTATGGATCTCATTCCAGTTTTACTAGACAAGTTCAAACCTGTCCTGTCTTTGCCAAGTATCTGAGGGAAGAAACAGATACAGACAGTCTCTCGGTTATCCAACGGAATCCGTTCTGGAAGTAGCGTTGGATAGTGAAACCGTTGTAAAGTGAGTCCCATGTTAATCAGTGGCGGTGAGCGTTGGATAACACATTCCGGCATCGAAAAACGGACCATAGGGTTGCATTGTAAAGCGTTGGATATGCCATTCATTGTAAAGTGAAACGTTGGATAACAAGGACTACCTGTACTACGAGATACCAAAGTCCTTTCATATGTGAAAGATATGACCTCTATAAAACCCATTTCTGTCCTTTAAGATACATAGATCAGCGATCTCACGGATTATCTCCCTTTTGAATTTATCCACACTCCAGTTCTACCAATTTAAACCAAAACTCTACCTGTGGAAAGGGTTTAGAACAGCAGAAACAATCCGTTTTTCCCCCTAGTGTGTGGAACGATTCTTTTATTTTATTTTGTGTGTTGTTCAACTGCCCTTGCTTGTCCATCACAACTCCTATTAAAGGATTTTTTAAATTAAAAGTTACGTTTTAATCACGTAATCAACTCATCACTTGATTTGAGTGCCGTCTCCAAGGAGCTCTTCTCTTGTTTTTGCCAGCATCCGTTCTCTATTTCCATAATTACCTCTTGGGAAATCTGGGAAACCAGCAAAACAATGTTTACAAGTCAGCAGAGGTATTGGGATTTCCTAAGGAAGTGCTGTATCTGATCAGAGCCTGGTAACGCTGTAGGGATTACAGTAATGTGCCTTTAGTGCATGTCAAAGCTCAAAGTGAGACCACCTGCCATGTGTCCTTCTTGTTTTTACTTGTTAAGGTCAATTTGAAACAACAATTAGGCTGTCATTTACCCAATCATAGCTCCACCATTAGGCAACACAAGTGGCCACCTAGACACTGCTGCTGAAGGGACTGTGCACAGGCTCCCCTGCCTGAGTCTGCCTGAGGACTGTTCTCAAGCACAACATTGAGGTGCAGCAAATACTCCCCTCCATGTACCCCTCAACATGTTGCCTTTGTTTCTGACGGCCACTGCAGCTGTGGATATGAATCAGGGGAACCTGGTTCAGTTCCCGGTATCAGCTCCTTGTGACAGTCACTTTATCTCCCTGTTCTGTGCCTCAGGCACCAGAATCGTAGATTGTAAGCTCATCAGGGACTGTGTGTGTAATAATCCTGCATACTGCGCACTGTACTGTACTTGTGAAGAGCTTTGTGTCCCATTAATAATAACTTGTTCTTGTATAACGCTGCTAGTTTTACGTAGCACTTTACAGAGACATTTTGCAGGCACAGGTCCCTGCCCTGTGGAACTTACAATCTATGTTTTTGGTGCCTGAAGCACAGGGAGATAAAGTGACTTGCCCAAGGTCACAAGGAGCCAAGACCGGGAATTGAACCAGTTTCCCCTGCGTCAAAGTCAGTGCCAGAGTCAGTGTCTTTACTCACTGTGCCGCTAATTCTCCCATTGGGAGAGAAGCAATATATGAAATACTTATTATTATTATTATTAATATTATTATTATTATTATTATTATTAACGCCATGTTTGTGGATCTGGTAACATGGCCCCTTTTCTGTAAGGTGTGATAAGCGCAGATGACGTGCTATCGCAGAAAAAATCCCATTAAAGTAAATTTTGCTTTAATGTGATAGCACGACTTCTACGCTTACCACACCTTACAAAATAAGGGCCTATGTATCTACAGTATATATCTCCCCTAACACCCAAAAATATATAATCCATCCTTTAGTCACTGTGTAAAATATAAGAACACTGAAATCTAATTAATTTCATGTGGTTTCAGAGGTTTACACTAGCTCAGCATCTCAGCTTTTGTCAGTCATAAAAGCGAAGAATGACTACAACACGTACACATTTACATGTTGCATAATTATATGTGCGTTAGTTAAACGTGTCATCACCCAACTTCTCCTATTGCTCGATTAAACCACTTCCTATATTACTTCCTGAAATTGGTGCAAAATCAAAGCGAAGCCGTCAATACATTCAGACAGGGGGGCTCAACTCCAGTCCTCAAGCCCCCCCAACAAGTCAGGTTTTCTGGATATCACAGCTTCCGCACAGGTGGCTCAATCAGAGGCTCAGTCAAAGACAGATGAAGCACTACATGCGCGAAACGTGTTGTGTGTTTTCCCTACCTTTTTAGGGGCTTTTTGTATGACCAAATAAAGTCTTTCATATTTTCATGAATGATCCCCCTCTGGACCTTTCATTATTCTGGATAGTGCTCTCTTTGTTTCTAGCTTTGTCGTTGATACATAGACCTCACTATCTCTGGAAAGCGTACGATGCATCACTAACCCACTAATAGAAAGACCTGTAGTCCTACTTGTGATATTCAACATTCCATTATGAATTGAAAAGATAATCGCATCAAGATGTTGGCCCCGAAGTCTTCCTTCTGCCAGAAGTACACCCAGCCCTGTACATGAATAATGCAATGGCCATAACAGATAAAACCCCTTTGGCAACAGAATTTTGTTTTTGATATTGGTCCATTTTTCTCCACAAATCTGTAAACCATCTCCCAGTGTAGTTTGTGCAGTCGGTTGTTCTCCTTTGACAACTATTCCAGTCAAGAGTTTATGATAGTGCTTTCGAGCTATGAACACAGTGCTGGGGCCAAAATAACACATATTTCTATCCTGACTGAAATTCCAACAAGACGTTAACAAAAAGGAAAGGAAAGAAGGTTTCCTGTAAATACTTCCTGTGATTCACTTCTAAACAGGGAAAAGCTGTATAAAATTGGCAGGTACTACTATCATATAACATTGGTATGCTAATATATACTTAAGCATTGAATATATGGAATGTTGGTAAATGTATTCAGTTAACAGCTTAAATGACCAGCTGCAAATTGATTTTACGACTTAGGCCTTGTTACTAGCTGGATTTGTATCTAAACAATTTGAAATGTTTCCTTTTATTCTTGTTCAGTAAACTATCATGGGGATTAATAATGCTACTTTATTGTAATAATGCCCCCCAGAGCAAGGAACCAGCCAACGTCGCCCAGGGATGGCTCTGGTTCTCAAACAGGGGTCTCGTATTTCAGGAGCTGGTAGCCTGGCTATAAAAATCCTCACTCTATATGAGCGTCCTCTCACTGAGACATACTAGTGCAATGCAACGTTTTAATATTATTAAATAATTCAGGGCAGCATAGCTTGATTAAAGGGTCATGCCTTACTGGCCGTTTCAGCACAAAAGGAGTTAAACCCCAAGCTTGAGGCCACCTCTCAGCTATATCACAGAGTCAACAGTTCATTCAGAACACAAGATGCTCAGGTATCATCAGAGGAAGCGCAGATGTAGCGCGGCTCTGCGTTCTACAACTGGAGAAAAGCTGCGGTTAGGTCCAACACTGGAGCTGAGTGCAGCAGCGACGCTGGGAACATGGCTACAATTAGGGTTGCCAGGTGGCTTCTCCAAAAGTACTGGATAGAATGATGAAGGGTGCGACACACTCGAGACACACACACACATAGCTCTCACCCCTCCATGCTGTTTCCTCTTCTCCATCCCCAGGCTCCTGACACCTCCTCCTGATTGGCTGCATTACCCAGCAGCAGCCAATTAGGATGGAGAAAGCTGCAACAGCCCTGCTCTCTCCCTGCTCAGGGAAATCCCGTGGCCCCCCAAGACAGTCAGGTCACTATGTCCAGAGAGGTAATACCGGTATACACATACATGTCCAGTATCACCTCCATTATTTTACTGAACAGTGTCCAAATACAGGACAGTCCGGTTCTATACAGGACACCTGGAAACCCTAGAACTGTAGGGGGTTATGTTTGTATCAAAGTCTTCCTGCTGCAAAAGTGAAACACAATATAGCAACAGATTTAGGGATTTATGTACCAAGGCAATTTTGAAGCAAAATCGATGGAAATAGGATCATTTTCATCTATGTGTCAATGTATCCAGTTCTTTGCACCAATGTTTGCCTCATGAACATCAGCTTAGGATGTGGGGAGTGTCAAAAGAAGGTGTTAGGGAGGAGTTAGATGATGCACCAAAAATATGCCCGTGGCATAGTAGGCTATAGGGCAAAAAAAAGCCTTTAGGCGTAGGAATGGGAAATGGTAAACATTGTAATAGTTACTTTATTTCTCTATACCTATAGTACAAAATGAGATTGGAAGCCCTTCGGGCAGCTGCTCACTATTACAGTAGTGTTTTGCCATGGGCAGTGGTGCGTTCATTAATAGTGCTAAATAGGAAATGTTAATGTCTCTGCACAGAGAGCCTAAAACACACTTAATAACCACATTGGATGTCCCATCTGTTGTTGCTGACTGCCATGGTACAAAGGCCTCTGTGTCAACGTCTTCCATGTTAACAGTACTGCACCTGTTTCAACCCTTGTGAGCCACCATTGTTCTGATATACAGACCAGGAGCAGAAGTATGGTTTCATTTAACAGAAGTGAAAACCTGCAGGATAGGTAAAATGTGTGTGGAACTTATTCTCCTACAAAGGATTCCTGTAGACGCCTTGTGAAATCCCCCAGCTTGGGCAGGTTGAATGTATTTCTTTCTTGCCTCTCATTAGTGTTGCACGTTGTTATTCTTACAGTAAAATAAATAGTACCGTGTCATTAAAAGGTCACTAGTCAACATTAACCCCATGAGTTCAGGAGAATCCTGTAAACACCTGGTAAATGATTTGGAGCTGAAGGCGCCTGGAACGCATTAAGTTCATCTCCGATGTTCATGGGCACTGACTGAATGGATTAATTCCCTCCCACCCCCAGCTCACCAGAAGTTGAAATAAAGATGAATTTGTAATGTTATTAATATGTCCAAGCTCCTTCACTGTGTAGACACTTGCATTTGTTTTGCATTAGAACAGGGGTGGCAAACTCCAGTCCAGGGCCACAGACTGGTCAGGTTTTAAGGACTGCCCTGCTTCAGCACAGGTGGCTCAATCAGTGGCCCAGTCAGAATGACTGAGCCACTGATTGAGCCACTTGTGCTGAATCAGGGATATCCCTAATCCCTGGCGTGTTGGTGGCCCTTGAGGACTGGAGTTGGCCACCGCTGCTTTAAAAGATGTTAACCAAGTAAACATGGGAAGGATGTTGATCCAGGGAGAAATGGGATTGCCGTTATTTGGAGCCAGGAAGGAATAATTGTTTCCCTTATGAGACATCATTGGATAATGTGTCACTTGGGTTTTATTGTTTGCCTTCCTCTTGATAAAAATACTGTAAATACAAATATAGGATAAGTATCTGTCATCTAAATTTAGCATAGGTTGAACTTGATGGACATACTGTATATCTTTTTTGAACCTCATCTACTATGTAACTATGTAACCAAGAGTTAGCCTTTCAAAGACTCATTAATCAGTTACAGTACTCAGTAAGCAGGGATATCCTGAAAACCTGACCTGTTGGAGGGGAGGGGGGGTGCGTGAGGACTGGGTTAGGCATCCCTGCCCTACAGCACTCTATTGATAACAACTTCAGTCAACAATAGTTCTGGTGAGCACTTTCCCTGTCCATTTTGGATAGTTCATCTACTCAGGCTTTCCCTAGATTGTATTTGTTTTAGGCTTGTTCTATTAGGAATCCTGCAGTTTTCAAATGTTACTTCCTGTTTCTGCTGACAGCAGTTGCAGCCAAACAAAATACATTTCACAATGCCATATTTGCAAAGCATTCCCATGTGAGCACAGCTGGGGCAACAGAAAGAGAGTTTCTATGCAAAGCTCAAAGAGAAAACCTTGTGGGAGTTTCCTGATATGAGCAGAGATTTTGGCTGTGTATCTGACCATGCACTTAAAGAAGCAGAGCAATTGTTAGGCCTCGATCCCGCTGCGCTCGTTGGCGCGGGCAGCTATGTCGCGAGTTCCCCACCAGCAGGGGAATCCTCGCGAGCCGGTCCCGGTCCCCCCTGGCGGCACAGCTGACTACACGCTGTGGCGCGTCAGCCGCTAGGAGACACAAGAGAATGGTGTTTCCTAGCGTTGACGCGTCACGTGGTGTGGCTGTGAGCCAATGGGGAGGGGAGGCTTCGGGAGGAGGAGAGGCTTCGGGGAGCGGGGAGGAGTGTGGAGTGAAAGCAGGTGAGTGCCTGTCTGTGTATGTGTCTGAGTGCGTGCGTGCCTGTCTGTGTGTGTATGTGTGTGCCTGAGTGCGTGAGTGCCTGCCTCTGTCTGTGTGTGTGTGTGTGTGTATGAGTGCGTGAGTGCCTGCCTGTGTGTGCGCGCGTGTGTGTGTATGAGTGCGTGAGTGCCTGCCTGCGTGTGTGTGTGTGTGTGTGTATGTATGAGTGCCTGCGTGTGTGTGTTTAAACTTACCCTCAGCAGCTCCAGCCCGAGTCCGTGGAGGGAGGGGGGGGGGGGGGAGAGTAGCGGGTCCCTCCGCTCAAGCCACGCCCCCCCTCCCTGTCAATCCTCCCACTCCCGCCCACCTCCCGCTCCGGCACCCTACAGACCGCATATCGCGGTCTGTGTATGTCAGCGCACCGCCTGTCTGCAGTGCGGGTGCGCTGACTCTGGGAGCGGGGCCTTAGCCTAAGACACCAGTAATTTACTATTTAGAGCAGGGGTGGGCAACTGCAGTCCTGAAGGGCTACTAACGGGTCAGGTTTTCAGGATATCCCTGCTTCAGCACAGGTGGCTCAATCAGTGGCTCAGTCGAAGTGACCAGCCAACTAACTAACTTCTAGTTAACAGTAGAGATGAGAGAATGTATCACGTTTTATTTTCAAACAATTTTGCCAGGGGGCGGGGGGGGGGGGGGGGTTTAAATAAAAATGTTGTCTTTTTTTTCCATTTTACATAAATGGTGAAATTTCATCATTTTCGCCAGTTTATCATTAATCTCATTTTTTTTTTTAAAACAACTAAGTCACATGACCAATGTGACCTGCACTTTGGTCATATAATTCTGAACATTTTTGGGGGGCACAAACTTTGATTGTGATTTTTTTCTTTCCCTGTTAACCCCCCAACCCCACCCCCAACCCCAACAAATGTCACCGAATTCACCAACATTTGAGAACATTTCACACACATCTCTAGTCACCAGTGTGGTAATGATCTAGGGGTTTTGTACTTGGCGGTCTGTCATCAGCTTTGGAGATTGACAAGCTGATAAACAAGGAGTACGAAACGCTGGACCGAACCAAAGCTCTAGGCCGCGGCAGAAGACAGAAAATGACGTATAGAGTTGGAGTAATGTATTTGCCCTGCCTGATGAGGAGGCAATACAGAGGTACTGCCCAACACCTCATATTGTGATGGAAATGCTGAAGCTCATTAAGGATGATCTTGAGCCTCAAATACATATTAGGACATCTATACCTTCAATGGTCAAACTACTGTCTGTGCTGCGTTTCTGTGTTGCATGATCATTGTGGAGCACAGTGACTGTTCCTGCAGGAGCATCTGTCTGCTTTTCCTGCATTCAGATAGTGGTATTGGGGGCATTGCTCTCTAGAATTTAAAAAAAGTCACTCATTTCCCTCAGGATCAAAAAGACTATTAATGACATCAAACAAAAATGTTATCAGTTAGCTCGCTTCCCAAAAGTTGTGGGGCAGTGGACGCAGGGATGAAGCCATGTGCAGAAAAAGGAAACCCATCCATTCATGCCAAGATCTTTTGTGATGCTTCACTTCTCATTACCAATCTGGGTTGCTAAACACCCTGGCTGCACCCATGATTCCTTCATTTTTCAACACTCATTTCTAGTCTAGTAAAGACTAGATAACTACAATTGGAATGGCCCAACCACCTTTACCAATCTCAGGACCAAAGACACCTTTTCCGGGGCCAGGACTAGAGTTTCCACTGCCCCCTACCCCCCAACCCCCTCACCCACCAGTGTCGGTGGCCGTGCGAGACACCCGCTCTATCTCTCATACCCCTATCTCTCCCCTCCCTCTCATTCTCTTCTTCTCTCACTCCCCTCTCCCACCTTTCTCCCACACCCCCACTTCTCTCTGTCTGACTCATGCCCCCACACCTCTCTTGCTCTCCCCCATTCCCCCACCTCTCTCCCCTACGCCCCCACCTCTCTTCCACGCTACCTCTCTCCCACACCCCTACCTCTTCCTCACGCCCTCCACCTCTCTCTCCCTCACGCCTCCACCTCTCTCTCTACCCAATACACAACTTTTCACCATTGTGTCCAGTATTTTTGGAGAAGCCGTCTGGCAACCCTAAGTCTGCGGGTACGTCACCAACTCTCCAAGCATCAGCGCAGGCTGTCCTGCATAATTTTGCAAGCGCGAGCGGGGGGGGGGGGGGGGGGGTGGATCGGGGCTATTACTGTGTTTAATGTTGTGTGTGTGTGTGTTGCTGTGTGTGTGTGGGTGTGTGCTCTGTGCATTGACTGCTGCCTGAGCACGCTTCAAAATCAATTTTGTTTGTCTCCCCAAGCTTGGCAGAGCGTACTGCTGCCGGCACAGTTTATTCGAGCATTTGCCCGTTCTGTGCCGCAGCAGTAGCCTGGCGCGCGCCCGAGTGTGACGGGCGCGCGCCGAAGCAGCGGAAAAGCGCCCTCCGATCGGGGCGCTCTCCCTACCGCTGCCGGGTCCGCCGGGTCCCCCGGAACCCCCTGCCGCTGTCCCGCGATCGCGGGACACCAGGGCTCCCTCGGGGAGCCCTGGACACGCGTGCAGGGGGCGCACGCTCCCGATGACGCGTGACCGCGCGTCTATGACGCGCGGCACGCCGAGGGGCGGCCACTAGCAAGCCGGGAGATTTCCCGGCTTGCGGTACCGACCACACTTCAATAAAGTGTGTCGGTAGTGTACGTGCCTATGCGCATGCGTGAGCGTGGCCGTGCAGATTCACATTCACTGAAGTAAACGCGCCAAGCACGCACAGCGGCAGAGTGGACGCAGCCCTTAAAGCACTTCTCTATGCTCCAGTTATAGTGTCAAATTGTAGCAATGTGCTGCATTTTCCACAACCGAGCTGCGAGTAGGGGAATGCCAGTTGGGTAGAAAACTATGAGCCTCATGAAATGGAGAAAGTTGAGGCAAAAGCCGGCCATGCAATGGAGGAAATTATGTAATTCGCTCATTCTTTACTTGTAAGTGCAAATCTTTCACACCTATTCTATACTTTAAGATTATATATTAAAAAAAAAAAAAAACTTTAAATTATGCACTTAACAATACACTTTTTTGTCTGAGTTTATCATTTATTTTACAAAGCAAAAGTAAATATGGTACAAACAACTTGTGTCTGCACAAGGCACAATTTCTGAGTTATATATTTAAATATTACATTTATTTCCACATCACCCCATAGACCAGGGGTGCTCAACTCTAGTCCCCAAGCCCCCGCCCCCTCCCCACTTCCCCCCAACAGGTCAGGTTTTCAGGATATCTCAGCTTCAGCACAGGTGGCTCAATCAATCCTTGCTTCAGCACAGGGGGCTCAATCAGAGGCTCAGTCTTTGACTGAGCCTCTGATTGAGCCCATCTGTGCTGAAGCTGGGATATCCTGAAAACCTGACCAGTTTGTGGGGATTGAGGACTGGAGTTGAGCAGCTCTAGTTTAGAGGCCTTTTAATAAAGCCTGTTTTTGAGACACACAACGCAGTACCACACAGGTTATGATATCTGTTTGGACTAGCAATAGAATGTTCTAAAGTTGTCTAAAAAAAAACATAGTGTGGAAGAGGGCCCCTGAGGAGAAAGTTGCAAATCAATTATTAAAGTCTTCAAAGTTGGCCTCCATGACAGAGGAAGACTGTCAGCGTGCCCCAACAGACGCACTACTTGTCAAGGCAAACAATGCCATTTTAGAAAGAGTGATTTGACTTAAAAAAATGGCACTTTGTTGTAAGTTGTACTAGCTGCAAGCTTAGCAACACAAAAATGCATTGGAGGTCGAATGGGAGTGTAACCATCTTAGAAACGCAAAGGGTTTAAAAAACCGACTATTGTAAACAATTAATTTCTATATAAAGGGGTCGGGTAACATGCGGACACTTTCATGCCAGGACTCAATCTTATGTTTCTATGCTAATAGTTTTCCCCTTAAAATTAATGTGTATTTGTCTTTTAGGGCTAAGCCAACAACAATATATTGCATTTAGGTCTTAATGAGGTGTTTGTAAAAAGCCCTATAACAATGAGGCAAAATGATTTGAGATGGGCAAATTTCCGCTGGATTCTGCGTTCCGCCGTGGATCGGTCGTTTCCTTTTCTTCACGGATTTCCATGGATCAGTCTAAAAAAAAGTTGTTTTTTCCCCTATTGTTGAAAATGAGAGAGAGAGAGAGAGAGAGAGAGAGAGAGAGAGAGAGAGAGAGAGAGAGAGAGAGAGAGAGAGAGAGAGAGAGAGAGAGAGAGAGAGAGAGAGAGAGAGAGAGAGAGAGAGAGAGAGAGGAGAGAGGAGAGAGAGAGAGAAGAGAGAAGAGAGAGAGAGAGAGAGAGAGAGAATGAGAGAGAGAGAGAGAGAGAGAGAGAGAGAGAGAGAGAGAGAGAGAGAGAGAGAGAGAGAGAGAGAGAGAGAGAGAGAGAGAAAACGAGAGAGAACGAAAACGAACAGGGGTGCGCACGAGATTTTTCTTGGGGATAGTGGCGGTTGCAGAGGTCCCGCGCTTTTCCCAAGGCCTTTAAATTAAATGCCGGGGGAGGGCGCGAGGCCTCTGCGACTGAACTTACCGAGATTCAGCCGGCTTCGGGACGCATCTCCATGGCAACGCGGCGTCATTTGAAGCCGCACTAAGGTAAGGGGGAGGGGGCGCGAGCACCGGGGGAGAACAGGCAGGGGGGCGCAGCAGCAACAGTTTGCGCACCCCTGCTTTAAGACATCATTTCAAAATTAAAAAAAATAGCAATGATGATCAACATGAGCAGACAAACTATGTGGAAGGCGTATCAAAATATGGACTAATGTTACATTTTTTTTTACGTTATCATCTGGCTGCGGGCCCCGGGAATGTGGCACTTTCTCTGTACCCTTTCAGGTAATGGTGGGGGCTATAACTTAGTCTGGGTAGACTGGTCGAGCTGGGATAAGGGAGCATGATGTAGGCTTTGTCTTTCAAGCATATAAGTAAACTTTTCTAAGGGCTCCTTCATAGAATCAGTCAACCCAAACGAGATAAGAGCATATTGCCTATGGCTTGCTCCACACACATTTATTCTAAGATCTTGCTAGGTTGTTGCTGACAGTGGAGCAATGGTTGTCCCTGTCTCTGTCGTTCCGCCATGGTTACTTTGCACAGAGTGGTATAAGCAATGGAGGTAAATGAGTGTGGAGTGGCAGTAGAAAGAGAAACACTGACTCCCTAAACCAGGGGCGCGCAAACTTTATTTGCTGCGCCCCCTCCCCTGCCTGCTCTCCTGTCGGTGCGCCCCCCTCCCTTACCTCGTGCGGCGTCATATGACGGGACCTCTGCAACTGCCCGTGCCCCTCAAAAAAATCTTGCGCCCCCTTGTTTGGATACCCCTGCTCTAAACAATATGTCAGCTCCTTGTGACCTTGGACAAGTCACTTTATCGCCTGTACCTCAGGCACCAGAATCATATATTGTAAGCTCATCTGGGCAGGGACTGTGACTGTAACCTCCCTATGTGCTGCGTACTGCGCGCTAATGCTGTCATTGTGAAGTGCTTTGAGTCCCATTGGGAGAAAAGTGCTATAGGAAATAAAGTTATTGCAAGTCCTCTGTAGGTTGCTGTTGCGGTGATGGGATAGGTTGTATATCTGTACTGACCCCCTCTCAACTATTTGTCTTATATTGGTTTGGGTTTCGGGTTCCAGATGAATATAATTTCTTCACTCATCTGACACCCTAAAGCTTCCAGTTCAGATTCCACTAAGGTTGTCTCTTTAAATAGAGAAAGAAGAGATATGTCGATAATGTTACAATACTTATATTATTACTGCTGATGTAATGTGTACTTGTCTCTTGATGATAAAAAGTGTTATATTTCACCCAAATCAAGCCTGTGTTGGGTTCTGAGAACATGATTGTATGAGATGTAGATACAGATTATAATCCTTGCCTTGCGAGAGATAGGGTGTGGCAATGTGAGGTTAATATGTCTGTATCAACGCATGGTATTGCCATGTAGAGTGAGTGAGTGAGTGTGAGTGAGCGAGCATGTGTTGCCATCGCTGAAGTAATAAAAATGTGTAAATAATAAGAAAGGATAGTATACGCAGGCTGTATTTAGGCATAGGCCTACAAGGCCTGGACGGCAGATTTCTGGGGGTGGGGGGCGTGGGGGGCGTGGGGGGGGTGGAGTTGTGCAGTTACAGAGGCCCTGCTCTCTTCCCCACAACAATTAAACTGATAGCCGGGGGGAGAGCGCGGGGCCTCTGTAAATGTCTTTTTACCTTCTCCTGCAGCGTCACAGCGCCAAATGATGCTGTGGCGATGCGTTGCCAAGAAAACATGGCATCCTGTTGTCATGGAAACGCGTCGCGCTGCTGTAGAAGGAGGAGGGTGATGCTGCAGGAGGAGGCCCAGGTGGCAAAAGGGTAAGTGCCTATAATGGCAAAATTCTAAAACCTGCGCTGATATAGTTTAAAGTCTGTGTAAAAGATTTGGCCTACTGTACCTTCCTCAGAAGCACCAGTGTCAATGGATCCTACCCATGTTCAAGGTGTCTCTGACCCTCTTCTACAAGGGTGTAAACTCCACATCAGAGGGAGGTCCTCCCCCAGCCACTGCAGCATGTTTAGGATAATCAGCAAGCTTCTGCCTGTAGTCATGCCATCTTTTCTTGAGCACTGACTTCTCTACAGGTAGACTTCCATATTGCTGTTTTCTCCGCCCCTGAGATTTTCATGAAGGTCTTTACAAAGAGTTTGTCTTCATGCTCCATGCGTACTTTCTTTTCAGGTTAGCGTGCTGGTTGCTTGTTAGGGTACCTCCATCATGCTGTTACAGAGTTCGCTTTTGCCATGCATACATGTTGCAGCACCCCCCTTCCCTCCCCGAAAGTAAAATGCTATAGGGAGTTTACTTATTTCCTGAAGCGCTTAAGTAAAACCAACGTAATCATGTACAAACGCAATGTTAATGCACGTTCATGATTGCAGAAGACGTTAAAATTACGCATACCCAATACCGCTAACAGTAGACCTCATTATACTTTAACAACAGTTGTTTGCGACTCAATTTCGCCAAACTCTAAATCAAGTTCTATTTTCTGAAATAGCGATGGTGCAGTGCATTCTTCTTTATGACAACGATATTTTTGAAACTACATCTAAACTCTAAAAATCAGGGCCAGAGTTATTTCGGGATGAAATGGAGCCAATTCACATTTTGAAGCCATAGCTTCCTAATTCGTCTCAAAACTCCAATGTATCACTGAGGTATTAGCTCTCCAGTGGCTATGCTATGTCTGTGTGCCAGATAACACTAATCCTTATTGAAATCACAGATCTGTTAGTGCAGGTAAACACACAGCCAGTTTGGAAGAAGCTGGATTCACACAAAGCCACACCCAGCTGTACTTGGAGAGCAGTTACTCCTTGTTTTTTTCCCCCACATATGGTCACAAGCAGCTACCCTTCCGGTGCTGACATCACAAATGCATTTTGTTGGCCAACTTTACAATCCTCCCAGCAACAGTTTGATATTTGAAACCTTTGCTTAACAGATACTGTAAACATTACACGTTTGAAGGCAAGTGGGCAAAGTTTCATGCAGATCACTAAAAAGCACAATGCCTTGAAACATAAACTAACACACGTAAAAAGTTATCGAACAAATAGTGGTAAAAAATTATTACGTTTAATCCATTTTATCATAGCTTTTACCGACAGCAAAAACGTAAGAAAACATGCTTCGGATTTGATTAACTAATGTGTTTCAAATTATTACTTAGAAAAATGGTTTATTCAGTAGAATTGTAATAATATCCATGTATTTGGTTACCATAGTTTGTTTTGCTATTGCTAAATTGTACAAATCAGTATCGGGCTTCTCTGAATGTGTTAAACTGGTGGATTCTGGGCTTTCGGTATATTACTAAGTAATGTGTACATGTCGTGTTTCTCCTGTACTGAATGTGTTCTCATTAGTCAGACACAAAAAGAAGTATCACCGATCAACAGGTAAGGATACTCAAAAAGTATCAGGACAATAATATAATAATTCCTACATTCAAATAAATGATCACCATAATATTTTTTAAAAATAGTGATAACAATAGTGATAATTATTAAAGTATTTCCCCCTTAAAACAAAGGCAAGTGCAAGATAAGCACTGAAGTATTGTACTATATGTTGTCATTTTGTGTGTTGCGCTGGGCCTTTCTGTTGTTGAAAGGCAAGTACGGCTTTCAAATGGAGTGCCTATTACATATATATGAGACATAAATATTAATCTCTGCGTGCTGCGGGAGAGTAGACAAGAGACAAGAGGTGCGCTCTTTCATCAAACACTGATCCCAAATTGTTGGATCAGTTATAACCAGATATAAGTATCATTTATTTTAATGTAGGAATTAAATGTTAAGTATTAATAGCTCAGGGTGTGCTCCATAAGTGCATCTCTTTTTAAGAATCTGTGACTTCGGTCATTAGTTTTTCCGTATTCCTGTACTGATTGCTGGAAACAAAGTGACCTTCTACCAATAGACCCTGTTCAAGGTTGGAGGAATCATAAATGCAGAAGGTTTTTCTTCCATTTGGGTCATGCTACTGTACCTTTCTGGTGACATTTGTACTGTGTACCCACAAACCTCATCATTTCAGCCACCCCTACATATCAACGGAAGTTCTTGCTTGGTGCAGGGCAGATTGTTTTCATTTCATTCCTCATGTAATGTGTACTTCCTAGGGTCTATTTGTGTCATGGTAATTTTACCATTATTTTGATTGACGCCAAGAGAGGCATTTCTTAGCAACAAGGTATCAAGTCTCTAGCTGTGCATCACCTTGTGATTTGGGGAGCCTCTGATGGAGCAGTTAAGTGACACACAACGGATGTTTCTTGTCATCCGAATGGCTTACAATTAGAGATGTGTGAACTTTTCACCCTGATTTGCAAAATGTGCTATTCTTTCCCCCCACCCCCACCCCCCCCAAACAAATTGCAGTTTAAAAAGTTTGCAAGCGGTTCGCCCAGTAAAAAGCAAACTCTATTCCATAGCCTGAAATGTTTATTTTTTTATTTACAAGAGAGAGCCCTATTTTGGGGTCTAAATGTTTAAATACATTTTTTGCTGGGGAAAATTTGAAATTTTGCTAGAACTTAGACAAGTTCCCGCTACATTTTTAGACCTTTTTTGGCCAAAGAGTTTGAGGGAACTTTTTGTGAATTTTCAGACTTTTTGGGAGTAAAATGGGGAAGTGCATCTCAGCATGTTTGCATTAGGCTGGTATTATAGTGCTAGCAACGGCGCGCGCGGCAAGAACAACAGACCTCTTCCCTATGAGGCCGCCCATAGTATGCGCGACCACGCGAGCAATGCAGAGTGACCATACAACAGATTTTTTTAAAATAAATTATTTTGTCTTTTTGCGCGACGGCCGCGTCACGTGAGCAGTTCAGCCAATGAGGGCGAACCAGCCTTGTGACCTGCCACGCCTCCCCATCGCCTCAGACCTCAGTGCAGGGATCGCTCTACGCCATGCGCTCCGACACACGCTCCCACTATAAACGAGCAATTTGTAGGTTTCCTACATTTGATGCAGCCCCAGGCAGAATATTTAAACATAAAATTGATACTAAGAACTCCCTAACTTTTCAGATATGAAGGGAGATTCACTAACCTGCAATATGAGTTTTTTTCACTGAGATTCCAGTCACTGCCACTTCAGACAAAGGTTAATACTGGATTTAGGTGTGATGACCCATATCAGAGGTTAGGGAACCATGGCAATGGACTAAACTCCCATCAAGTTGCGTTTATTCTGTATTTTGTGATACCCCAAATACAACCCCAGCTCTCCTGCTGAAGTGCTCCGAATTGTCTGTGAGCAGCAGTGAATAATTTTAAACTCTGTAATCTTGACAATAAAGCTATATATTTCAGTTACTTTAAAGATTTTAAGCAATTTTAGTTTTCAATGTGATATTTAATGAAATACCCTATCCTAGCCACTAACACTCTGTTTTTAAGCATTTTGGGGCACAATCATTTCCCTGCTTTTATTCCCTATATTTGATCCATTGCTCTCTGAATTTCACCAGTCCACGGAACAGGGTACTATTTAAAAACGGGTCCTTTGTACTGAAAGCACTTCTTATAATGTTCAGCAAATTTTAATTGGGTCTGGTCCATGCATTCCAGCACAGAGCTGGCATTTAAAAATATTAATTAACTACAGATAGTATATAATTAAGAAAATATTTTTTGCTAGAACTAGTTAATTATTGTTATTCCCCTCCCGTTGACTGTAAACAACGCTCTGTGTGTATTTTATAGAGTGCCAACTAGAACACATTTCTAATCGCACAACTAAAAATAATATGAGGTAGACTAAGACACATAGTACATAGTACCTAGGCTCAGGTGCAAGAATACTGTACATTTATTATCTCACAGAAAAAGTTCAGTAACCTCAACACTGTGGGAATGAGTTTGTTTAGTCTCCATCATCCTCAGCAGCAGTCAGGTTATATTTCACAATAGACTGGAATAACCACAGTGACATACACCCATAGGATTGACAGGTACAGTTGTGTTGGAATACAGACCTCTGTTGAATACTGTTAGCTGTGTAGCTGAATTGTTCGCTTTTTCCAGTTAGCCTGCTTAAGGTGACAGGCAATGGTGCCCAGGACTAAAGATAACTTATTTAATGTTATTAATGTAGGGAGGACATTATCTACATATTTTTATTTTAAGACAGTCCACGACCTGTTCCATTTACCCTTTTTTGTTATTTTGCGCCAAGGAAGAAAATGAATTCTTACAATCTGAGTATCAAACATAACTCATTTTAAACAGATTATGTAACTAGACTATATGTATTGAGAATAAATATTTCTGTATCTTATCCATGTAAAAATCCATTGAGTCCCTTTATTAAAAAAGGTGTGTCTGTTCCACCTGCAGCAAAAAACTGAAGTCACTTTAGTTTTGGAAATTTGAAAATAAATAAAATAATATGATTGAGTTCTCCACCCCAACATGTAATAAATAAAAAGGTGCAATGTAGCTTACAAGACCCATACATATTAAAATCACTTGCTTATTGCAATGTAAAAAAACACAACACAAATATAAATTAAAAAAAACATTTCCAAATCTTTATTATATTTTCTTAAATATAGTCGAACGTTTCTGGAATTGTCCTCAGAAACAAACATAGAAAAATTATATACTTTATTACAAATGGTAAAAGGACGGAGTGCTCCAAATCTCTTATTTACAAAACAATATTATTAGGTTCATAACCCAAATAAAACCATGACAAATAAATTACAAACGGTTTGAAGCTGTTTTTATGGACATAATTCAGCTTTCAGAAAATAAAAAATAAAAAAAACACAGAAATGTACACATACACAGTTAAAGTAGAAGGCAGGCAGAAGTGTCATTTCATTTCTTTTTTAGAGTCCCAAATGCCTCCCTCCCACACCCTCCCTCTGTAAGAGTACTACAAAAGCAATCTAGTCTCTATAGCAGTTTAACCTTTTCTTAATACTGAATGATCATCAAAATGTTGTTAGGTCCATGCAGGTCTTGGTCCATGTGAAACACAGATCTGACGTCTCTTTAGGAGCAGGATCAGCACCTGACAGTGGACACTGCTTGCTGCTTTTGCCACTAGCTCAAACTGACTCCCCGCGCATGCGCGTTCAACACAATCAGGTCTCAATTGCCCTTTCATCCTCAACCAGGTGTTTCATCTGAAACTTTAATTTTGTTTTTTTCCCCCTCTTCCTCCCCATTAACTCATCCTTGGACATACACTCTCCAGTCTTTTCAAAATGTTTGCAGCTGCTGTGTTAGCATGAGCTGGCAGCCACTGTTGACATGGTTCATGACTTTCTGCTTGAGTTGGGCGACCTGTTCCCGGAGCACGTTGGCTGTGGAGGAGAGTTCAGAGTTCTGGGATTTTAAGTTTTTCACTTTATCTTCCAGCCTGGAAATCCTTTCCAGCTTCCTCTTTCTGCACTTGGACGCTGCGATCCTGTTCCTCATGCGCTTCCTCTCCGCTTTAATCCGCTCCTGGGACTCCATGTTAATGGGTGACAGCGGAGGGGTCTCCCCTGGCATCTCGGGCACAGTCTGTGGCTCTTCTTTCAGAGCCTGCAGCCTGGGGTGCTGCATTGGGGGGTTGCTGTGATGCGGAAGAGGAGGGCTAAAACCCATGCCAGTGTAGGCAGGCGCTGGGGTGATGGCACCAGGGTTGCAGCTGTTCAGATTGGCATACACAGGTGGCTCACAAGTGTTGCTGAAACCCGTGTTACCAGCCATGGAGGAGACAGGTGTCAGCCCAGTGCTGGCAGCTGGAGCAGCAGAGGTAACCACTGGCAGGTGGTTCTGGTTGTGAAGTTCTGCCAGCGCCCTGACAAACCCATCCGCAAAGCCCTCCTGCTCGTCGGTGACATGTTTGGGGCAGAGGAACTGCGTTGGGGTAGGGGTGGTGGTGACCATGCCGTTGCTGGACTGGATGATGAGCCTCTCCAGGTCAGGGGAGGCCAGGTTGAGGAAGTCCGGGGAGGAGAGGAGCTCGGCGGCCTTGTTCCGCAGGTGAGGCTTGGTGGCTATGCCGGTGGTGTCGGACAGGTTGAGAGTAAGGCTCTGCTTCAGCAGCTTGGCGCTGTATCCGTAGCCGGCCGCGTCGGTGTGGGCAAAAGCAGCGTTCAGCGCATCGTCGTAGAAAGTAGGCTCCATCTTTGCAGTCATAGAACAGGACACTGGGGTGCAAAAGTGTCACTTTCCCCCTCCCAGCCAGCCGGGGTTCCCCGAGGCAGCCGGGACCCACTACAAAGGCGAGCAGCAAACAAGTGGTCCCTCTGTGAGGAGAAGTCTGTGCTGTGTGTGCACGGGGGGAGCCCCCTCCCGTGGGAGGAACTCCCGGGGAAGTTTGCCGGAGTGTAGCGGGGGGTTCCCTGTGCGCTGCCGGGGTAAGCTGGGACCGGCAGTGAGGGTGAGCTGCTTGTCGTTTGTGCTCCTGCTGCCCTCGGCGGTCAGTGCTGTCAGTGCGCCGCTCCCCTCACTACTTCTCCCTCTGCGCCCGGGCAGCGCGGAGCGCACACTTATCTGCGAGCGGTCACCCGCTAAAAATAGCCCATGATGTCACCGCTGCCGCTTGCCATTGGCTGAGGCGGCGGGGGAGGGGGCGGGGCGTTGCAAATGAGCCTCCGTCGCCATGGAGACCGCCACTAGAAGATTCTTGCTGCCTCGCAGAGGCTCACGGGATGAGGTAATGCTGGTGCCGCGGGGCATTGTGGGCTGACGTATTGTTTTGGCGTGTGTAGTTGTTACCCGCCTCGGTCGCCGGGACGCGTGTTATGTGATGTGTTTTCCCGCGAACAGACGGCTTTCCCGCCACTCGGTACCTGCGCTGCGCCACCCAGGGGGGCCTAACCTCTAGTTATTGGAGGAGGGGATATCGGGGTCCTCGTTGGCTGCACCACCGGGCGGGGGTAGGCTCGGTTAGTGCTCCCCGGTCTCTGCGTGTGGGGGAGGCTCCGGGCCCTGTGTCCAGTCGGTGTATAGGACGTTGCTCTCGGGTTTGGGTGTCTTTGCCCTGCCCCCCCTGAAAGCTTGCACTCCTGTCACAGCCCCCGGCCCGGGATATTGAGAGGGCAGAGCCGTGGAAGTGAGACAGGTTGAAGCGGGGTGTGGGTGCTTGGGGCGGAGGTAAATAGGTAGGGAGTGGGTTGTGTGGGCAGTGTTGGGGGGAGGTAAATAATTGTGGGTGGGGGGTTAATAATGGGGGCTGTGTTGGGAGGGGTAAATAGGTAGGGAATGGGTTGTATTGGGGCGGGGGTAAATAATAGGGAGTGGGTTGTGTTGGGGGATAAATTGGGTGTGGGGGGGGTAAATAGGGAGTGGGGGTAAATAATAGGGTCTGTTGAGGGGGTAAATAGGTAGGGAGTGGATTGTGTGGGTGGGGGGTAAATAATAGGGAGTGGGATGTGTTGGGGGTAAAGAGTGTGGGGGGGGTGTAAATAATAGGGGCTGTGTTGGGGGGATAAACAGTGGGTTGTGGGAAGGTGTGTGCGGGAGGGAGGGGGTAAGTAGTGTGTTGTGGTGTTAAATAATAGGGAGTGTGTTGGAGGGGAGCATAGGTAAAGTGTGAGATCAGGTTTAAAGAAGGGAGTGGGGTATGCTTACTGTAGCTTGGGGTAGGGGTCATGGAGTGAGTTGGGCAGTTTAAATACGATTTGGAGGTTATGGGGGGAATCCTATTGCAGCGATGCGGGTAGACTGTAACCGGGTATAATGGGAGCACATTAAAGGCTGGGGAAAGAGGGATGTCATTTGGAAAGTGGGGTAGGGGGAGGGTTAGGGGAATTGGAATGTTTGGGGTAGATTGTTGGAGGCTTGTATTTGATTGGAGGGGGGATTAATAGGCAGGAGGAGAGAAGGTGATCAGAGAGGTGTGATATTTAATAATATCCCAAGTTCCTGTGGGACCAAGGAAGTATGAAAACATTTTTAAACTGGTTCTCTTATTTTGGTTGTACAGCTTTGTTGGGTTTAATAAGAGATTTAAAGCAGGCAAACATTACAAAAAAAGAACATACGTGCTTTTAAGTATAATTGGATTACAAACCAACAATACTAAAATAAATGGAATGAACAAAAATCAAGTGTAGTAAGGTTATTTACTCCTTGATCTGCTTCTATATATAAACTAAAAGATTATTCAGCAAATGGAAATCTACATATGTTTTTTCTATACACTAAATACACAATGTATTGTGTTTTTAAAAGGAACCCCTCCTTGCTTGTTATGACAAATTATGGCTTAAACATTTATAGTTTTGTCCAATGTTGAACAAGAACTGTGTGCAATTGTAATGAAGCACAGTATAACTGCTTTCTGTGTCGCTTAAACCACCTTGGAGCATACAGAAAATGAACATGAGGAAGAAGCGGTTACTGACAGAAGAAGAGTGGGGAGGGGCAAAGTAAGGAGTGTATGATGACGGAGCAGGACTGTCGTTTGACCGGTAGGGCAAAGAACATACTTGTATGAGAGGCTACAGGGATTTAGATGGAGTTAAGTGTTTAAACCCCTATCTTATAACCTATTAGCTGCACCATATTGTTTTCAGATGTCTATGTAGAAGCTCAGTCATGTGCAACAAGAGCCACACATGTAGCAGTGAGGGAGTACAGTGTTTGCAGGACATCACTTGCCCCCAGCCTGGTACAAGGCAGAATCAGGTCTAATTTTATATACCACCTGACTAGGGTGATCTTTCAGCAGTAAAGCCTGAACTGGCTGTATATGTATGTGGTAACTGGTAGTTTGGGAGTCTTTTTACTTCATTTTATTTGTGGTTTAGTTACTCTTCACAGCTTCGGAGGCATGCAGTGCTACACCTACTCCATTGGTTTCCAACCTTTTTAACAAACCTTTTAATTTATATTGGGAAATTCTGCATAACCCCAACCCTCTCCAATAGCGTGTCTGAGATCTGATGCATTGTAAGGAACAAAAAACTGTAGTAACAAAAATAGAGCACAAAAAAGGAGAGCACAATAAATATATATATTAATAAAAATAAACCGGTTAAAAGCTTGCATATGCAATCAGATCATAATAAATCCGCCACCCCACACTGGCGATTAAAGGCACAGCTGGATAACTGGGTATAGATTGAATAGTCCCAGGCAAAGTCCTAGAAGGTAAATGAGGAAAAAAATCCAAGCCAGTACCAATCTGAGACGCCGTCCTCGTGGGAGGGGGGGGGGGGATGTATACGTTGCTACAGTTGGCCCCGCTGATCACGGGAGAATATCAAGCTGAAGGAGGAACACTCCTCTTCGGGATATTACTAGATGTTCTTTCGGAACAACGCACACTGCCTTCTCTCCCTCTACATTGTAAGGCTGCGGCCCAGGTGTCGGCGCGGCGCGTGCAGCGGAGATCCCTGTTCTGCACTGAGCTGCAGGGAGAAAGACATGGGGGCGTGGCCATGACATCACCCGGCAGGTTCATCCTCTGGCTGAACCGCTGGGGGGGGGCGTGGCCAGTGCTCCATCGCCAGTTCTGAAGACCGTTTTTCTTCATAAAAATCTGTCCGCACAGCGGCCAAGGTAGGTAGGAGGCCCGGCCCCATTGAGGGGGATTTCTTGTCCGTGCGCTGAAGCAGGGACCTAGTCTAAGGAACCCCAACCCTCTCTAATAGTGTGTGTGAAATCAGATGTATTGTAAATTCTTCTGTATTTGGCATCAATTTTAAATGACCTGGAAATTTCAGGGAACCCTTTAGGGACCTACTCTGTTCATAGGGAAGGAGTTAACGAGGTGGGTGGGGACTTTAGTTGTTTTGTATTACAGGGAGTGCACTTGCTTTCCTGTGACTGACAGGTATTGTGCCCAGTTCTTGGAGAAACTGAGATAATGACCATATTGTGTGTGGGCAGTAATCAGCTCCTCCTTTCTGGGGGCCCAGCCCTGAGCTCCTTGTCAAGTCCTCTGCTTTAGTCCAGTTACACGCAATGCTTTAACCTGTTATGGCTTGGAGATGCCCTCGGTGTGTTAGCTTTTATACAGAAGGTCTTTCATTGTCTAAAATTTCTACCTACAAAATATTTGAAGGCACTAAAGGGTTTTAACCAGACACGATCACACACTGTTCAATAAAAGCTTGAGGGTTTATAACTCTTAAATTGGTAAGTAAGGAAGATAGATGTATAGATATAGAAATATATATTATACCTGCTGTCTAAATGAATAGCCTTTTTAACTGAAATCGTTGAGGTATAGATAATACATTATTGGCTAAATGCATTTGTACTTTGGAAACATCCATAAAACTTTCTACTGTCCCAATCTTTTCTGAATGTGATAAGGCATTTGGAAACGTGTGGGCGTTTAACCCACTGGCTGCTGTAATTACACAGAAATATACAAATTGTAGCATAGATGATAAATAGTGGAGATACTTCACTATTTTCCTACTGATGAACTATCCTGGCTAGCCCTATATTCTATCTGAAGAACAGGAAGACCAGCAAAGATTGGAGTGTATTTCAATAAAGCGAAGTAGCTTATGTTTCCTTTATTAATGCCACAAATGCAATAAATTCTGTGGAAAATTAGAGTTTGAACACCCCTTTTTGAGTCACTTTTATACAATAAAGCTGGGGTGACCAACTCCAGCTCTCGAGGGACACCAACAGGTCAGGTGTTGAGGATATCACTGCTTCAGCACAAGTGGCTCAGTGGTTGACTGACCCGCTGATTGAGCCACCTGTGCTAAAGCAAGGATATCCCTAATACCTGCCATGCATGTGGCCCTTGAGGACTGGAGTTGGCCATTCCTGCAATAAAGTGTCCCATAGCAAGGCTAAACAAAAAAATGTTTACTGCTAATAAACCACTTCTGTGATCCCCAACCTGGATCTGCAAACTGGTGCCAACCCCAGATCTATCCGGATTCACAGACCAGTCTTCTCACTAATCACCGTTTTCTTTTTTTTAAGGTCAAATTTTGTGCTATTTAGGATATTGTAGAGTACTGTAGTGCGGTCCTGAAGGGTGATACACCATACATTTGTGTGTTTTTACCTTAAAAAACATTGAATGAGTATACACATCGCAGACCATGTTAAAATGAATGATTTGCAATGCATGGAGGCACTGTGCATTATACACACTGCTGTGACCCGAGTACAACATTCTGCCATTTAACCCCTTGGCTGTCGGGGGATTGTGTGCATTACTGGTCTCTATGAGTGATCGGATTAGAGCCCATCCCCTGATGCCTGCCTAATAATGCTGTGCTGGAAGTGACATTTTAGAGTGATAAGTTGTGGTTACACCAGTTAGTTGATAAAATGTCACAACCCCACGTCTCCCCACGCCTGGCATTTTGATCACCCACAGCTCCTGTCACTGAACGAATGGACCGCCAAGAGCCGGGGAATGGCTTTGCAGGATGGTGAGGGAGGACCTTAGCACAACGGAAGGCGGGGGAGTTGTGGGGGTGGGCTGGGTCGCACTCCAAGATGTAAAAGGCTTCATGATTCAGCTGCAGGCGGTGTCATAGCTGTAACTGCTTCACTGCCAGACAGGATGAGCCTACAGCTCCTTACTGACCACTAATCAAATAGGGTGACAATCTGGTTACAGATATAGGGACTGGTTTAATCAGCCCTGATCTCACCTATAGATTAATATGTAGTTTACAGATAAAGTGATAAGTTTTTATAAAACGAATGTGTATGTGTATATATTTATTTTTAATTACATTTGTTTGTTCTGTAATTCTCTCCAAGTTATATTTCTTGGAGCCGAAGCATGTTTAATCAGCAAATATTAAGATTCGGGGTGTGAACATGTAAATATGCATGCTCAGTGTCCCTTCCTCGCTCCCTCCCTTTAATTCTAATAATTAATTCTATTTATTCAAGAAAATGCTGGTAAAGGTATATTATCTCTTATTTGTATGGCACCAACATAGTCCGCTGCGCAATACAATGTGGGAGCGAGGATATGCACCTTGTATGACAAGAGTACACATTAAGACAAACGGAGACCATAGGAATGAGGTCCAAGCTCCAAGGAACTTACAATCTAGAACAGGGGCGTGCAAACTTTTTTTGCTGCGCGCCCCTCGCCTGCGTTCTGCGCCCCCCCCTCCTTACCTTGCCGCCTCGTTGCCATGGACACGAGTGACGCCAGCAGAGTCAAGGTAAGTTTTAGAGTTGCAGAGGCCTCACGCGAACCCCCAGCATTTCATTTAAATGCCTCTGGGAAGAGCGCGGGGCCTCTGCAACCGCTCGAGACCCCCCCCCCCCCCCCACAGAGAAATCCAACGCGCCACCACATTGCGCACTGCTGTATCTAGAAAGTTCTCATTTGCAATGATTTAGTATTGCTAGGATGTAAATGTGATATTTTATCAAATGTGAATTGTTTCACTTGTGATGGAATACTAATGCAGCTGCTTTATATTTAAAAATAATTTCTAATCAATATCAAAAGTATATTTCTGAGTTTCTCTCTTGAGATACCTTGTACTGCTTCTAAATAAATGGTGAGATATTAACTAGCTTTTATTTTATCTCTGCTCTTTTTGTCTCGTGATCCCAGGCTGTTAGCACATGGCAAGATGGAATAACACTTACAAGTTCATTTATAAGTGTTGTGCGTAAAGTGTACATAGGGTCATTAGCCTGATGCTTAGATGGAGATTTTGACCTGGTGTGACCGGCAGATAGTTTGACCAAATGTAATGGAGATATTGATTTACTGTGTTCCAGTTAATCAATTATTTTCAGACCTGAGTTCATTTTATAAGAAATGATTAAATCATCACTTAAATGCATAGTGAGAGTGGCACTCTGCCACGCCCCTTCCTGGACGCAGGGTTTCTGGTTCCTGATGTCAGTGGAGAGCGAGAACAAGATAGTCATGTGTATACTAAATCTTTATTATATTAATTTGTCATTTTGTGCACAACAGTCAATGGTTGGATCACCTTTCAAAGTCTTAAGGGGAAAAAGCATATAGTATATAGAGCCCCACACCTCTGGAATGCCATTCCTCTCAATATCCGACAAGCAACCTCTCTATCAACCTTTAAGACCCAACTCAAAATACACCTTCTTAAGGAAGCATGTGAGTAGCACTATGAGTGATAGTTTTACACCACATACATAAACCTTGGCCCCTTCCAGACGCGCTTATCAGAACGCCCTCCTACTACCTCTATGTACTTCCTACCAACCAATTAGATTGTAAGCCCTTCGGAGTAGGGACTCCTTTTCCTAAATGTTACTTTAGTCTGAAGCACTTCTCCCCTTTGTGTTATTTATATTATTTGTTATCTATATGATTGTCACGTATATTACTGCTGTGAAGCGCTATGTACATTAATGGTGCTATATAAATAAAGACATATACATACTGTGCACTGGACTAGTATCAGTCCCCTGAATACCCAAAAATGAGTATACACATTTTAATTAAAAAAATGGCCATAGCACTAAGTAGTGTACATTTATTATGGATAATGGCAGGAGACAGCGCAAGATGTGACCGCAGTGTCTAGTATCAATCTGCACTACAAACAACAGCTTGAAGCGGTGGATGGGGGGGTGTGGGTGTGTAAGAGAATCTCCCCTAATTCTCAGATGTATTTATAATAAAGAGATAGATACCCACAGCACTCTAAATAAATAACTGTCCCACAAGTGTACTGGGGGGGGGAAAAAATCTCTATTTAAAAGTAATGTGAAAACACTCGAATATTAAATAAAAAAATACTTCTGGTGATACTGAGAAAACAGTGTGCCATCGACCCCACTCTGATCTCCAAGCCAGTGGGAAATAGGAACAGGGAGCACTAAAAGATGAACCACCTAGTGAAGGTCACCCAGCAGAAACACTGCTACAAACAAGAAATATCAGGACATATCCAATCATATGAAAAAACAAATGTCCAATAAAGGGGGGATATGTTTTGGGGACTAGGGCCTTTCAAGGTTATTCCCACCTATGTGGTACTTCCCTCAAAGTCCTCTTGCTCATCCAAAAGCAATACACCTGCTCAATCCCAGCAGCTCACAGTATTGAGGTAAGACATCCACTGCTTCTGAAACCATATCTGTAGAAATCATGAGTGCCCATCTAGGTTCACGTGTCACTGGAACGCTGGACCCTAGACACTACGTCATGGGGAATGGCACTTCGGGATCCCCATGACGGTGACTACGTTTTGTTTTAAAGGGCTTGTTTTCTTCCGGGTTAAATCGTGTCCTGCGTTCCCATTGAGCGCAGGATGTGATCTACCCTGTAGGGAAACGGAGGATCCTACCCGCTCTGCCAAAATGGCAGCCGCAGTTACGTGATTGCACTGTGCCTGAGGGGCTGTGGCACTCTGGCACCATGACCTCAGACAGTCAAAGGGTTAAAAGAGCCAGACCACAGGCATTGTGGGATGCAAGTGACAAGGCCCTGCCTTCACACAGCCTGCAGATCAGTGCCTTTAAGAACGCGGCCCACTGAAATGAGGCTGCATCTTTAATTCGGCTGCCCTGAATTTCCACCCGGGGACGTGTGTGGGTCTTTGTTATAAATGCGTATATAATATATATATATATATATATATATATATATATATATCTCGCTTGAAGCACTTTAAAGTCCTGTACACACCACATCAGGGTCCTGTGTAAATCCATAGCACTAACATAAATCAGTCTTGTTTTAAAAGGACATTACCGAGTGACTAACTGATGTTTACATTTCTTAAAAGCAATTTTGTCAGTTTTTCTTATGTGACTCAGCAGCGACTTAACATTAGTCAGTGGCAGCAGTATGGGGCTATTTAATAGCCCCTTCATTAGCGTATTTAGAAAATGACTATAATATATCCTTTAAAACAATTGACAGGCACGTTTCATAATCTGTGCTCCATTAAAAATACATACACAGTTCTATGTTGACCTTCAAGCACTTGTAAAGGACTATAAACTGTTAATGCTAATGTGGGAGAATAGGATTCTGATAAATAATTGAGATAGTTCTTCATACCCAATAAATATCATTGACCAGTCTAGGTAAAAAGTCATATGCCACCTTTTGCAGCAACACGCCCCTTTTGTGTCATATTAACCGCCTCCCTCCCATATTGTATTAGCACAGATTCCTACATCATACTCAGATTCCCCCCACCCATCATACTCGCACAGATTCCCCCTCCCCTTTAGGCCTCGTTCAGGGTGCCTGCTTCGCGACGTGCGCGCACACGTTCGAAACAAAGTGTTTAAAGTAAATATCAGTTGTCAGGGTAGAAGCTACCCTGTCGCCGAAGTACGGAGTTGACGCTTGCTTCAGTTTGCATAAACAACTCATGTTGTTTTTTTCAAGCTGCAGCAGCGTCACTGGTACTTCGGCAGCCAATGAAATCATTCGGGAAAGTGTAGTGAGAAGAGCAACACCCATCCCTAACCTCAGGTCTGTAGACCCGCCCCCTGAACGCTTGAAAAGGTCTGCTGGGGATGATGTGCACACATCGCCCAGCAGACTGACACGCGGACGTGCGCCCTCCACCTCCTGTCTCTGCCACCCTGAACGAGGCCTTATACTCGCATAGATTCTACACAGAGCCTCCTTTTCTCTGGACTGCGCCTGGACGGAAAAGATGCAGTCTCCTCTTCATTGGATCACATGGCTTAAAGGCATTATTTACTTGCACCCCACAATGCCTTGCACTAATGGAGACAGACCACAGCGGCAGACGCAAGGCATTGTGGGGCTCGAGTATCGAGACGGCAGTGAGTGACGGGCACGTTACCTACACACAGCCTGTAATTTCGTGCGTTAAAGCCGTGTGATCCAGAGGAGAGAAGGCTTTATCTTCACTGATCTGACCCGAGTGTATATAATATAATGCCACACTGTTTCCATTTATATCTAGCTTTTCCCCTTGTATTGTTACATACTCCTGTGTATAGTGTTGGCTCAATAAGAACATAAATAATGATAAGCTGCTTTTATGTGTAATTTAAATGTTTTATTTGTAACTATATGACTTGTGTTAAATGAAAACTTTTAATTTATTTTTGTTTTTAGATTGAGCTGATCATTTAATTAACACAATATCAATGCAATAAATGGATAGGGGAAATATACACACTATTGTTCTAATGTACTCTACGTTTGTTACAAAGAAAATAAACCAATTTACAGCTCAGAAATTATATCATTTACTTGCACTGAACTGGTTAAAACAAAGATTACTCCTTGAACCAGGAGTGGCAAAATCCCGTCCTCGAGGGCCACCAACAGGCCAGGTATTGGGGATATCCCTGCTTCAGCACAGGTGGTTGTCGAAGATTTAGCTACCTGTGCTGAAGCAGGGATATCCCCAATACCTGCCTATTGGTGGCCCTTGAGGACTGGAGTTGGCCACCCCTGCATTAGGCCGTGCTTATAGTGCCGGCGATGCGACATCGCCCGAAAACCAATGCATTGTCACCGCCGCGTGCGCTTATAGTAAGCGCGGTGGCGACGCGATTTTCGGAAGCCGGGAATGTTTTTTATTTTTCAGGGGCTGTCGCCTCGTGACAGCCCCTGAACCAATCAATGCCCTGGTCGCCCGCGACGTCGCCGCAAAGCGAAGTACAAGTTTTGCTAGCGGCGACGGGTCGTGGGCACTATACGCGCGGCCTTAGACAGTGCTAGATTTAATTAAACAAATTGGATTGTGGCACTTTTTTTTTTTAGACTTACTGCTCTATTCACCAAGAATAATTTCTTCATAATAGTCATCACAAATATAAAAATGTGTTGATTGGTGCTAGCGATGGAGTTGTTGGAGATATCACACGGCTGTGGAATAGAATGTCTTACAAACCCCTATGACATGTAAGCCCTTTTATGTATGACGCTACCAATGCATTGCAAAGGAATGTCTTAAGGTATTAAAGGGGTTAACAAATAACATAAACGCCCTACAAATAAAATATATAAAAAATAAATAAATAACAACCATATGTGCAAATATTAATCCTTTTTGCGGGACAGCCTCCCAAAGGTTGCAGAGGCTAATAAAGTGAGTGAATTGAAAAATACCTGTGATATACATAGGACATTAATATGAAAGAAAGCCAAATATCAAATAAGTTTAAGGTTTGCAACAGACAGGAAAATGAGGAGAGGAAAAAATTGTCAGTAGCCATCCAATATTATCTCCGGGTATCAGTTAAGTGAATAAGTAAATTGGAATTAATTACTGATTTGGATATGTTAAAAAAAAAAAAAAAAAAACCCTTTATCACTGCTTTACTGGGGATGATAGGGCTTTAGTGAATAGGTCGATAAATAAAATTGGAGTTAAACTCCAGCACCAATTTTTTTTTCATTTATCCACCTCTCGTGAATTTAAGTCAGTGAGAGTTAATTTATTTAAGTAAACTTATACAGCTTTGCTCCCTCTAACTTCCATGATATTTGCACCCACAAAATGCTGAGTTCGCAGCAGCAGGGGATAATGTATTTTTCCCCCTTCATGTAACAGTTGGCTAACTTGACAAGCACAGAAGGCTGAGGGAGCCTGAGAAATAATTGCTGTGGAATAGCTTCAGTTGACGATGCTTGTGACGATGTGCTGCACCTAACTCCACATTTCCAATCATGTGATTTTACCACACCTTTGACGTACGTTAATCCCTCTGCTGCCAAAGCCAACTGCAAGGTATTTGCAGGGCTGCTTGTGCAGCTTTCATTCCATACAAGGACTGTTTCCAGGATTGGCTATTCAGACCCGTCGCAATCAGGAGAAGGTGATCACACTACTAGTAAATCATCCCACTTGTAATAGTCACCTGGCTGCAGGTTACCAGGAGCAGCCTTACCCTATTCTGGTTTTGCAGCTCTCACTCTGGTATGAGAATACTGCAGCTTCACCGATCTATTCCGATCCACACACACAAAGCAGGAATATGTAAGCCTGTTTCTGGTCATTCTAGAAGCTGTTTTTCAAATTCATGAATGGATTAGATTGTAACCATTTCTGGGGGGTTTACCATCCTATTAATGTCTTTCCCTCAATATAACAATGTTTGCATTACATTGTTTTGTGTTTTTTTAGATTTAAAAACGATCAGATCAAAATAAATACAATAAAATAAACACGTCTTGGATTTCATTTTTAAAGTGCAAACTACACTAAACAATGTATCTTATACAATTAATAGTACAATATATTGGATGTATACATATTTTATGCTTTAGTAATAGCCTTGCCGTCCTGTACAATTTTCTTAAAACATCATTTTACTCTTTGCTGTGTGGCTACATTAAATATTAGCAATAAAGCAGACAAAGTCACATTGTGTTTACATTTAAAGTAAGTGATCCTCTTAAAAGTAAAAGGAAATGAAGCGGCTGGGGTGTAATTTGGAGCAGACAGGCCTTTCTATTCTTGCTATGCACATTGGCAATTGTCCCTGTGTGTTGCACAGTGTTGCACCAGCCCAGACCCAGCCTCAGCCTGTCTGAAGGCGGTCACGTGATTCTGGCTTCCAACTGCAGAGATTGTACAGAAAGACTGCTGGCTACAAGCTCATTTTCTGGGAAGTGGGGTATTTAACCTCTTAGCAGTAAAGGGTCTACGTGGAAGGAATTAACATAACCAAGGTCATGCAGGACCCTGTGACCAAAAGGAGTCGGCAAAAAATGCAGTTAGTTTAAAACCTGTTCTTCCTTTTCTATGTGTTTTTTTTTTTTTTTTTTCCCCTTCATATAACCTTGACGATGGAATAAAATTTTAACCCTTCTGCTGCCAGGGTTGCATGCCGCGCAGGAGCTAAACGTGGCGGTACATCAAAGGCCACCAACAGGTCAGGTTTTCAGGATATCCCTGGTTCAGCACAGGTGACTCAATGAGGTCAGGATCAATGAGCCACCTGTGCTGGAGCAGGGATATCCTGAAAACCTGACATGCAGCTGGCCCTTGAGGACTAGAGTTTTCCACCCTTTTAAGGCCGAGTCCATAGAGACTTCAGCCGTGCTGAGGCTGAGGGAAAGCGGGTGCTTTCCCTGGCCTTAGAGCACGCGCCGTCTGGGGGCGGGTCAGTGACGTCACGGAGCTGGTTCGTCCTCATTGGGCGAACCGCTCAGGAGACCGGCCCTGCGCTCCCGTGAGCACCGAAACTAAAAATTTGTTAAGACACACGCTTCCGCAACCGTGCGGAAGCGTGCGCGAGCCCCTGCGAAAGCTGCTCTCATTGCGGCTGCAGGGCTCACTGGTAAGCTTGCGCGCGCCTCAGGCGCTGACCATGCCCGAGGCCTTAGATAGTTCTTTGAGCATCAGTTGGTCTAATTCTACATTGCTAGATAAAATATCAAAGTGCAACAATAATTCCAGGCCAGTGACTGTTATTTTGATTTTATAATTCCAACCTATACACCGTGCATATCAATACATTCAGCGTTATAGTTCTGTGGTGGCTGTATTTTTTTTTCTATATGAATGTATATTCCACAGATCTATATTACATTTTCTAGTAACATTAGAAGACTACATATTAATCCTTAAAATAGAAGCATAATGCCATAGACCTATTATGAAAAATAAAGATGGCAATACATCCATGACGAGCATCCTTTTATCTTTTCTTCCCCAGCTTCGTTTTATAATCTGTCTCTTGGCTGCAGTCTCACTCGGTCAGGAGAATCCTCCCACTGGAATAAATATGGCCCGATTACAGCAACTTTGGAACTGCTGCTGCTGCATTTTACTTTGGCCCCTCTGACGTTCTCTGTGACCTCACTCATTTTACCATCATATATGTTTCTTCCCATTTATTAACAATGTTTGCATTACAGTATATTCTTTTTGAGATATTCAAATATTACAAACCAGATACTGAGGGGCCCTCTTTGCCAAAGAGTTCTAACTGAAGCTGTATAGTGATCATTTTAATGGTGTTTTTGATATTTAGGCTTTCAGAGTATGGCTCCAGTCCTCAAGAACCCCCAATAGGCCCGGTTATAAGGATATCCCTGCTTCAGCACAGGTAGCTCAAATGGTGTCTAAGTCATTGACTGAGCCACCGGTACTGAAGCAGGGATAGTCTTAAACTCCGGGCATGTTGTGATTCTTGAGGACTGGAGCTGGGAACCAACCACTGGTTTATCTTACTTTGGACAACAGGATCTTAAAGCTGCAGACCAAGCAATATCCTACATGTGTTAGTATATATGTATACATGCATACATATATCTATACCAGCTCTGTACTATGAGGAAATACTTGTAGCATTAAAAAATAAAACTATTCTGAATTACATTTTTTAATGTATTATAATGTAACAAGCATTTATGTTTCTATAGCAACCATTTACAAAGTTACAAAGTCACATCTCTTTCCTCTTCTGAAACAGGCTCTGGCATACTCCTTTTTGAGCCTTGCCCTCTCTAGCAGTGCACCAATTGTATCTAGTTACTGCCTTGTCACATAATCTTCCCAACAGAACTTTGTATCTTTGGTCCTCTTCTACTGCACTGACAGCCATTTAGTGAACCCCCAAGCCGAATCTTCGCCGATCGATCGGCAACTTAGCTAATTACTTATCATTGTGTGGATTGTATTAATGCACATAATTAGAGTTGTTTTTTTTGTTTTTTTAATGGCAACTTGGACTACTGCTTAAAATGATTAAAAAAATTAAAATATGGAGACTATATTAAATGTATAGGTGTTTCCACTTCATGGCAACACCTGTATTGCACCAACATGCTTCTTTTAAACCCTTTCTGCCAGAAGGGCATCTATGCGGTTTACTATGGAAACCGTTTAAATAATTGCTCACCTCTAAATTCTGTCCTGTGGTTCCACTTTTGACTTGCAAAGAGATTTGGTTCTTACACCCGTTTCAGACAGAGACACTGTTAAGGTAAAAGTTATTATTTTGGATTTGGAACAAAGTACTTTTCATTTATTTGTCTCTCTAAGAATAATAAAATTCAAGCTATATTAGAACCTAAATGTAAAAAAAAATCTTCATGTGCGGTTTTTTTAGGCACATCAGTCCCTGTACAGGTATGGAGAGGAACAGCAATAGGAAGTCGTAGCTGGCACGTCACAGTAACCTAAAATGAGTGGGTTCTGGACCTGACAATCATATTTTAAAGCAAAGTATCTGACTTGGCGAGTGAGGCTTCCTTGAGATCTTTTAGGGTGCTGATGCTCCAATGCTTTGCAATGGTTAAAAGCTTACAAGCAAGACTTGACAGGTCCATCTTACAAATACAACTATACGGTACACATGCAGCTGCAATACTATTTGAGACCTTTTAAATCAGTGGTTGAAATATTTTGGTATCCTTTTTCAAATACACACCTTATGAAAATTAAGGTTTATAATTACAGAGGCACGCCCATAATGTATTCTAGTGGAAATACAGGATAAGCGCAAATTCCTTTTGGGTGCAATGAGCCAGGGGTGGCCAACTCCAGTCCTCACGAGCTCCCAACAGGTCAGATTTTCAGGATATCCCTGCTTCAGCACTTCGACTGAAGCAGGGATATCCTGAAAACCTGACCTGTTGGGAGCTCTTGAGGACTGGAGTTGGTTACCCCTGAGCTATACCATCTTGATGGTTAATAGCACTCTGCTGCTCATGATTCTTTGAGATGTACTGTATGCAAGGCCATATAAACGACATATAATTAGACAATGCATTTCTGTATTTTTACCTTAACCAATGAGAATAGTGGCGGTTTAAACACTTGTGGTTGCAACTGGCCGCAGCATCTGTTTTTTGTACTTTTTCTTGAAAATTAAAAAAAAAACAAAGGTAACCCAAACATTAAGTATATAGTGGAAGAGACATGGATCTGACGGTAAAACCTCCAGGTGTGGATACAAGGAAAGTCCATAAGGGCTCACTTCAAATGCAGCAGAATTCCAAAGTTTCAATAATCAGATCACAGCAAGGGGAAAATCGTTTTCTGCCCTGCTTGAAACAGTGAGCACATTTATGGACTGCTTATGAAGCAGGAGATGGGAAGAGTTTGATGACACCCATATTATTGTGGTAGATACATTTTTGGTATCTGAGCACATGGCACCATATTTATTAGCAGTGCTGCTCTACACCTTCCATCTATGTAAGATGGTCTAGGAGATTTTGTCACGGCCTACTTGCCCTGCTGCCACTGGCCACTTTGCCGCTAAAGTGAGTGCCGAAACCCCCTACATTAAGCCCTTACCCTAAAACCCCCTACCATAACTGCTACAACTTATTAAATTAACTCCCAACCCAAAATAGAAATAAAACTTCCAAAGTGACTGTCACGGGAGACCAGGTTATTTACACCTTTTTACCGGGATCATTCATTGAGCAAAATAAGGTAATGAAATAAATTATAATTTATGCGGCATAAATTCATTTACCGACGATATAGACAAAAAGACGCACTTACTTTGGGACTGGGGTCGAAAACTAGACTTTCCTAGGTGCAGGGAACTCTATAGAAGAATTTTACCCTGACCGGGATTTAGCCTGGAATATCCTGGAACCCAAATCGGCATGAAATTCTACACGCCACTGGTACGTTCTCTTTTGAGAACTTGGTCCCTCCTGACCACGAGTTAGTCCAAATCTCCTGGAACTCAAATCGGCAGGAAATCCCAGCCGCGTCCGCTACGATCGTTTCTGAGAACTTGGGCATAAAAGTCGGGACTTTGGCGGACAGGCTTGACAGGCTCAAAATCGATGCCGGTTGCTCTGCTATTCGCACAGAAACGACTTTGAAAAAGCCCGTCCACGCTCTTACTATAGGGAACTCCGAATCTGATTGTTATAGTATTTTCAATTTCATTCACAAAACTGAACAGCCAATTAACGTGTGGGAACTTTCCCAAGCAGCCAATCGGAGCCAAGTCGAGTCAGCGGGAAATTCGAAATAGTCAAGAGACATGCTGCCCCTTCTCCCTGGCTGTCTCAATGCCACCCGCTGGGCAGGCTCCACCAGGTCTGGCAGAACGAGTGGCATCCCAGAGGACTGCCATTGATCTCCGGACCTGGTACTCTGTCTTTCCCCACTGACCAAATGCTAGTCACACCTCTGGGCATCCTCTGTTGCTTTGAACTTCGATGTCCAGCAGACTTACCGGCGCCTATGGGTTAGGTCGGGTAGCCTGTTTGGACATTGGTTCAGAATATAAAAAGCACATTACATTATATTAAAGTACAGTATATTTTAATACACATCTGAGTCGGGACAGAAAAGGAAAAGTATGGTGTTTTTGTTCTATCTGCCTTATTCCCCACACACTTTCCCTTGGACTCAGTTTGGACTCTGAGTCCCCCCCTCAACCTTATATACAGTTGGGGCACCCACAAACCCTATACTGGTTGTGGGTCATTTTGGCACTAGCCAAAATGGGCTTGATCTTTATTAGAGAGCATGGTTACCCCCTCCCTTCACAGTGACAAAATGTATAGTACAGTACTTTAGTGCTAATCTCATGAGTAAGGGTCATTAGGTAAACCCTTTGGCCAAAGCGTTAAGCCTGCAGCCAACGTCACGGCCTGACCAATTTGCAGGTCCAAACACTACCTTGATTTTGATTTTCAACTTATATCAGTTGTTTGGAGGTTGGTGGCCCCTCCTCCCTGGGTTTAAGCTCGCCCCGTCCCACTTTTCATTTAGCAGTTTTGTCCCCCATGTTCCCGTGTACAACAGACCCACTGTGGTCATTCTCCCTCCAGCAGAGGTACATGAGGATTTTACCAGGTAGTGTTAGGACCTGCATACTGGTCAGGCCGTGACGTTGTCTGCAGGCTTATAACGCTTTGGCCAAAGGGTTTAACTAAATGACCCTTACTCGTGAGAAGATTAGCACTGAAGTATTGTACTATACATTTTGTCACTTTGGACGTAGTGCTGGGCAGTTGTCTTTTGTGGTATACAATTGGCCACGCTCAGCAGCACTCCTTTTTGACACAAATGTATGTGCTGTATATATGATGTTTTGGGGTTCTTGAGCTTGCTGGGATTGTGTGTTTACAGAAATAAAACTAACCTCTGAAGTGTCCTCTGGTATAAATTTTACTGGCAAATAGACATTTGAGAATTGTATGCAACCTGATGTTCATGTTTTTTTTCCATTTTATTTTCAATGTCACTGGAACCAGATAAAAAGAATAAATATTCATGTGTCTCTGGACGTCCCAAGGGCTTGATACTTTTTCCCCTGTTGCAGTTTCATGTGGGGTATACATTGTCCTTGCTCATGGAAGATAATGCAGAAGTATTTTTAATGAAATTGGTATTGTGGCTGCATTTTCCCATTTGACTTCCCAACCTGTTAATTTGGGCTTCTTGCGGAGCACAGCTGGTGTCACCAGACTCGAATGAATCTCCTTCCACCCCCCTCCCCCCCCCCCCCCCCCCAATATTCTGCATGCAGAGTCACAGTGACAGGGAAAAGAAACAGCTGAGAGGAGAAAAACAGAAAGCAACAACAAACCAAAGGATGGGCCCAGCCAAGAGCTAGGCTAGTCACGTGACTAAGTCATAAGGAACAGTTTAGCCACTCTGGGTTGTTTTACTGTCCTTTCAGAGTGACAATACAGCAGAACTCCAAGTGACAGAATGCATGGCATGGGGGCTTCACTGCCAGGCCAGGCTCAACTGTTCCTTCATTTTTAGTCAGGTGGTGTCCATCCGGCAGGGGGTGGGGGGGGTCCTTAAAATGATTGACACTGTAGCTAAATTAACCCAATTCCTGGCTTGCAGTCTTTAAAAAGCATTGCAGGTCCCTCCTATAGAGAAGACCTAAGATCAGAGTACCTTCTACACTTGTTTGTTCTCATGCAGTTTTAAGTTATTTTATTTGAAAATATCAACTACTTTCACATGGTACTTGGCTAACCGTGCAAAGGAGAATTCCTTGCTGCAATATTTAAAAACTGTAGGTTTTTGTTCAATTAGCCTTCCAACAAACCTTATGCAGTGTCACTTGGAAATGTCAGTTTATACATATGCAGGCTTCTAACCAATTTGAAATGCCTGCTGTGCCCACTCAATCGTGAGAATGATGACAGCATGATTAAGTACCTATCTTATCATTTCTCATCGACATGGGGAAAAAATAGTTTTTTGGGGGGTATGTTTAACAAAGTTTTCTTAAGGACTAGTTTAATTATTTCAACTTTCCTCTAATTGTACTATTAACATGAAATCAAAAGTATTCACTAGTGTACAGTACTGTACAGGTTGTAGCTGCAAAGTGTTTTTTGGCATCATTTCATGTAAATGTACTATTGAATATTTGGACTTTGATAGAATTAGTGACTGCTTAGCTGCAGTTCTTCTTAGGACCAAAGTGGAGCAGGGACATGTGTAAGTGGTTAACTCTGGTAGATTTTGATGCCTTTAAAAATCAGACATATGTAACCCTCTTTCCTGCTAGCATAGAAAGGCTACTAATGCTGTATATACCTGCGGGCTCAGCGAGATCTGAGCCTCCGCTAACTGGGAACCTGGGGCAACAATAAGTAATCTGGCAGCGCCTCCACTCGCCCAGGATCCCCAATAAGTGAGATGCCCCTGGACAAGAATAACAATGACCATCCACAACTTTGTAACCTTTTACTATATGGAGCATAGATATACGTGTAGCCCCCTGTAAACAGCACGGGCTATACATATCTTTCTCCTACTGTGGTAAGTCCTGTTAAGGGCAGGCGCCAGTAGTAATCATGGGTTTTCCCCTTCACGCCCTGCCTTGAGTGATAGATGCAGGCCCCCTGACCCTGCTGCAGGCATGAGACAGAGGGGAGGTCCTGCTGACATCATGAGAGGTGGGGTTGACTCTATTTAGGAGCCAGTTCCTGTGGGTGCCGTCTGTTCGGTCCCAGTCCAGTCGAGGTCTAGGTCGAGCTCTCTCCTGGGAGCAGGAGAGAGAGAGAGAACGCTGGCCTATACAGTTGGAGAGTGAGCAGAGCTCCGGTGGACCAATGCCCCTCACCCTGATGAGGGGGTGATGGGGAAGATCTATCCCCGCCCAGAGGATACCCTCTGAGGTGGGCATTGGGGTATTGAGGCCCCTCACAGACCATCCTGTCGGAGTGCATCTTGGAGGAAAGGAGTGGAGAGGAGAAGCCCTGTACACATTTGGGAGTGCATTGTGTGCTGCTGTGTGCTGCCAAGGCTGCTGTGTGCGAGCTAGAGTCAATAAAGAGACATTTGCTGATTTTACAAAGAGACTGTGTGTGATTCTGGAGCATCCACCCTGGGACCAGGGTTATTTCTTCTATACGGGTCCTACCCCATATCCCTGGGAAGGTATAGAGGATGGATGCGCTGCACCACCACTAAAAGAATGAGGCAACTACCCCAGAAGCCTGGTCCTGTGTCCCCAACATCATCGCGGGAAGCTCAGACCCTCCTGTTACCGGCAGGTACGCACCACTCAAACACGTGTAACCAGCCCTCACACACCCTGGGTGGGGGGGAATATGGGTTACATACGTAAGCAGATATGGATATAACAATGAACAGCATATGCATATAGAATGTATTGATAACCTTGCAGTAATATAATGCGCACACACAATATATGATTGTCTTTGACTAGGTAACCTTTGTACCAGTGGCTCTGGCAACGCTCCACCCTGGAGTAGTGTCCCCTTTCCACCACCGCGTGCACCCCACACCTTGTCCAATGTACTGAACCAGTCCGTTGGTCACTTTTCCCTTAGTGTCCCCAAGAACCCCACCCCCAAGGCGGGATCAGCGCCTGTAGGTACCGGTGTTGGTGCACTTATAATAATACCTTCCGGGCGCTACAGCACCCGGTAACTGTACTTCGAAAAGGATCCGCCGATCCAGCGTTGTATCTCTCAGTTGATTCCTCACGGACAGGGAATCTCTCACGAGTCTTTACTTGCATCCAGTAGCTTGATCCCAAACTACCGATCACCAGGCAGCGCAGGAAGATACTGTGTCCTTGTCTGCTACTATCAGTAAAGGGTATGCTGTCCCTATCTAGGGCTGTTCCCTGCAGTACTATAATCTGGTGGTGACTCAGGGCCTGCACTGGGGCCTAGGGGGGAATTCCTGGCCTATACAGTGGGTCACTGACCCCCTGCAATACAAACCTCACCTCCCCTTGCTCTCCCAGGACACACTAGCTAGTGTGGTCTCTGCACACACTTCCCTTTCCTGCCTGCCCACAATCCTCAACTCCTATTCGTTCCCCGGCATCATGTGGCCCTGCTGAGGCTCATGGGAATTGTAGTCCCAGCTAAGAGCCTCTTCTCTATTGGCCAGCCGCTCGTGCGCCTGTGCGACCTACCAGGAGCCTCCAGCCGCACATCTGCACTGCGCATGCGCAACGACACAAACATGTCGGCGCCCTGTACTAGCCGGGCTGCTGCGGAGCCTCCGGAGTACCGGAGCGCTCCCTGCTCGGCCCCCACCTTCCAGAATTGCCGGCTGGCAGCCTGTCAAGGGGGTAGGAGAGCCGGGCAATCACAAAATTTCAGCCGACTTTCCAGGCCCGCCCCTGCTTTTGTGTGGCCCAGGACAGGGGGTCCTGTTCAGCTTCGAAGGACCCCTAGTTAAAAAATAAAGAAACCAAATCGAGCAACCAGGATTGCTGACAAATTCTTTATTTTTTTATGCGAGATAAATGGGAGGCTCGCGGATGGTTCGCCGATGTAGACAGTATAGAGCTGTACAGCTATGCAGCTTTTTGCAAGGCTCCCCCATTAAGACTGCTGTTTCTATTTTAGTGCATACAGTATGACATTGTGAGAAGGTACTAAGGCACCGGTGTAAATGTTACAGCTGGGAATCTGTTGTTGGATGCATCACACCAGAGTAGGTTTCAGTAGATTAGCAAAGCAGTTTCTTTGTATTCCACTCTTACAAAAAATAAATTCTCTGTGCCAGCTGCTAATAGTGACTTGGAGGTCACACTTGGGTCACTTGTGGCTGAAGGAGTTTTAATTTCGTAGCATACTGGAACATGCCAAAAGCCTGCTTGGTGAACTGTGCGCCCCATGGCTGAGACTGCACAAAGAATAAAGATACTGGGCCTGAGCAATTAAGGGCATGTAACAATGTAACCTTTTTGTTTCCTGACAGAATTCTTGAAACTGATCACTTAGGCCTCGTTCAGGGTGCTGGCTTCGGAGGGAGGGCGTGCTGCCGTGCGAGCTGCCGTGGGACACAAAGTATTCAAATTGAATACTGGTTGTCAGGGTAGCAGCTGCCCTGTCTCCGAAGCCAGGAGTTGACGCTGGCTACAGTTTCAATAAACAAAAAATTCATTTTTTGAAGCTGCAGCAGCGTCACTGGGACCTCGGCAGCCAATGAAATCATTCTTGAGAATGATTTCAAGACTGCAACTTGGATCCCTAAGCTGCCGTGTGTAGCCCCGCCCCCTCCTCAACTCCTTAAAACGTCTGCTGGGGATGAACACACATCGCCCAGCAGACTGCCGCCCTCCCTCCCGAACGCCCTCCCTCCAACTCCTGCCTCTGGCACCCTGAACGAGGCCTAATTCTCTAATTCTGGGCCCAGTGGCTGTGGGGAGCCCGTGGCTGGACAAAGCAGTTGGGCTTGAACCTCTTGTGGCCGTCGTGCCCATGCTGCGGGCCAACCTACTCAATAACTGTCCCACGCCGAGCTCCCGATGCGCGCCTGGCCCTCTGACGTCAGCACGCACCGGAAGTAAGCTGGGCTTGGCTTCCGGCACGCGCCTGGCACGAGAGGCCCAGCGCATGCCAGAAGCTTGCGTCGGACAGAGTGAGGGAGTGGCCTGCCACTGGGGGAGAACCAGGCCCCGCGGCCACGAGCGGTTGGGCCCAACTGCTTTGTCCGGCCGCTGGCCCCCCGCAAACCGCCCGGCCAGAGGCCTGACACCTAAGACCAGCCCCAATTTAAGGGTTTATATGTATTGTTTTTTAATATGTATTGGGGTTTTTTTGTGAGGGCAAAGGTCGTAACTCTAGTCCTGGGCCCCAGGAAATTTGTCTGCGGCCCTGGCCACCAACAGGTCAGAAACTAGGATATCGCTACTTCAGCACAGGTGGCTCGATTTAATTGACACCTGTGCTGAAGCAGGGATATCCTGAAAACCTGACTTGGTGGCCCTTGAGGACTGGAGCTGCCCTCCCCTGCTGTCATGTGTTGCATATTTCCCTGGAGCTGAAGCAGTAAGGCTGCGCTTCTAGCGCCGGCGACATCAGGCTGCGGTCGCTGGAAAAATCAAATTGAGATGACGACTTCCAGCGATCGCGACCAAGCTGCCGGTCCGTCGCGTTTACTATAAGTGCACGCGACGGCGGCAATGCTTTTGTTTTGACGCAACGTCGCTGTCACTATAAGCGCAGCCTTAGTAACAATATACAGAAGACAGAAGTATTACTTCAAAATAAGTGCTAAAGCGATACCTTGTACAAGAACGCAGCACTGAATGCATTAATGGTTACTATTATTATTATTACCACTGCAATAAAAAAAAATAAAGGTTTCATAAAGCTTTATATGGAGTGAAATGCATTATTTTAAATCATTATTATTTTGGAATAGGGAGTCTCCGTTGAGTGCATTAATTACCGACCTGTGTGCGTAGCATTTCCACCTTTGGACTGTGACAGATTACGTTGTTTGGGTTTCAGCCAGCAATTGATAGGAAAGGCTGTTGACGCCCACATAGGGATCTCTCGGAACTCTGACCCTAAAGTGATTCTCATCTGATTTATTTTGAAGGCCACATCAACTACCGTGGAATATTGTTGTTGACACAATGTATGCAATGCGTGTAAGGTTCATTGGCATTTCAATATCAGATCTCACCAGTTCGTAAAAGTGGAGCCTTATTACTGCGAGTTTCATATCACTTCACGGACCTTATAATTCCTCTGATATAGCAGTACAAAAAGGAAAAAAACTAGTGTCTGCGGTTTAATGGTTTAGCTCCTTTAATACTTGAGTGTTCTTCTACAGTAAGCACTGGTTGACACAGTTGTAATAATTCCTTATACAGCCGAACAGCACGAAGCACAGCGGTCCTAACTCCAGCGCAATATGGTGCCGCAGTCATCTATGTTAAGACTTTGCTGCATATGACTATACAGCAATTATTACAGTAGGTTAGATTATACATCTAGAACATGAAGACGGTGCAATGCACCACATTGCTTTGATTGGTTGGTGTTGGTGTATGGCAGAGGGTCCCTTGACGAAATGTAGATTTGACTTTGTGGAGCCCCAGCCGACTTATACTATATGTGAAAGTACTAATGCTGAGGTAGGACTTTATTATTATTATTTTTTTAAAGATTAAAGTTGTTATGTTACATTAAATAACCCCTTTGGACTATCAACTGATTAATATGGCAAAATTATTCTCTTGAAGAGCAAAATCCCCACCATTGGCAAATGTAACTCAGGGAACCCCAGAGTTTATTAAACACACGTTGAAAACCACTGGTATGTGGACTTAGTAAAGTATGGCTTGATATGTTTTATGATCTCATTTTGCTTGTACTGATAAAGCCTTTCCAGGAATGCTGTATACTTCTATTTAATTCCCAACCTCCTTTTTTTTTACATTTTTATTTGATTTGCCTTTCAAATGCAAAATGTCATCTTTTCAATTTGTGTCCCAATAATGTGAACAAAATAAAGTATGGTGCTGCAAGTAAAAGCTTGTAAATTAATTTTAAACAGGATAAGTAAACATTAAAAAAAGAGACATGTAGCATTTTGCAATTTACCAAACTCTGCCAAAAATTGGTAAAGGGGATATTCGCTTTGTTGGGTATAGGTTGACCAGGAAAATAGAATTTTGTAGGTTTACTGGTGGCTCATATGGAATAATCCATTTATCATCAATTCCCTTCCTGTAATTAACATTCACCACCTGTGTTGTTGGACTGAGAATTGGGACGTGGCGTTTCAGACCAGAGAATATAATCGAATGCCTTGTCTAAGAATCGATTTGAATAAGACGTATAAAATATGACCGATATGCATTGTAAAAAAGCAAAAAAAACACCCTAAACTTCATGTTACAATGGTTCCTACAGCACACCTGTGACCACGTGACGTGCATACGGTACAAGCGTTAATACACTGCTCGCAAGCTTCCCCATTTTTCACCTCCAGAGGTCCCTCAAATGAGTAATATCTCTCCTAAATCCGTCCCCATATACCACCGGTCAGAACTGCAGACAAGTGGGCACGTGACTTAGATATTGTAAGGATTCTGCTCGATCCTTGCCGGGTTTTGCTGTGGTTTCGGGTTTTCCTAGTCCCCTGCCCTTTTTGCTCACTGTGGCCTGTTGGGTACTGGCAGCCTGCTATATAAGGCTGCCGTTCCTAGTGGGAGTCGCCGAGCAAAGTTCTAACGTTTGCAGCTCGTGTCGGTCTTTGCAGTCACGCGTTACCCTTTTGACTGTTTTGATTCCCCTGTTGCTGACCCCGGATCGTGACCTCGACCTCGCTGCTTTCTGCCTGCCCTGACCTCTGCCTGTCTCCTGTACTTTGCAACTCTGCTGCCAGCCCCGACCCCTTCCTGCTTACAAACTATGGATACTCTTACAGGACTCTGTCCCATGTCTCTGGTCGGTTTATTTGCATCCCTACCTCAGTCCTGCAGGTTTGCTTCCTGATTTGAGAAGAGCACCATCACAGATATGCAACCAAGGTTAATACACACAACTACTTTTAGCCAACTCCCCTTTCGCCTGCGCGAGGTACCTCCAATGAGTGAATATTAACTCTTTAATCAATTGCAATCATATCTATACGCTCCCACCACCGAGAAATGCAAATAAAAGATGTAACATTAATAAATCTGCCAGAGTCTCAGGTCCCTGTTTGATAGAAAAAACTATGCACTTAACACACACATCTGTTGTAGCAAAATGTTTACGAACATGTAAATACTCTCTCCAGTGTGTGCAATCCGTTCATTAAGAGCCCAATGCACCACTTAAACGTTTTAAAATATATAAAAATACAGTGCTTAGATTACTAGAACATGCAATTACAATAAATGCAGAACAGTTTCTCAAAATAACAGGATAAAATAGAAATCCCTATGCAGTATAAACTTAAGGCATTTGGGTATTCTCCCAGAGAGGTCACTGGCGCAGAAAGATGAGATATCACGTGTTTGGACCAAACACACCTCTGTCGAAAATCTGATTTTCATAATAATTGTTAGCACTTAAGTACGATTTTTTCCCCAAATTGAAACAACCTAAGGCAACCCCTGTCGTAAATCAGCGGTGAGATTGACCGTTTTATGAAAGAGTAGAAAAAAACTCCTGCAAAACAATGTTTCAACTAATCCCTCAGTATATAAAACTACTCATAACTTTCCTTCTGTAATACTTACATACATGTGAGCTACATCAATATATTTAGACAATAATGGCGGACGCAATGGGACTAAGCATGACCGTCTTACCCTAAATTTGATCTACAAATGGATATCTTTATCTTGGTACCTGCTAGACCTGACATGTCTGTAATCATATGTCACTCTGTGCCACGGATATACACAACATTCTTAGGTTGTATCCATAGTGATTGCTATGACGCGAACGACGTCGCTCACGCCCAATACAAACCTATGGAGGCCAATGCGCATGTGCGGAGAGGCGACTGAAGCGTGGTGAGACAAACTTGTTTGTTTTTGCCGCGTGATCCCCCGGTTATGTGCGCGGTTCAGCTAATGAGGGCAAACCGCTCACGTGACGTCACGGGCACGCCCCCGCCACGCCCCCATCTCGCAAAACTGTAGGCGACGGATCTTGGCAAGAACAGGTGCGTCTGTACTACGTCTGAGGCCTTAGCATGTTCAGCAGATGACGTCACATGATATTCTCATTTTTAATAAAGTCACTCTTTGGTTGAATACTTTCTTAACCATGCCCCGTGAACCTTGCAGAACCCTCCAGAGAATGCTTTCAAGGTAGCTCTAATCATGTTTATAAAGTTGTCAAAAGGGACATTTTATTCCCATCTCTGGCAAAACAACTGCCCTTATCTCGAGACTATCGGCTCCATACAACCCATCTGGTACTTTTAGTGGGTCATAAATGATAACCCACCCAATTAAGTTCTCTTTTGAAGCTCAGTACAAATCCATGACAAGCCAGAAACCCCATATATTGTATTTTTAAACCCAACTTGTACCTTCATTAACCCCTGAAGCACCAGATGGATTAAAGTACATATCACATGATACAGTTCGATCCCGTTATAGCGCGATCAGATAAAACGCGGATCCGCTTATAACGCAGTGTGAGCGTGGCACCCGGTTTTTAAAAGCAAAATGTAAAAAGTTTATTTATTTATTTTTTAAGCTTTATTGCTAACGGACGGACACACACACACACACACACACACACACACACACACACACACACACACACACACACACACACACACACACACACTACTCCCCTGCCCATCACATCCTCCCTTCCTTCACATCACCCCCTCAGCCTTCACATCACCCCCCCCTGCCACATCACATCCCCCCGTTCCTGCACCTCACATCACCTGCCTGCACATCACCCCTGCCTGCACATCACATCCCCAGCCTGCACATCCCATCCCCCCTTCCTGCACTGCCCATCACATCCCACCCCCCCTGCTCACCACATCCCCCCTTCCTGCACATCACCACACACACATATATATATATACACACACACACCTGTCCCTCTCTCTCCGCTGGGGAGGGAGAAGAGAAGGGAGCTGGTTCCTGTCCGGGGACTCACAAAAACAGCCGACATCCTGGCCCAGACTCCGTGAGATCCTCCCCCCGCTCCCCTCCTCTCGCACTCACAGCTTCTCTGCACAGATCTGCTGCTGCTGTAGGTAGTGCTGCGTGGGGGGGATGAGAGGGCTGCCGCTGCGACGCCGGCTTCAGAGAGAGCTGGGAGAGTTATCCCAGCTCTACCCCTCCGGCGGATGTGGAACCCGTGATCGCAGCGGCCATTTTTTTTTAAATCGCGATCCCGGTCGTATCGGGTGCACCCAGTGGACCGCGTTATAACGGGGTTCAGCTGTATTATCATGACACAAGGATGAACTTTCAAAACTAATTTAATATGTGTAGCGACAAGACAAAGATGATTTTGTATAAAATTACAATTATTTTACCTATTTCACCTGATTACAATTTGAGGACTATTAATTTAAAGACCACATAAATGTCAATAATTGGGATTGTCTCTAAATTGCTCTAGCACCCCTGTGTGGATTTTAATCATTTTAGTTCTGCATACCTACATGAGCTAAAACTAAGCATGAAGAAAAAAAAAAGAATTTACATTAGCAAACACAGCCTTTTAAAAGCCTGAACGAAATGAGGCCCCCGATAAACAGGAACGGTTTCTGAATCAAGTACTTGTTTAAATCAAGTTTTAAAAAAAAGACAGGAAGTATGCTGCATGACTGCAAATTATTCATAAATAGAAATCAAGGGACCAGATCACAGTTATAATCTTTATGGAGCTACATGGAACTTGACCATTTGACAACGTGATTCATGGTTAGCTGTTCTGTCTATCCGGTAACAAATGTAAGCTGAAGCAAAGAGTCACACTGCCGTCGGAAGTGTTAGGGGCTGTAGCTGGAAGCACTTTAATACATGCTTTTCTATTACTCACTGCTATAGTACTTCCTTCAGTACTGCAGCTTGCAGGAAGTTGGTATTTAAAAAAAAAATTAAGTTGAGGTTTAAACTGATGTTCTGTGAAGCTTTCTTTACTTGTTTGGCCAAGGATACATTCCAAGCTGTATTTCTGCTGCCTGGTCAATACCAGCTGTCCTAGTGATTCAGAAAGTCTACGATCAGTCATTTTCTTATTGACAGGAGTAAACCTGCTCACCATAACCCACGAGAACCCTGTAACCCAGGGGTGCTCAACTCCACTCCTCAAGACACCCCCCCCCCCAACAGGTCAGGTTTTCAGGATATCCCAGCTTCAGCACAGGTGGCTCAATCAGAGGCTCAGTCCAAGAAGCGGAAGCAGGGACTAATTGAGCCACCTGTGCCAAAGCTGGGATATCCTGAAAACCTGACCTGTTGGGAAGGGGGTGGGGGGGGGGGGTCTTGAGGACTGGCTTTGAGCACCGCTCCCATAACACACTCTGAACATATATAGTATATCTCACATGTGCTGCAAGTTTGAAATATACTCATAGCAAAGTACCATTCTGCAGTTCCTATAGTCCAGCCATTTAACCTTTTTTTGCTGCAGAGGGGCCTGCAATGCATTGTGCAGAACTTCTCGTTTCATTGCTCACATGAAGAGTCTCTATGTTTAGCACCCACCAATTTATACAGGCTTTTAAGCACCATCGTTTATTTCTCCGTTGGTTCACCAACCTATAACGCCATTATTTAGGAGCCTTTATTTGACTAGATTTTGTGATTAATTAAAACTATATTTTTATTTTCTATTCATTCTTCGCTCGAGTGCAATTCAGTCTGGGACCTTCTCTCTTGGTCTGTGTTCTATTTTTACCACCGTCTATTATTGAAGATCCTGAAACGGCTTCATGTGCCAGTTCAAGACTTGTGGATAATCGTCTTAAGTGTTTTTGCCTATGCAAGAAGGAACAGGACTTTCCACAGTAATTACTTCCTTGTGTTGAGGTTCTGCTATGTAATCCTTTGGTTTCAAATCAGGCTCTTCTCCTGTTTGAAAATAAACAGATATTTGTAAAGCGTTTTGTCTTCCATTATTCCCTGCACTGCCTTCAGGTTCTGTAGCAGTTGCTATACAGCAGAGGTGGCCAACTCCAGTTCTCAAGGGTCACCAACAGGACAGGTATTGGGGATATACCCGATTCAGAACAGGTGTCTCAATCAGTGGCTCAGTCATTATAAAGTGATGGTCAAATATATATTGAGGCAGCGTGTAACAGGGGAGTTACCCCTGTTCAGGTAATGTGCCTCTAATCCAGCAGTGTGGTGGTTAACTGCTGGTAGTCAATTAACAAACACCACCTGCCTGATTAGATTGCTTAGAAAAGCCTGCCTTTTGAAACAGGAAGTGAGACTCCTTAGCTCACACCTGAGCTGAACTTGGAGACAGACGTCTTGAGTCTACTGTACCAGAAGAGGCTGCTTGCAAGACACAGAGGAAACTTCTAAACCTGAATGCTGACAAATCCTGAAGAAACGGTAGCAACCAGGAACAGAGAAGATTTTCCATCCAAACCACAAGGAACAGATAAGACTTTCATTTATAAGACTTTTTTTATATCTGTTCATTTCATGCTATATGTTTGGGGCTGGGAGACATGCTTATCTAAAGGGAGTGGTGGATTGCATAGTATTTCACTAGAAATACTCCCAAGTGAATAGAAGCTTTGTTTACCCCTTGTTTGGATGGTTTCCTGATGTTAAGGAAACAGGCGCAATAAAAGCCTTATTTAATTTCACTATAACCAGACTCCCTTGCATACCTCTGTGAGCGTCCGCCTACACAGCGGTACTAATTTATTTACATTTTTTTTAAATGTGCATTTTGTCCCAGTGAATCGAGACATCAACTTCCAAGGACCACAACCTGTGAGTTTGGGCGGTTCAACACCATAAATGTTATTGGAAAAGTCGGCGAGACTCTTTGAAGGGTTTGGGACCACTAATGCCAAAAATCAGATGGGCTGACTCAGAATCAGTAAACATTGGTAAGTATTGTAATAGCATTTGCCTTTTTTTCAGCCTTTGAACGGATTCTTCATTTCTAAATCGGAAGCCCATTTTCATCAATTTGTTCAAAATCAAATGTGAGTAAAGACACTGACTCTGTAAGCAACGACACAAAGTTTGAATCAGGGGAACCTGGTTCAATTCTCGGTGTCGGCTCCTTGTGACCTTGGGCAAGTCAGTTTATCAACCTGTGCCTCAGGCGCCAAAAGCATAGATTGTAAGCTCCACAGGGCAGGAACTGTGTCTAACAATCCTATATGCACTATACTGTAATTGTGAAGCGGTTTGAGTCTTTGGGAGAAAAGCGCTATATGAAATAAAGTTATTATTAATAATGCTTTCAGGTGAGTGGTCTTTCACTGAAATTCACTTGTAAGCTAAGGTAATTATATATATATATAAGTTATAGTGAGTAAAAAAAAAGTGACAAAACCCTCCACAGCAAAGCATATAGCAAATGGAAATATAACTGTATGCTCATTTGCATGTCCTAGGCAGGTCTGCAACCGACATGCAAATGAGCATACAGTTATATTTCCATTTGCTATATGCTTTGCTGTGGAGGGTTTTTGTCACTTTTTTTACTCCCCATAACTTAACTAAGGTCGAAACAGCTGTCTGTGGGTGGGTTTACTGGCTATGCATCTTAACCCTGGCTGTGCTTAAAGCTGTGACAAAGCAGCAAGCTTAAGCCTATAGGGGATCATGTTTAAAATGGTTTTGAACAAAAAGTGGCACGGTGTGCTCATTTGCATGTCATTTCCCACAATCCCTTGCTGCAGTGGAAGTGCTGTTTGCTGGGTGATAATGGTGAAAGGCGGGGTTGCAGACCTGCCTAAGACATGCAAATGAGCATACAGTATATATATAGAGATATAGATATATAGATATAGTACAGGTGTTATAAAATGCTTGCACATTGTTGACATATAATCATTTGTAAGTCTTTAAATATATCCAAAATGACATTGCAATTCCCTTATGGCCCTTCTACTACTACTCAATTTGTTTTTTTTATCCAGCCCCTATGGAAAACAATAGAAGAGCGAACATAATGCAATGAATCCCTTTTGATATAGGGGAAAGATAAACTCGAGGGCAATTGCACTCTCAAGCAAATGAAAAATCACGGTGTTTCATCACAAGTGAGCTGTATATATTCACCATATCTGAGCCGTTCCGTTACTGTGCGGAGGGACTGGACGCGACGCTTGTCTCTGGCGTTCTCCGTTTGTGTCCATGGGTCTTTTCCTCGCGCTCCTTCTCCTCTGTGGGTGCCGTCAGCTTGTAGTACTGCGCCATAACCCTAGTTGATGAGCCGTGCTCAGGGTTGCCACCTTCTACTGAAGGCCAACCTGGAGAAAAATGTAAAATAAATTCTCACCTTCAGCAGCGGGGTGCGGAGGCGTCTCCTGGCATCCTCCTGCATCTCCCCTTACAACTCCTATAAACATGGCTGCGCGGTGTCAAATGACAAGACAACGGTACGCTACATGACGTCATGACGTTACATCAATTTGCCATGGCAACGTGACGCCACTTAGCGTCTCATTGTCTTGGCAACGGGCGTCACGTGATGCTGGGACATCACGTAGCGTCCTGACGCCGAGAAGCCATGTTCACTGGAGTTGTAGGGTAGTGATGCAGGATATTACCAAGTGCATTGAATTTAGTTTGTGAGCAAGCAGTTTGTATGTATTTATGACCCGTTTTGGCACTAACCATTAAAGCAGTGGACTACCACGACCCTTTGGGCTCTGCTCCCTTTGGATGAATATTGCCTTTTTGGTAACCCAACTTTCAAATTGCAGATAACAGCCCTCAATTTCTATGTGGTAATGCACCTGAAAATAACTTCCAAAATAATTTTAGTACAAAACCATGTTCTTGTAGTTTCACTGGCCACCAATGCATTGTACTTAAAAAATAAATAAAAACTCCTCCTGAACAGAAATATGGGCCAGTATGAAAGATGGTACTTATACCATAGATATATAGAAGGATTACCTTGACTTTGCTTAAAACTCGAAACAAGGGCTCCCTATTAAGTCCTAGTCTGACTTGTTTTCTTAAACCCACCACAGAACACGGTGATTCTTGCACATGTGAATCAGCTGGCTAAAATGAGGAAATAAACAATTACAAGAACAGGAAACCTTGGATACTGCGAGTATAACTTTAACATAATATTGGGGTTTTGGAACATGAATTTAAAAGAGGAAACAATTTAGGATTTTTATGTTTATCTGTGCTTTTGCCTACATCTGGATTCCCACATTATTTGAAACTTATACTGTATGGATTCTTAATGTAGAGAAAATGTCTTAACATTATGGACAATAATAGTCACCCCTTAAAGCGACATTTTTTATTATTTGCGTCCTATGAAAAATTATTTAATTTTTTCCAGTGTGTTGTCCTCCACATATATCTGTTTGACTGATGAGGCGTATTAATTACTTCAGGGGTTCTTGACTCCAGTCCTCAAGACCGCCCAACAGGATAGGTTTTAAGGATATCCCTGCTTCAGCACAGGTGGCTCAATCAGTGAGGACTGAGCCACCTATACTGAAGCGGGGATATCCTGAAAACCTGACCTGTTGGGGGATCTTGAGGACTGGAGTTGACAACTCCTGAATTACATCCTTCTAGAGAACGGCATGTACTGCAAGTGGGAGCAGAAGTGGGTTACACTTTCTGCAATAGATGTCAGGATTCCACAAGCAGCGTTATCACAATAGAGGTTAAATAAAGATGATCAATAACACCAAAGCATCTGGTTACTATGGAAACGTTAAAAGTTCCCCCCCCAAAAAAAAAACTTCCTCCCCCCCACCCCCTCAATTAGTAAATTGCACATTTTAAGTATAGGCACATTTTTAGGTTTTAGATTACAACACATCTTTAACATTGTTTTAACATTTTCCAGGCAGTTTTTTTTGTTACTTGCCTGTTGCTTATTTGTGTGTATTTTTTATGTATTCATTGTTATTTTTCTGCCCTCCTTGCTATCGTTATTTCTCATGTATTTATTTGGGGTGAGGGGGATCACTGGCTGGTAATTGGTGGTCTCCTTATGGAAGACATGGTACAAAAACACACACTATCTGCTGTGGGGCGAGGTTCCGAGCAAGTGCGAGTAGACCCTTTCAACAGGAACTCAGCACTCCAACTCTGGCAATCAGATCCGAACTGCAAAGCTGATCTCCCAGCCACTGCATAAAAACGCATGCGCAGACACACATTGGCAAATTCTCCCAGGCCTCTATATCATACTTTGTAGATGAGGTACTCTGTCAAACGTAGAGATGTTGTCTGGACCCTGTGTTTTGGCTTTGCTTGTAAACATTGATAGCTTCTGGTTTTGCAAAAAGTTATTTGTTTTTGGATTTTGTCAGGACATGGGAATTTATAGACTTTTTAATAATAAATAATAACATTTTATTTAACGAATATCTATGAAATATATTTAATGTCTTTTTAAGAAAATGTAGTAAATGGTCTTCGCATGATGTGAAGAACGCAAAGAGTAGTAGCCACATCCCATAAAGACACCAAGGAGTCTGTCATCAAAACACCGCCTCGATGCGCGTTTCGCACTTGCTTCTTCTGGAGCCTTTATATGTCTTGCATGTGATGACAAGGACTCCCTTTCCTCTATCGCAGGGGTGTGCAAAGTTTTCCCCTGCGCCCCACTGCCCGCTCTCCTCCCCTGCTCATGCCCCCCTCCCTGCTCGGCATCAAATGACACCGCGGGGTCACGTGATGTAATTTGACGCCGGGTTACCATGGCGCATGTTCTATTAATTATGCATTTCCCAATTCCTGATGTGTTTGCAAACATCTGCGTATATATGTTTTTTTTCTCCTATGGGGGCAAGAGTAGAATGAGGTTTGAGTGTTTGCAACTGGCCAGTCATGTTTTGTTATGCCCTATATTATGCACTTTATATTCTACCTACAGGTATTACATACACAATATTACTTTCAGGGAGTCTGTCATAGGGTGTGTTTAACTTTGTAGCCACTGTTATTATTGCTCATTTTTTTGGAATACATGTTAGATAATTGTTTTGCATATATATTTAGTAAATATGTTTTAATTGTGTGGGCGAGAACCTGTAAGAATAAAAATCTACTTTCACCGAAGAGTGAGACAGGGTCCCACACACGCGTGAGACCTATCCACCCATGCAGAGGGAAGGAAGCATCTGTCGGGGACAGGGTAAGGATGATGTTGGGGCTAGGATTACCGCAGTACTGCAAGCAGTGGGAAAGTCCCCCCTTCCCTACTTGGGCCAAGGGCCCTTCTCTCCCACAGTCTCTGTGCTGCTACGGAGCTGCGGTCCCCCGAAGTAGTGAGAATGGGGGGGCGCAGCAGTAGCCAGACACTACTAATCCTGTGAGTATGTGGAAAAAGAAACTGGAGGTGTGTGTGTGTGTGTGTGTATATTCATACTGAGCCACCTGTGCTGAAGCAGGGATATGCTGAAAACCTGTCCTGTCGGTGGCCGTTGACGAATGGGTTTGGTTACCCCTGGTCTAGAAGATACCTGGGGGGGGGGGGAATAAATTATTATTATTTGTTAACCCCCGGTTTTCTGAAGGACAAATGGAGGAGCACAGTCTCTAGAACACCCCCTTTATGAGCGAAGCTTTTTTTTTATTTATTTTTTAATAGAGGATTTTGCTACATTAAGGCTATGGATTGGTCCAGGTTACTGTGCCATTTCTGTATCAAACTCTGCACACATTGCAACGTTGTGTAGATTCCTCTTCATCAATGAAAGGGTCAATAAAAAGGCAAAACATTGGTTTACCGATGTATTTTAGTGGAATAAAGTAATATATATTTTAGGAGAGGTTTTTTTCCCCCCCCTTGCCGAGTGTCTTAGATCTGACCGAGTTCCAATCACTTGTTTTACAGAAAAATAGAAGCAATAAATAAGAACCAGTATATCACGGGACAGGCACAGATTTCATTTTATTTGTACAGGTGCACTGTAACATTGCCTGTGGTGTGAACCTTTTCCACTTCATTATTCCTGGCAACCGGCCCATGCTTTTCACATGATTCAAATGATTTTCTTTTTTTTTTATTCTTTCTCGGTTTAGTAGTTACATTAAGGACTTGTATAAAACAAATAAATAAAATAAAGAACTCATAAACTCACTTTGTTAACTTGCCCCATAATTTCCAATAAATGGGGTCTTTCAGTATGTTGGTTTCACCAGCTATATTGGAAATCAAAGTCCATTTAGTGAGATGTCTACCAATCATGTTAATAAAAGCACAACTTCTTGCAGAGCCTGGCTAAATGATCATTAAAAGTTACACCTGGAGCAAAGATGTAATTAGGGGTTTGCATTGCACTGGGACTACACTTTAACAGGTCAACTCACCATAATAAATAATAAATCTCTGAAAGCTGCCAGTTATGTTAATGCTGACTCCGAATTTCTCAAATTAACCTTGGTGCAAGTTTAGTGTGCATGGTATGTACTGTATCCTTGCTAACAAGAAACAAGCGATTGAAGACTGCACAGCTAAGATGAAAAGATGAGATCTGATTAAAGAGATACAAACCATCAAGGACCTGAAGAATAACAGCAGAGAATTTCAACTGGAGCTGGAAAATCACTTCTGCTTGCTCGAAAGGCATCAGGACACATTGTTAAGAAACAATTATGAACAGTATAGTTGAAAGCACTGAAAAAAAACTGGAAGTATTGCTAACACAAAACAGAATAGGAAAATATCTGAGGAGACCACAAGAAATTAAGCAATCCCAAAATACAAGATCAAGAATTGAATTGGCAGAGCTTTGCAAGACAATCAGCAACCGTATAACCGAAGATGTAAGAAAATGTTACAGCAATATTGTGAAAAAGACTATCAAAGATAAAAGCTTAAAGGAGACAAATCAGCAACATGATTGGGAAGATGCAAATCATTGCACTCAAACAAAACTATGGATCAACAATAAAAGATTGTACATTTATCAGAAAGCTGAGGACTTCTACATGGAACTCTGAGAACACTGATAACGCAGAACATAATTCAGCAGAGGAAGAAGAACAAGAACAAACCACCAATGATGTACCATGCGTTCTTTCAGACGAATTGGCAAAGGGAATAAAATCCATAAAGAACGAGAAGGCTCTCGGGGACGATGAAATTACAACTGAAATATTGAAACGCTGGTGAAGTAAAGCAAAACGCTTTACATGCTGCTTAAAGAAGAAGAGGAACATTTCAGAACAATGGGTAAATGCCATAGTTATTCTTATCCACAAGAAAGGAGACAAAGACGACCTCAAGAACTTCAGACCAAATTGGTCTAACTTTGGCTGCAACAGACCCATGACTTTTCCCAGCCTAGAGTACAAATGTGATTTCCCAGTGCATAACACACAATGGACCACATTTAAGTCATACAAGAAGTGTGTTTCGAAGTAATGAATACGATCTACCGCTCCATTTAAGATTCATAGATTACGAAAAAGAATTTAATTTGGTCTACACCTCAGTGGGATAAAATGCATGTTGAGGACAAAGTGTTGAAGTATAAATTGATATTATAATGAACATTTACAAGAATGGCGCATCAAACATTAAATTACATGAAGATACAAGCAAGATAAGGATCCGCAACGGAGTGCAACAGGGAGACACCATGTCTCCAAAGCTCATCATAGCAACACTTGAATTGTTCATGATATTGAATTGGGGTGATTATTGGATTAACCTACAATTTGCAGACGAGCTCCAGCAAAAACATCAGAATTCGCCAAAGCAAGTAAGAAAGTTGGGTTCCATATGAGTCCCAGCAAGACCAAAGTAATCAACAAACATGTGAACAGTGGAAGACTGTCTACCTTGGCCGGCTAGGAACAATGCATGGAAAACTTTTTGAATGAAACCAATAGGACAATGAAGATGGGATAGAGTGCGTCCGGAAGAAACAAGACCATTTTTCACAGTAACCTTTCACTGTACCTCGAAGAAAATTTTCAACCATTGTTTTCTGCCTGTGCTCGTGTTTGGATGTGAAAATTGGACCCTAAATGCAGAGGTAATTCAGAAGCTTTAGACAACTCTTAAGTATTTCGAGATGTATGATGGGTATTTCCCAGAGAGACAGGAAAAATAATGAATGGGTTTGAAAACAAACACAAGTCTGTGACCCCATTAGGGTGAAGAAATAAAAATGGCAGTGGTCTGGACATATCACAAGAAGAAATGGCCAGGAATGGTACTCGACTGGATTCCAAGGAATGTAAAAAAAAAAAAAAACAAGATGACGACCAAAAGTAAGATGGGAGGATGAAATCCAAAAATTTGTTGGAGCAATGTGGAGAAGTGTGACTTGCAACCACTATACCTGGAAAATGATATGTCTAACCCAGTTGAACACTTGGAAAAACACTATGGCAGTGTTGTATAAACGGTTGCATAAATAAGTATTATAAGTAGAGATGTGTGAGAATTTTTGCTAAAGTTCGTGAACCAGGGAACCGGATTTTTTTTTTCTTTAATGAAAATTAGCAAGCCTTGCAACAAAATTTGATGTGTAAGATCACGTGTCCCTTTTTCTTTATATATTGCCATTTTTGCTAACTTCTGGCGAGCAGTGAGAACATTCCCCAAAAAATTGGAAATGTAAAGAAAAATCTGTGAAAAATGCCATGAAACAATTTAAAAGACATCTCTAGTTATCAATTCATAGAGGAATTACTAAACCCCAGTAGAACTGGTAACAATTACAAACATATGAAATCAACATATACAGTACTTCAAAGATTTGTAATATATCCATAGTAAATAAAAATGACCCTTGTGGGTAGATTTGCATGTCTCAGACAGGTCATGCAAAGACACCCACAAGTGGTATTTTTATTTACTGTACGGTAGAGGGTTTTTTGTCACTTTTTTCACCCATCATCTTTTTTAATGTATAATATAGCCATAAATTTTATATATATTAAAACCTGTTGAGGTTTAACATCTTTGATGGATCAACCAGCAAACCATTTACCAGCCGTTAAAAAAGAATTCAGCCCTTATGTTGGGTTTAATGTGAAAACCACTGTGCAACTGTTGCCAGGGTAACAAAATAAACAAATATTTGGAGCTATGTAACACCTTCTATCGAAAGTCGGCAAGAATGTTTTGGAAGGAGTTTCCCGTCAATCAGATGACTTCTGCTTTCTGGAAACATGCTTTGTCTCCTCCAGTCTGAAAAAACAAGCTGTCCGAGTTCATCAGCAAAAGGATAACAATGAACATTTTTTGTTTTGTACAACCCTTAGCTAGTCTCACTTTAAGTATAAATTATATTTTTCTTTCCCTGTTCTTATTCCGGTCATTTTCAGATCGCCCAGTAATTTGTTTCAGAAAAATATAGATTTAAAAAAAAAACATTCTTTCCTTCTCTGATTTGAAAACCGATTGATCAGCAGTAATGTTAATTCACTTGCTCTTAACCCCTTGATTATGAGGGGTCAACACCTAAAATAACATGCTAGATTTGACACCCAATACAAAAGTTATCATTGTACAGTTAATTTGCTTTGTACACTGGTGTCGTCAATATGCTTTGCTGATTTAAATGGGTGAACTATTTTGGCCAAGTTTGAAAGTATGGGGGAATTTGTATTGATTTTTTCTTCCTATAGCTCCTTTTATTCATTTATTTTTCTCTGTAATTTGACCTGGGTGGCGGGGAGGTGGGCCCTCTCCTGCTTAACCTTACTATTCTTAGCTCTCCTCAAGTCCTGAGACGTACCTGTTTTAGTTTCCAGTGTTTATGTTCTAACTAAGGAAATCATAATGGCAACCAAATCTTGCAGGCCAATAGGAAGCAACAATGTCATTGGAGGGATGACTTGACCACAAGCATGATCTTTGAAAATCCAAGAAGGAACACCGGCAACAAAACCGCTACGAATCTCAAGAACCCAGGGGAGGGGGAGTGGCGGTACCAGGCGTGGTTCAGGTCTAAATGCCTCCCCTGGTTCCAAACCTGTAAAAAAAAAACACTGCTTTAAAATTCACTAGGGTTAGAAAGTGGTAACTGCCCCACTTTGTATCAATCTGCTCAATCCTGTATACTACCTTCTGCTACATGCTTTAACTTTTTTGCCACTTGACAGACGTCTAGGCTTTATCTGTGAAAGCTTTCATGGAAAGACATTTCAACCGTCTGCTCACCACTGCTTGTTATGTGGGTATGTTGCTTTAAAATGTTAATGCCTAAAGGAAATTGCGAGGAAAGTATGTTTCACCAATAAAAGCTCGGTTCCACCCATGGGATCATGATGTTCAATGCAATGGAAAGAATGTATAGACCTGCAGTCCTGCTTTGACGAGATTTGTTTTTTTGTTTACTTGTGTTCAAGACCTACATACCATTCAAGTTCATTCTTCTGAGATATTGTTATTTTTATTTGACCAGCATAAACGTTTTATTGGGTCAGAAAAAAACCACACATTCATACACTCCAGGATCAATGTGACTACTACAACTCAGAATTCTGATGGGGGAAAAAAAAAGTAGCTTCAGATGCGGAGGTGAAATCCTGAGAGTATTTTAATGATGCTATGTTCTGCACTGGCTGCTTCCAATGGGTAGAGGTGAAGAAGTAGCTTTTACCCAAATACATGTATGTAATTAATTGGGTAAACATTTAAATCTCATTAAAAACAAATGTCCTGAGGATTGTCCCAATATGTTCCAATCCTGAAAACCAAAGTGAAGAGTAGCAGATCATCTTTGTCCAAACTAGTTAGCTGAAGTCTGTTACCAAACACCCTCTGGAATGGTCTTCTCACCTCTTCACCAACGTACACTCTTAACATCTTCAAGGGTAGAAGACATCTTTTAAAGGAGGCATATTGATTGCATGGAAATACCAGTAAATTCACCTAGCTCTAGGGACGGGCGAAACTGTCAATCAGTTTCCCGAGCTTTCCATTCAAAATCCGTTCCGCGGTGTAAAATCCATCGACGGATTATTCCAGTTAAAATCTGTGCGGATTAATCCAAAACCGCCATTGAATACAATGCATGCAGATTGTTAAGAATCCAATCCGCGAATTCCAGAATCCGTTTGTGGATTTTTACAAATCCGCTCACGGGTTCCTGGAAATCCACCAATTAGATTCTTAAAAATCCGCCAGCTGATTGTGAAATGCGCCATATCAAATGTCAGTGATTTAAAAAAAAAAAAAAACACGGAAATAATGACACGTCCTTTTGAGTCTGATTTGCGGAAATCCGTGGACCAAAGGCATCAGCCGATCTGAGGTAGATCCAAATCCGCAAAAACAATTTGCCCATCTCTACCTACCTCTCAGCAGATTTTTATGTCTTGCACGGAGATGCCTGTTGAACTTGCATGTCTCCCTTCATTCTGTGCGTCTCCTGCTATTCTGTGTCCCCCCATCCTCTCATTAGACCAAGCTATTTAGAGCAGAGATGTCCTATTTTATTTGATTGCATTCCTGCTTAATGCCATTATCTCCAAATATATATGTAATATTAACTTAGTTCATATATGATTTCTCAGCCAATTACAGAGCTGGCCTAGGGTCTCAAACTTTGGCTTACAGTGCACTGAGCATTGAAAGGATCCCCTGGGAGATAAATACAGATGTAACATGCTTCTATTTATCACACATTTTTTAATACTACAATGAGAATGCACAAGGCATTTATAAATATTTATTTTATATTTAATTATTTTATTCAAGTGTGCCACAAATCAGTAACCCGTTTGCTATGGGAGTAACCTGCCAAACATAAGCATTTCTTTAATTAAAAATTAATTGATAGTTTTCCAACATTTTAACCTATTGTAACATTGTATACTAAAATAACCGTTTTAACATAATTAAAACACATACACCGCATATTAGTGCCCAAGGGATTACTGACCCAGCTGATTCATGATGGATAATGAGTTTGCGGTTTATTAGGCTACAACTTTCTCTTTTCTACAATAACACACATCACTTTTTTTCTCCTGGTTTGGTCATCGTTGATTCATTATTTCTGCTTCAACATTGTTCTAAGGTATTTCTCTGGCGTTTTCTTTGGACTGATTATTCTACCTTATATCTACAGGATAAAATCTAATTAATGAAGACAAACAATGTTGGTTTTGTGCAACAAAATGTTGATGATCTGTAAATAATTTTTTAGCAACTCAGTGTTAATTGTACACTTTGCTGTGTAGTTGGTGTATATAGCAATTGTGACAGAAACCAGGGGTTGGTAATAAACTCCATATACAGGGCTCCCAGGATACTGAACAGTTTCTGTCCTGTCTAAGCTGAACAGGGCAGCCTCGTGGTACAGGCACTCCATTCCACAGTTTGTCTGCTGCCTGTTTTCTGTCACCTGTCATGCTGATTAGAGTTCAGGTATATAAGACCTGTTTCCTGTTTCCTCTGGGCCCCGCCCAAGAGCCTGGAAGGCTGCTGAACTGCAGAGGGGTGAGAAAGCCTCTTTCCCAAATCGCTTCATTCATTCTGTTAGTTTGTCTAAAGACTGCAAAGGTACTTATTTTGTTGGTGGAAGTGGACAAGCCACTTCCAACTCTGAGTCAGGGACATCTAAGTTTAAGTTATCGCTCAGACGAGCAGCTTTTTGTTTGGCTTTGTTTTCTGTTTAAACTGTGGCAGTCCCAGTGCCTGGGACTGAATAAACCAGGCATAGCCTGTTTAAAGGAACAGTACGTGACGTCTCATCATTTAACCTACCCTAAAAGACCGTGTTCTAACAGTCCCGGACAGACGGCGGAGCCCCGGAGTAAGCCGTTTGTCACATATGGTGGAGAATGCGGGCAGAACACTGAAAGGTCTGGGGGTTAAAGAACTTTAAAAAAAAAAAAAAAAAAAAAAAGAAGGTTTTTTTTTTTCTCTCTCTCCAAACAAGATGGAAGACGTGGTGAGTGCGCTGGTACGCAATGTCGCTGTCCAGAAAGACGCGAATGAAGCCCAGCAACAGGCGAGTGAAACCCAGCGACAGCTGTTAATAGCCCAGCAAGAGACTAATGCAAACCAGCAAGAGACAAACCGCCTGCTGAGAGAGGAGCAAAAGCGGTTCGCTCAGGGCTTACAGCAGGAACTCGAGATCCTGAGGGGGACTATCAGTAACCTTCCACTGGCAGAGGCAGCCCCAGTTCCGAAAATGACCAGGGCAAGCCACTACCTTCAGAAGATGGGACCCTCGGATGATGTGGAAGCCTATCTTCTCACGTTTGAACGCACGGCACAGAGAGAGGGATGGCCAGAAGCTGAGTGGGCTGGTCTAATCGCACCCTTCCTAAGCGGCGAACCCCAGAAGGCTTACTTTGATCTAGAGCCAGCCGAAGCTAACGTCTATGCAAAATTGAAGTTCGAGATCCTCGCCCGCCTCGGCGTAACCACGGCTGTTCGTGCCCAAAGGTTTCACGCATGGTCCTTCACGATGGATAAAGCCACCCGAAGCCAGATGTATGACCTCATCCACCTCGCCCGGAAGTGGCTACAACCCGAGATCAACTCAGCAAGCCACATCGTGGAACGGTTGGTCATGGACCAGTTCTTGAGGAAACTTCCCTCTGCCTTACGCCGTTGGGTCAGTCGGAGTGACCCCCACAATGCGGATGAGCTTGTGGCCCTTGTAGAAAGGTACAGTGCAGCAGAAGAGCACCCGCAACCCACAGTCGTGGAGCAACCCCACTATCCGAGGTTCCAGGACTCTTCCAGAGACGGTAAAAGGGTACCGGGGTTAAGGGGCGCTGAAGAGCGGCGACCACCTTCACGCCGCTCCAGCAACAGTGGTTCGCACACTAAGGGCAATAGCCAACATGGGGAGCCGGGAAAAGGCTCTAAGTGGGACACAGACTATGTACCTAAATGTGTAAATTGTCATGAGAGGGGCCACACAGCAAAAATCTGCCCACTAAATGATGAGCCCATGCAATGCAACAGCGTGGAACCTTATTCGCTGTTGTCCCAATGTATGGGCCCTAGCCCAGAGGACCCCTTGAATAACCATCTGTGGGCATTTGTAAAGGTTAATGGTAAGAGGGTTCGGGCACTTCTTGACTCTGGGAGTATGGTCACACTAGTGTCCGAATACCTATTGCCCATTAAGAAGAAACAGGTAAACAGTTCACAAAGAGTGGCAATTTGTTGTATACATGGGGATAATCATGAATATTCCACTGTTGATTTTTTTTTTGAAACAGAATTTGGTTCTTTAGATTTCAAGGTGGGTGTTGTACCCAAACTGGCACATGATGTGTTAATAGGGACCGACTTTCCCCATTTTCTAAAAATGTGGTCCCCAGCTCAGAATAGCGCCCAGAGTTCAATAGCAGACCATAACGAAGTGTTAGAAGAAACAAATCCTTTCCCTTTTTCAGAAATGGAGGTTGACGAGGGCCCAAATAAGAAGGGGGAAAAGGAGGAGTGCTGTGAAATTCCCTTCCCCATCACTACTTTGGTAGGGAATACCCCAAATCAAGATGTTGATCAGGCACTTACCACCCCAGTACAGGATAAGACCCTCGCTGACCTAGAGGTCAGTCCTGGGAGTTTTAAGAAGGCCCAGTGGGAGGACCCCACATTAGCGGTAGCAAGGGGAAATATACGGGACCAGAATAGTACTCATGGCCAACCAGATAGGTCACTTGCTTACCCCTACTTCGAGGTAGAGAACGACCTAGTATATCGGGTTGATAAAAGAAAATCAGTTACAACTAAACAATTGTTGGTACCACGGACATTCCGTAACGTAGTATTACACCTCGCACATAGTCATCCATTGGGGGGACACCTAGGGGTGGAAAAGACAAAAGAAAAGGTTCTCCGAAGCTTTTATTGGCCTGGGGTTCTGGCAGAAATTACAAACTATTGTTCCTCATGCCCAGAATGTCAGATCACCGCCCCGTTCAAAGCATACCGCAGCCCATTGGTACCCCTTCCCATAATAGAGGTACCATTTGACCGGATTGCTATGGATCTAGTAGGACCCCTAATAAAGTCTGCTAGGGGACATCAGCATATATTGGTAATATTAGATTATGCTACCCGATATCCGGAGGCAGTTCCCCTACGTAGCACCTCTGCTAAAAACATAGCAAAAGAGTTAGTACTTCTGTTTTCCCGGGTCGGAATTCCTAAAGAGATCTTATCTGACCAGGGAACACCATTTATGTCCCAAGTAACAAAAGAGCTATGTAAACTCCTAAAAATCAAGCATCTCAGAACCTCAGTCTATCATCCACAAACAGATGGTTTAGTGGAAAGGTTCAATAAAACCTTAAAGAGCATGTTACGCCGGGCGGTCGATAAGGATGGGAAAAACTGGGACTGTTTGTTACCATACCTGTTATTTGCCATTAGGGAAGTTCCCCAGTCATCCACAGGCTTCTCCCCGTTTGAACTATTGTATGGCCGACATCCAAGGGGCTTACTGGATATAGCCAAAGAAACTTGGGAACACGAGGTTACCCCTTACAGAAGTGTAATAGAGCATGTTGCCCAAATGCAGGACCGCATTGCTGCAGTCCTACCCATAGTGAGGGAACACATGGAGAAAGCTCAAGAAGCACAAAGGAATACGTATAATAAGGGTGCTAGGGTCAGAATTTTTTTTCCAGGTGATAGGGTACTAGTTCTGGTTCCCACCGTGGAGAGTAAATTCCTTGCTAAATGGCATGGGCCATATGAGGTCTTGGAAAGAGTGGGAGAAGTAAATTATAGGGTAAGGCAGCCAGGTAGGAGGAAACCTGAGCAAATTTACCATATAAACCTACTCAAGCCCTGGAAAGATAGAGAGGTCTTGTTAACCCTAGTACCCCCAGGTCCGTCAGAGAATCAAGAAACTGACCCAGAGGTTAGCATAGCTGAAACACTGTCCGTGCATCAGAAACGAGAGGTCCAGAGTTTAGTGAGAAGGAACAAAGAAATCTTCTCTACACAGCCAGGTAAAACTAACGTAATTAAACATGACATAGTCTCTGAACCGGGGGTCCGAGTTAACCTTAAACCGTACCGAATCCCAGAGGCCAAGAGAGAGGCTATAAGTTTAGAGGTTAAAAAAATGCTAAAACTAGGCGTAATTGAGGAATCCCAAAGTGGGTGGAACAGCCCTATAGTTTTAGTCCCAAAGCCAGACGGTACAACAAGGTTTTGTAATGACTACCGGAAACTAAACGCGGTGTCAAAATTTGATACTTATCCTATGCCCAGGGTGGATGAACTTGTAGAGAGACTGGGCAAAGCCCGATATCTCACAACCCTAGACCTAACAAAAGGGTACTGGCAGGTTCCCCTCACAGAAAGGGCAAAAGAAAAAACAGCCTTCTCAACCCCAGACGGCCTCTTTCAATATAAGGTGCTGCCTTTTGGCTTACATGGAGCTCCCGCCACATTCCAAAGAATGATGGATAAAATTTTAAAACCACATGTTCGGTACGCTGCCGCCTACCTGGATGATGTGGTAATCCATAGTGAAGATTGGCAGTCCCACCTTCCAAAGGTCCAAGCTGTGCTCGACGCAGTTCGGTCTGCTGGACTAACTGCTAACCCCGCTAAATGCACTATTGGTCTGGAGGAGGCCAAGTATCTGGGGTATTCTATTGGTAGAGGGTTACTCAAACCACAAACACTCAAAGTAGAGGCGATACAAAATTGGCCAAGGCCAGTCACAAAAAAACAAGTAAGGACCTTTTTGGGGTTAATTGGCTACTATAGGAGGTTTATTCCCAATTTTGCAACTAAGGCAACCCCACTAACCGACCTCACAAAAGCAAGAGGACCGCTAATGGTAAAGTGGTCCCCCGAAGCCGAACAGGCCTTTAGAAGCCTGAAAGAAGCTCTCTGTGCCCAACCAGTGTTGGTCACACCTGACTTCTCCAAAGAGTTCGTAGTCCAAACCGACGCATCTGAGGTAGGGCTGGGGGCGGTACTCTCCCAGGAGTCTCAAGGGGAGGAGCACCCCATCCTTTATTTAAGTAGGAAACTAAATCCCCAGGAGAAAAATTACTCCATAGTCGAGAAAGAGTGTCTCGCAATAAAGTGGGCTGTAGAGACACTCAAGTATTATCTGTTGGGGAGAAAGTTCCGATTGGTCACAGATCATGCACCCCTTACCTGGATGTGTCAAAATAGGGAGAAGAACGCTAGGGTGACCAGGTGGTTCCTAAGCCTACAGCCCTTTAAATTTTCTGTGGAACACAGGTCGGGGCACAAACATGGCAATGCCGACGGGTTGTCAAGGATGCACTCCCTAATATCCATGGTCGCTCACCCCTCGAGGTCTGAGCTGGGGGGGAGGATATGTGACAGAAACCAGGGGTTGGTAATAAACTCCATATACAGGGCTCCCAGGATACTGAACAGTTTCTGTCCTGTCTAAGCTGAACAGGGCAGCCTCGTGGTACAGGCACTCCATTCCACAGTTTGTCTGCTGCCTGTTTTCTGTCACCTGTCATGCTGATTAGAGTTCAGGTATATAAGACCTGTTTCCTGTTTCCTCTGGGCCCCGCCCAAGAGCCTGGAAGGCTGCTGAACTGCAGAGGGGTGAGAAAGCCTCTTTCCCAAATCGCTTCATTCATTCTGTTAGTTTGTCTAAAGACTGCAAAGGTACTTATTTTGTTGGTGGAAGTGGACAAGCCACTTCCAACTCTGAGTCAGGGACATCTAAGTTTAAGTTATCGCTCAGACAAGCAGCTTTTTGTTTGGCTTTGTTTTCTGTTTAAACTGTGGCAGTCCCAGTGCCTGGGACTGAATAAACCAGGCATAGCCTGTTTAAAGGAACAGTACGTGACGTCTCATCATTTAACCTACCCTAAAAGACCGTGTTCTAACAGTCCCGGACAGACGGCGGAGCCCCGGAGTAAGCCGTTTGTCACACAATGTAATGATGGATCACTGAATTGTTTTCTAGCATCTCAAGGGCTATATACAGTACAATCATAGTGCATTTAACCCTACCACATGACATATTGACGCATCTGGATGCACATAGGATTTGTAGGCATACAACAGAATCTTATTCATATCCACCTAATGATCATTTATGCTACAATCAACAAAGCACTTAAAATAAAGTATATTGGTAGAATATGTTGGCTATAGACAGGGGTTATACATTAAACTGTGATGGCTCCGATCAGGACAGAATAGCACTGAACTCTCATTGAAGTCAATGGGAGTTACTGTACCATAGTGCCCAGATCGGCATTGTCACAGTTTCATGAATAATCCCATTCTATTGGGATGTAGGAGGAGGGAATCCCTGGGAAGATGGGGATAATGATGACATTAGAGCCTCAGGTTGATAGTGTTCTAGAGAGAGAAGAGTTGTGATACAATGTCTACTACTGCAAATGAAAGTGTACAAAAATACACTAAGTTGTATTGCTGTATATTTCCATAGGTGCATATTGTCGTCTGCTGCAAATAAAGGGATCATTTCCCCCGTTATTTGCCTGCTCACATCAGTTAATCCAAATTGTACGGAAATGTCGACGTGTGCGCAGTGTATAATCTACACACTGTGTGTTGCTTTGAGGAAGAATAGGCCCGCTTATTATATGGTAAAACTTCAGAATAAAATAATAATATACTCTTACATTCTTTGTCGGAGGAGAAGGTTCACGAAGGCGAGTTGCGGGTTGACGCAGCCCAATGCGTGTTAGCTGCTATTGGCTTGAGTCAGAGCTAGCACCTGGTCAAATGCATTAACGCGTAATGGACCTTTTAATGCAGGGGTTCTCAATGCCAGTCCTCGAGCTACCAACAGGTCAGCTCTCCAGGATATCCCTGCTTCAGCACAGGTGGCTGAATCAGTGGCTCAGTCAAAGACTGAGCCACCTGTGCTGAAGCAGGGATTGAAGTTGAGAACCCCGCATTAATGAATAACCCCCTGAGGGCTTGCTTGCCCACCCTCTTTTATAAGTAGGATCTGTTAAACCCCAGTGTATTTGGGGGTTTCCCAAGACTGGAGCAGGAACAACAACAGATTTATTGAAGTCAATGAGAGCCACTAAAAATAACAAGCTTTAAAAAAAAAAAGTATTATAAACATGGGTTTTGTTTTTGGCCCGATGCAAAAGTTTGACGTGACCCCCGTGTTGAACTCTGCGAGGATTGGCTGCAGGCTCCGCCCCTGTGATGTCAGCATCGGCTGCAGGCTCCGCCTCAGAGTTTGATTCAGACTTTGCTGCAGCTGATGCCTCATCAGTGCCTGCTGTGCAGACTCCATCCAGCAGGAATCAGGCCTATGATTGTAGTATCAGCTTCTGCCAGGCAGCCATTTAGTTATGGCTGCTCATCCTTTATAAGCTCAGCCTTTGCCTCTGCAAATTGGCTGAGCATAACAGTTTGTTACTTGTGACGTTGTGCTGGTTGCAAGCACCCTGTTGTACCTTGTCCTGCTTTGCAGTGCCTTGTATTTTCACCTGAACCACGGACATTTACCAACTACCCTCCAGTCTCCTACCCTCGACCTCGGCTTGGATATCTACTACTCTACCTTCTACTGCCCTCGACTTCGCCTACGTGACCTCTACTATCCTCCAGTCTCCTACCCTCGACCACGGCGAGTTTAACTACTACCTGACTTCTCCTAGCCTGACCCGGCTACATGACAACGAACCTGCACACCGGACGTGGCCTCTCGGCTTCTGGTCGGTATTTACTAATCCCCACCTCGGCTTTACAGTCCCGTCCTGTTTGTGGCGAGCACTCGTTACAAAATCAAGGAGATGGGGGGTCCTGCAGACAAACAGGGTGGTTGAATGATTACCAAGCGTGTTCAAGAGGGAGTATTCTCCATTATTGTCACATAGTACAGCAATACAAAATCGACAAACACAAAAATGATTGGTGCATGCTGTAACGGATGCTCGCCACAAACCAAACAGGACCGCGAGACCGAGGTGAGGATTAGGAAACATCGACCAAGAGACGCGAGGTCGCATCCGGTGTGCAAGTTCGTAGTCGTGGATAGCCGGGTCGGGGTAGGAGAATTATAGAATTGTTGAAGACGAGCCATGGTCGAGGATTGGAGAGAACTGGGTAGTTGTAGGGATACCGAGGTCGAGGATTGGAGACAGCAGCTAAATCCAAGGTAAATGAGGCAAGGCACAGTGAGACAAGGCAGGGTGCTTGCGAACAGCAAACGTCACAAGGTTTATGCTCGGCCAACTTCCTGGTGGAAGAGGCTGAGCCTAAATAGCAGGGCCGGCGAATCAGATGCAGGATTACTCCAGGCAGGAGAGGAGCAAGACACAATCAGGTGACTGGATCTTGACGGGGCGGAGACTGCATCTGATCCTCACACATGCACAGTGTTATAATAATACTTGGCTTTTCCTTCAAGACTTGTATCGATCAGCTGCTTCTTGTCACCGTTTTCTCTTGCGCTTAGGAATGTAACTGCTGGAGCCCTCAGGGTGTTTACCAGCAGAAAGCTTCGAGCTCCGAATGTCCACTTCTGGGACCTGAACGTAACATCCGGGTGGTTGCCGCAACAATGGAGGACGCCAGTGGAGGACACTGGGAGGCTTCCCGGAATATAGGAACGACCCCTGCGGACTAACGGGGATCACCACACGCTCACAGAAGTACCTGATCACCCACTAAACACCCTAAAGCAGAGGTGGGCAACCTATTTTTCAATGTAGCCGCAGGTGTGGCGAATGAGAAGTGAAGATCGCCACACCATGTAAAAATTGAGAAATTAGGTTGCTCAATCGAACATTTAAAACACACCCTGTTTGTCTGCTTCCCTCACCTCAGCACTATAACCTGCTGCTGCTTCCCTCAGAAGTGTATGTACAGAGCTCCCAGGCATTTGGTAAGGAATCAGCTTTATTCTTTCTTTATTTGTTATATTTAGCTGTGGATCTGTGGGGGAGTATACTGTGAGTATACTGGGAGTTTTATAGAGGGTTTTGGGTGCATTTTCAGGCTTAAAAACCGTTTTTGTTTTTCACCCAGGGGCTGCAGTGATTTAACCCAGCATAGCTGCAGTTTAGCTGGCTGGAAAACTGCAGTCTCACCCCCTCTCTCCTCCCTCACTACTGGAGGTTTTTACTGGCTGTTTAAACTTCAAATTTCACTCTTTTGTTTTTCTTAAGCCTGATTCCTTTTCTCACTTGCTATTGAGAGCTCTGTGTCTTTTCTATAAAGACTTGTAAATTGTGGTGTTTGCTTATTATAACAGAGAGAGAGTAACTAATAAAGGGAAAAAGATTTAAAACTGCAGCAGGTTTTTAAAAGCTGCTGTTTTTTCCCCTTGCAGAGAGATCTCTTCTTAAAGGGACAGTTTCTCTCAATACCTCTCTCACTAAGCAATACCTTCCCCTGACATAGAGGCTTATTTGTTATCATGCCTGGAAAGGGGAATAGGACTAGTGCGGCAACGGGGGCGACGCCCGGATACAGAACACCAAAAACTGTGGCCCCTAGGAGCAACACTCTTAGTCACAGCCCTAGGCTTGGTCCTTCCAGTGCCCTGGCCACGCCTCCCCCAGCACCTGTTAGCAGCGTGGCCCCTGCGGCCCCAGTTCAAACATGGGTGAAGATAACAGCTGCAGGCGTCGACCCCAGCAACAACAATGCTGGGGCCACGCCCGGTGTGAGCATGAAGCTTGGGGTGAGATGCCCAATGTCACCTGGCCTTAACATGGAGATCTATGTGAGGGCTGTGGCAGACGTTGTGGGTCCCTCTGCTGTGGTGGCGGCCAGCAAGATGTATGGGAGGGGCATTTTCTTCCTCCGTACACTGGCTGCCACCCACACCCTGGTGCAGAAAGGCATCAATGTAGGAGGGATCTACATCCCTATAGAACCCATGGAGGGGTTAGGCACAAAGGGCATTCTTTCAAATGTGCCCCCCTTCATCCCAGACAGCCTCATGAGGCCACACCTGCAAACCCTGGGAGACATTAAGTCTCCTATTACAAAATTGCCTTTGGGCTGCAGGGATAGGGCGCTGAGGCATGTGCTCTCATTTAGGCGGCAGGTACAACTGCTGCTGCTGGAGAGCACAGAATCTGTGGAGGGTTCCTTTAGGGTGCCTTACGAGGGCATTCAATATACTTTTTTCTATGGCACGGAGGGGGTTAGGTGTTACCTGTGCAAGGAGCTGGGGCACACTCGTAGGAGTTGCCCCAAAGGAAACATGGAATCCCACCTCAGCTCCCACACCCGCCCCTCCCTCTGCCAAGACACCCGGTACCGCTGTGCCTACCACAGCGGGGCCCTCGAGAGCCCAGGTCCCCCCTGGGACCGTAGGAGATGTCACTGCCCCATCTCGGGCGGTGACATCTACACCTCTCCCAAAAGAACAGAGGGAGAAGGTAAAGCCCTCGAGGGCCCAGGTCCCCCCTGGGACCGCAGAAGATGTCGCTGCCCCATCTCAGGTGGTGACATCTGCACCTCTCCCTAAAGATCAGAGAGAGAATGTAAAAGCCACCCCACAACAGTCACCCTCTGTTGTCGCTGTCCCCACCTCCCAAGAACAGCTTACCCCCATTGTAAGCACCGTACAGGGTGCGGGGGAGCAGGAGGAAGCTCCTGCTGGGGAGGCAGCGGCACCCTCTCCTGGGGAATCAATCCCCAGGAAGAGCAAATTTTAAAATAAAAACAAGAGGGCGTTTGAGGATTTCGAGAAGGGTGAAACGGATTACGTTCACCCGCGGATGTCTCCAAGAGGGAACGCAACATCGTTTCCGCACGAGGTGGCTCCATCCGGCCCACTGGTTGAGATTAATCAGTGTGAGCCGGATCCCATAAATGAACAGCCCCCCCCCCTCGAAGATCTGGAGGGAATGCAAGAGGAGGTACCCGACGTCTCTGGGGTGGAAGGCCAAAGCGCTCAACAGCATGAGGCCTTACCCCTAGAGATAGACGTTGGGTAGCCTCCCAACGCCCCTCTGGGTTGGAGAGCATCCCCCGGAGACTTGTGTTTCGGAGAATTTACCCCACCGGACACAAAAATGATACCTGTCTTCAGGGACCCGGGAGTCGACCGGGATCCCCTTCTGGTTGTACCACCTTTGGGTGACGCACATAGGGATAAAAGGCCCCGGTTTGCGTCACCAGAGGAAGGAGATGGGTTAGGACTGACCCCCGTGGGTGGGGGTTTGGAGGGGGTTTTGGTGAGCACTTCCGATTACATCTGGGAGTTGTCTGACCTGAACCCTCTTAGTGCGGAGTTTTGGGCAGGCACTTTATTGGGAGTGAATGCTGGGATAGACCCTCCCTTTGAGGTCCTTGCTAGTGAGTGCCCTCCCACGGTTGGTGAGTGCCCTCCTGCGGATGGTGAGGGCCCTCCCGCGGATGGTGTGGGCCCTCCCGCGGATGGTGAGGGCCCTCCCGCGGATGGTGAGGGCCCTCCCGCAGGTGATCCCCATTATCCCTGCCCGGGAGCTAGATAGTTTCCTGGATGCTACCCTCTGTAGACACGGACATACGAAGGTGCAGTTGGCCCTTGAGAGGTGGAAGGATGCTTCGGTCATTCTCCACTCTCTCAGAGTATATATCAAGGCTAACCACAAGGCCAAACTTTCTGGGACTATCGAACATGTTCGGGTCCAAATGTTTAACAAAGTGTTGCGAGAGCACGTAAGGGCTTCTCGGGGTATAGTACCCTGAGCGCCTATGGGAAGCAAGACTCTTGATTACCAAAGGCTTTGAGCATCGGTACGCTAAACGTAAATGGATGTAAGGACGGATTTCGCAGGTTCCAGGTACTCTCCTTTTTACAAAAGGGAAAGTATTCTGTGAGTTTCCTGCAGGAAACCCATACCACTCCAGAGGCTGAAGCCAGCTGGCATCTGGAGTGGCAAGGCAAGGTCTTTTTCAGCCACCTCACTTCGACATCTTGTGGGGTGGTGACCCTGTTCTCTGAATCCTTTCAACCTGAGCTGCTTGAACGTGTATGCTCCTGCCACCGGAACCCTGATAAGGCAGTTCTTCGTCAGATTGTCCGAATACCTGGAGACAGTCGACGCGGACGAACACGTGGTGCTCGGGGGTGATTTTAACTGCACCCTCGAGGCTTTGAGGGACCGGAATGGTCCGGAGCCACACCCTGGTTCTGCGTCGGCCTTGCGGGAGGTCATCACCCGCTACTCCTTGGTAGACGTCTGGCGAGAACAACATCCCGGGGTATCCACTGAGTTCACCTATGTTAGAGTGTTTAGAGGTGGACGGATATCCTCGCCCCGGATCGATAGGCTGTACATATCCAGCCACAGCCTGTCGCGAGCTCAGTCCAGTACCATTAGGCTAGCGCAGTTTTCGGACCACAATTGTGTGTCCGTGACGGTGGCGCTAATACCAGCAGCGCCCTTGGCCGCCTATTGGCATTTCAACAATATATTGTTGGAGGACAAGGGGTTTGCGACGTCGGTCCGAGACTTTTGGATGGCCTGGAGAGGTTGCAGGTCAGACTTTGCCACGTTAGAACAGTGGTGGGACGTGGGCAAGGTTCATCTGCGCCTCGTTTGTCAAGAGCACACTAAAGGTGCCAGCAGGTGGCGCGATGCTGAGATCGAGACCCTTAGGGAAGAGGTGCTCGATCTCGAGAGGCGGCTGTCTGTGGCAGGAGACCAATTCCTGCAGTGTGCGTACGTGGAGAGGAAGTGCGCTCTCCGGGACTTGGAAGATCGGAGAGCTCGGGGGGCGTATGTGCGATCCCGCATCCATTTTCTTCGGGAAGAGGGTCGCGGGTCGCGCCTCTTCTACGCGCTGGAGAAAAAGAGGGGAAACCGTAAACATATCACCTGCTTGCTAGCAGAGGACGGTACCCCTCTGACTGACCCGGAGAGCATCCGGGACAGAACCCGGAGGTTTTAAGTAGATCTTTTCTCTCTGGAGTCCATCCAGCCGGATGCGTGCAGGGTCTTATGGGAGGGGCTTCCCACGGTCAGCGAGGGTGAAAGAGAGCGGCTTGAGTTACCTTTGACTCTGGCCGAGCTCTCTGAAGCTCTTAATCTCATGTCCCACGGAAAAGCGCTGGGCCTAGACGGGCTGACTGTGGAGTTCTTCCGGTTTTTTTTGGGAGATGCTGGGACCTGATTTCACCGAGGTCCTGGCCGAAGCCCTGGAGACTGGTGAGATGCCCCTTTCATGTCGGCGGGCAATACTGTCTCTGGGGGATCTCCGCCAGATCTCTAACTGGCGACCGGTCTCACTGCTCAGCACGGATTATAAGATCGTAGCCAAAGCGCTCTCGCTGAGGCTCAAGTCCGTGCTGGCAGAGGTGATTCACCCCGACCAGTCCTATACTGTCCCAGGCCGGAGCATTCATGACAACATTTTTCTGGTCCGGGACCTGCTACACCACGCGCAGAGGACTGGTCTGTCACTCGCCCTCCTGTCCCTAGATCAGGAGAAGGCATTTGACAGGGTGGATCACCGTTACCTCATGCAGACCCTGCGGGAGTTTGGCTTTGGCCCACAATTTGTGGGCTTTCTCCGGATGCTGTACGCCTCTGCAGAATGTCTGGTAAAAATTAATTGGTCCCTGAGGGCACCTTTTGTGTTTGGTCGGGGAGTACATCAGGGGTGGCCCCTGTCTGGGCAACTATACGCGCTGGCCATCGAGCCCTTCCTCTGCCTACTGAGGAGGAGGCTCACCGGGCTGGTGCTGCGGGAGCCCAGCATGCGGGTAGTCCTGTCGGCTTATGCCGATGACGTGCTCCTCGTGGCCCAGGACCTAGATGATCTGGAGCGGGCACAAGCGTGCCAAGAGGTCTACATCGCGGCCTCTTCTGCTCGGATCAACTGGTCCAAGTGCTCCGGCATTTTGGTGAGTCCCTTACAGGTGGACTCTTTGCCCCCCGTGTTTCGTAATATCTCGTGGGGGAGCGATACTCTCAAATATCTGGGAGTCTACCTGTCTGCTGCGGAGGACCCAGCCCCAGAAAACTTCAGTGAGCTTGAAGAACGAGTCATTGCTCGTCTGGGGTCATGGGTGTATCTGTCGAGAATGCTTTCCCTTAGGGGAAGAACCCTGGTGATCAACCAGCTGGTGGCCAGTCAGCTTTGGCACTGGCTGATAGCCATGGGTCCGCCCCCTGAATTTATCAACAAGATCCAGAGGAGATTGATGGATTTTCTCTGGATGGGGAAGCATTGGGTCTCTGTGGGGGTTGCGTGCCTTCCTTTGGAGGAGGGTGGACAGGGAGTGGTGTGTGTCCGCTCCCAGTTACACACTTTCCACCTCCAATACCTGCAGAGATACCTATTCGCGGATCCGTCTCCGCAGTGGTGCCAGCTGGCGAGTATGAGGTATGACCGGCAACTGTTTATCATCAGGCCCGAGGGTTTAGGAAGAAACCTCTTGGAGCTGCCGGCATACTACCGGGACTTATTAAAGGCCTGGAAACTGGTCTCCGCGACCAGGAAGGAACAGGCGGTGGGGGTTGATTTCCTCGTCGAGCCCCTGCTGTATAATCCGGCAGTGGGGGCTCGGATGTTGGATTCACCCTCTATTTGCCGCCGGCTAATCCTGGCGCAAGTGACCAGAGTTGGGGATCTCCTGGACTATGAGCGGCGAGACTGGGTAAGCGCAGAGGTGCTTGCGCCCCGTATGGGTATGCTTACTGCCCGTGTCCCTCGTCGTTTGATCCGGGAGATTAAAGATGCAATCCACCCCGACTCACGCACCTTCATCGAGGGGGTTTTGCAGACCGGAGAGCATTGTCAACCTATCAACTTCAGCTCTCCGGATCTTTGCGTAGAACCCAAACCACGGCAACCCCCTCGGGCTCCTATCTCCCCCAACCTCAGCAGGTTGGGGGATATGTCCCCGGCATGTTTCTGCGGCATGCCGAGGAAAGTCCTGCATTCTCTGGTGCTCCATATAGTGCACTACCTCGCCCTTGTCACCCGCCCAGATACCATCTGGAGGCGGGTATTTCTTGGGAACGAGGGCGAGAGACCCCGGTGGAGAGAGCTCTATTCAGCTTTGGTTCCCCGTCCCGCCGGGGATTTGAGTTGGAGGGTCCTCCACGGTGCACTGAGCACAGGAGAGTACTTGGCACACTTCACGGACTCCGCCGCCGCCTGTCCCTTCTGTGGCGAGCGGGAGTCCGTATTCCACATTTATCTGAGCTGCGCCAGACTGCAGCCCCTCTTATCCACCTTGAGGAGCCTTCTTCTGCAGTTCTGGCTGGGTTTTTCCCCTCATCTTTTTATTTTTGGGTGCCCAGTGTCCCGAGACAATAAGCCTAGGGATCTCCTAGTCAACCTGCTCCTGGCAGTGGCTAAGGTAGCCATTTACAAGACCAGGAGGCAGTGTTTGGAGAGGGGGGTCCCAACGAACATCGTGGCAGTATTCCGGGCGCTGGTGCACTCCCGTATTCGGGCAGAGTTCATGTACGCCGAGTTCGCTGGGACGGTTTCGGAGTTTGCCTCCCAGTGGGCGTTAGGCGGGGTGCTCTGCTCGGTATCCCCCATCATGGGTTCTTTTGAGTTAACCCTTCTTTTTTAAGTGCACTTTTTACAGTGCACTTGTTGGTTCCCTTATATATTTGTTTGACTGGTTTTTCTTTGTTCTACTTGGCAACAAGTAGAATTGCTGTTTAACTGAATTGGCCGGCTTTGCCGGCCAATCAGTATTAAACCAGATCAAAATAGGTTGCTTCGCTTCGTTGATTCATTCCAAAAGCAGAAACCAGCACACGCCGTCAGGAAAAAAGTTTATTTTACTGTGGGAGCTGGCAAACTCATCCTCCACACTTTTCATTGCCAATTCGCCACTTGTGACAGGTGGTGACAGGGTTGCCCACCTCGGCCCTAAAGGCCCCAGCGGTTAAGTTCCTAAGTGTCCATAAACACCCTTATCATGAAGATAACCTCATAATCAAGGAAATGGTGAGGAGTGAAGTATTCAACAATACAACTGAATGCGTGACAAGACCATGCCAGGACGCAAGATGCAAAACCTGCGCAATGCTCCACACAGCGGGCACAATACAAATACCACACAGAAATCAAAGACTGAGTCACCGATTGAGCCACCTGTGCTGAAGCAGGGATATCGTGAAAACCTGACCTGTTGGGGGGGGGGGGGAAGAGGGGTCTTGGGGTCTGGAGTTTAGCACAGCACTAAGAGCTCTTTTTGGGTTTATTTAAAAATTGGAACATTTTCAACATCCGGGCCTCTAACCGCCGCGCTCCCCCCCCCCCCCCAAAAAAAAATCTCACGTGCACCCCTGATATACAGTATGGAAAATGTAGTTTCATGTATTGAAAGAACACTCAGAAAGAATTAAGATCCATATTCACTAAAGGGTGCTACCCTTTTAGCACACAATAACTTCTGTTTGTTTGAATGGGGATTAGGCTGTGCTAAAGTTTAGCACTATTTAGTGAATATGGGCCTTGGCGAGGGAGGTTTCCTCTACTGAAGAACCTGTTCACAGAGCACTATCTGTGCAGGTCTGTGCTGTCCCCCTCTGGAATCGGTTTTATAGGTCAGGTCAAATATAGACTGGAGGGAGATCATTTTTAAGTCCCTGCAGATTAACGATAGAAACAGAATGGTATGACCGTCCCATCTCATTCTCACGCTGCCAATGTCTGGGCGTTGGGCCGGAGGGTAAGCCGGCCCTCCTCACCGGGCTGACTGACTTTCAGCAGCCAATGATTATCTATTTACTTTTACCCTGCTGGCTTTGTCACAAAAATACAAGGATGTATTTTGTGTAAACACTAGAAGCTCATAAGCACAGACAAAGAGAGTGTAAGTTGATAACTAGTAAATGCTTTGGGGCCAATGCACTTAAATCATAATTGACCATTTTTTTTTTTGCATCAACACTTTAGTGCTAAAAAGAAAGAATGTTTGATTTGGAACATGCAGTCGCCCTTTATAGAAGTCTTGTTTGTCTTTTGGTGCTCCAGCTCCCACACCCATACTGATGGGCACAGAAAAAACAAATCTACCAGTAGTGTGTTGGACCAGCACAAGTAAAAATCATCACCAGAAAAAAGCGAATTGACACAAAATTCCTACATCAAATGGCATAGCAACAATAGCATTTCAGGGGCTCTGAAGGAAAGAGATAGGGCCCTGATATGCCATTGTTGCTATGCCATTTGCTGTAGGAATTTTGTGGCCATTCACTTTTTTTGATGATGCTGTTTTTGTGTTATTGGCTTTAGATTAATCACTTTTTGCATACATGTACAGTACTTTTTTTTTTTTTTACTTTGAGTGCCGGTCCAACAAACTTCTTGAAGTGCCAAAAAGTAATGCAAACCTTCATAAACCGTTTGTCCTATGTAAAGGTCGTTATGTGACTTCACACACGACGCGTTGTGTCATGTTGAATATTTGATTGATACAATTTAAATTAAAACAGCCATACTGTGAAACATTGCGTTAGCCTACAGTATATAATGAAATAGCCGTGCTGAGTCAACGAAATGTTTGGCTGATACATAATTCTGTGCCAACTATATTACAGACGTTACCATTTGTGCCAGGTTCATCTTGGCGAGCGATTTTGCCGCAGGTACTTACCATTTATATCTATGCAATATCCCATTTATTTGTGTCAATATACTTCTCTAAAATCATTCATGCTTAATGCACCTATTGAGGGGGAAAAAAAAAGCTGTGTGTGCTGTGCACGCGCATAGTAAGTGAAACTTCTTTGACTTTTGTCACAGAAATTGTATTTGTATTGGTGATGTTTTAATTAAAAATCAAAATACAATTTCATTGACAAAACGCAAATAAATTTGACTTAGAACATGCGTACACATCCCTTGTATTTGCACTAAGCGTGAATTCCTCGTGTGTGTGTGTGTGCGTGACTGTGTGTGTGTGCGTGTGACTGTGTGTGTGCGTGTGACTGTGTGACTGTGTGACTGTGCGTGTGACTGTGTGACTGTGCGTGTGACTGTGTGACTGTGTGTGTGTGCATGTGACTGTGTGTGTGCGTGTGACTGTGTGACTGTGTGACTGTGCGTGTGACTGTGCGTGTTACTGTGTGACTGTGTGTGACTGTGCGCGTGACAGTGCGTGTACGCGTGACAGTGCACGGTGCACGTGACAGTGCGTGTGCACGCGACTGACTGTGTGCGCGACTGACTGTGTGCGCGACTGACTGTGTGCGCGACTGACTGTGTATGTGTGCGTGTGTGTGTGTGCGTGTGACTGTGCGTGTGTGCGTGACCATGTGCGTGTGTGTGTGACCGTGTGCGTGCGTGTGACCGTGTGACGTATGCGCAGCCCCCCTGCACCTCACACATCCCCCTAACCTATTCACAGTCAGTGTGTGTGTGTATGTGTCAGTCAGTGTGTGTGTGTGTGTGTGTGTGTGTGTGTGTGTGTCAGTCAGTGTGTGTGTATGTGTCAGTGTGTGTGCATGTGTGTCAGTCAGTGTGTATGTGTGTCAGTCAGTGTGTGTGTGTGTATGTGTGTCAGTCAGTGTGTGTGTCTGTGTGTGTATACTGTATATGTATGTGTGTGTGTCTGTCACTGTATGTGTGTCTCTCTTTCTGTGTCCTGCCCCCTCTCTCCTGACTCCCCCCCCCCCCCCTCAAAGGCAGGCAGAGCTGCGGACTCGCGGCGGCTCTGCCTGAGACTCTCCTCCTCCCCTCACACCCCCCCCCCCCTCACAGACAGGCAGAGCTGCGGACTCGCGGCGGCTCTGCCTGAGACTCTCCTCCTCCCCTCACACCCCCCCCCCCTCACAGACAGGCAGAGCTGCGGACTCGCGGCGGCTCTGCCTGAGACTCTCCTCCTCCCCTCACCCCCCCCCCCCCCCCCCTCACAGACAGGCAGAGCTGCGGACCCGCGGCGGCTCTGCCTGAGACTCTCCTCCTCCCCTCACACCCCCCCCCCTCACAGACAGGCAGAGCTGCGGACCCGCGGCGGCTCTGCCTGAGACTCTCCTCCCCCCCCCCCTCACAGACAGGCAGAGCTGCGGACCCGCGGCGGCTCTGCCTGAGACTCCTACTCCCCTCACAGACAGGCAGAGCTGCGGACCCGCGGCGGCTCTGCCTGAGACTCTCCTCGCCCCTCCCACCCCCCGGCGAGACGCGGCAGCACCGGGCAACGGGCAGATACCTAATAAAGGCCCCCCCCCCTCCGGAAGTGCTGCGTGGGCAGAGGCAGTATCGGCGGGGAAAGGGGGGCAGCGCGTCATCGTCAGCAGGAGCTGGCTTCGAGGGGAGCGCTGCAGCGATCCCCTTCTGATGGTGCTGTGGGGAACGCAGCTCACTCTACCCCCCTCCCCCCCATTCCATGCCTCGCCCGGGGGAGGTCAGCAGGAGTGGCGGCAATTAAATTTTGAGGGCTGCCGCCGCCGCATGTCAGCGGGTGGGGGGAGCAGAGCTCGTTAGGAGCTGCGGCGGCGGATACCCTCCATGATCCCTGGGCTCCTCTCCTCGACCCCGGCGGCGCTCAGTCAGCGGGACGCAGGAAAGCGGAGGTAGGGAGGAGAGAGGCTGCGCGGCATGGCAGCGGCCGTTAGGAGCGGCGGCTATCGCCGCCGCATATGTCACGGTGTGTGGGGGGTGTGGGGCTGGGGGGGGTGGGGGGGTGACTGATTTGTGGAGCGGGTGTGATGTTGGGGTTGGGCTGAGCCAGAACACAGCCCGGCCTCAACTGCCAGCACTGACGTCACATCCGTTTCATTTCTGTCTCCACAATTCTTTTTTGCCCCATCACGAATGAGGTGCCACTAAGGAAGTTTCACTTCAAAAAGGTGCGTACGCAGGCGCACACATGCGCAATGTAAATTGTGATTACTGTGCGTCTATTTTTCGCCAAAAATGCTGTTTGCAACGATTAGTACAGAGGGCCCGTTTATCTGCTGTTTGTATAGTATCCAAAAATCAGAAAACACTTCATGGAAATATAGGGCTGTCTGTAAAAAGGTACTCTGGGTGTGAAAATAATTCATAGCCCCTAGTACCAGGGTAGCCAATTCCAGTCCTCAAGAGCTAGCAAGAGGTCAGGTTTTCAGGCTATCCCTGCTTCAGCACAGTTTGCTCAGTCAGTAGCTCAGTCTTTGAGCCACCTGCGCTGAAGCAGGGATATCCTGACAACCTGACTTGTTGGTGGTCCCTAGGACTGAAGTTGGCTTCCCCTGCCCTGGTACCATCACACATCGACCACGGAGTAAGATGCAAGACGAGCCTTTTTGTTGTGTAAGAGACTTCACTTTGCAATTTATTGTGCCTTATATTGTATCTTAGACACATTTGTCATTGTATGCACTCAATACAGGGACTATAAAACTAATGCACAATGTAAGTTCAAATTATTATTATTATTATTATTACGGTAGTATCACCCATTGTGTATATACTCCCTTTTCTCCGCCTTTTGGTGCCCCTGGTTTGAGCTAGCGCCCAAGTTCTTGTTTTTCCACTTAATAATAATATGTATCAAGTATTTTATACACTTATTGTAACTATGTATTTGCAACAATGTATCTGTCATCATAACTCTGTGCCCAGGACATACTTGAAAACGAGCGGTAACTCTCAATGTATTACTTCCTGGTAAAACGTTTGATAAATAGATAATATTTAGAGGCTGCGAGGCCTTACTACGTTCATTTAAGAGAATAAAATCCATGGTGATATTATAACCTCTCCATTGCAAAGGCCCTGCAGCTCCAGTGTAATCTCAGACAGAAAGGGGCCAGGGACCAGTATAATAAAGGTTAAGCCGTGTGCCTGGCCCTTCTCCATCCTTCCCTGGGGCTCATCTGGTCACCAGATCCCAGAGCTACCCAGTTTTAATGTACCGTGTAGCCCCTTGCATACCGTATAACGGTGACTTTTATTCCTGTTGTGTAAATGTAATAAAGCATAAAAACGGTGTTTGGTGTAACTATAAAGCAGAGCCGGAGTCTCTGGGCATGCAGGGCTGAGAAACCCTGTGTTCTGCCCGCATGTCCAGAGAAAAATGGCTGCTGCTGTGTCTGGAGAGGGAGGAGACATGCAGGGACAAAGGAGAGGATGTCCAGGGGCGGAGATCGTGCTGGGAGACCATCCGCCCAAAAAGCGGAGCAAATGCCTGCCCCCCCCCAGCCATAGCGGCGCCAGCCCAGCGGGGAGATATCCTGTCGGCCGGGGGAAGCAGTTGCCGAGTCCCTCTGGTAGGCGCTGTTCCCATTGGCCCGTTTAAACTTCCCTCCACAAGCCCTTTAACTCCCTAAGCCCGCCCCCAGCCATGATTGGCCAATGCAGACGAGCCCTCGTTTCCTGATTTGGTCTGTGAGCTGAATCCGCATTTTGATTGGTCAACAGCCCCTCTACCATACTTTGCTATGACAGAGGGAAAGATAGGAAAAGGGGGACTCGATCAGCACTCCAGAGCCGATTTCAATCCTTACATGGAGGTGTACTAAGCGGTGTGCTCCGAGGCAGTGCTGGAGACACCTGAAAACGTGGCTGGGTGGCTATCCGAGCAAGATATTTGAAAGTCCTTTTGCACTACGGGACGGTTGTCGGAGAAGCGGAGAGCGGGACTTTTGGGCGCGAGATTCAAAAGTGCTTTGTGCTATGGGAATATAGCTGAGCCACAGAAGCAGAGAGCAGGACTTTTAAGCGGCAAATTTGAAAGTGCTCTGCCGCGAATTGCACCAAAAAGATCTTGATAGTCCCTACCCCAATGGAGTATGGAAGCAAACCCTGGGTGAGCTTCAATGTGGCGCTCAGCACCTAGCCAGCTAGAATTCCCCCCACCCCCGTATTCTCTGTTTTAGTCAGTATAGCGCTGATCTGTGTTGTGCTTTCTGTCTCCGGCTGGCATAAAAAATATATATATATATATTTTATTAAACTGCTTTGTCCTGTCTGGTGCCTTGATCCCTGAGTTAAGTTCTGGTCTTCCGTGACACTCCCGACCGGAGATTTTTTTATTTACAGATTTCTAGAAGTTAAACTATCTTAAATACCAGAGGGGATTGAGGATTCACAACTCCGCAAAGTCGCTGATAACCTGGGGTGAGAACAACTTGACCACCAGCAACTTCAGCACGTCTGGCTGCTCACTCTGCTAAATGCATTGGTTATTCTCCGTAACCTGGTACATTTAACAATGGGCAAAACTGGAATTAGACCAGAGAACCACGATGGTTTATTTTAAGGGAATAGCCTGTACGATTAATTCCAACCTAAATGATATGTATAATTGAACATTCTGTTTCTGCTTTTTAAAAAGGGACTAGCCAATCTTTTAAAAAGGAGGTGTAATGATACTTGGATATGGGCTGTATTTAATCATGGAAGATCCAGTTCAGTAACGTGAACATCTAAACTTGCCTGTCACCTAAAATTCAGCAAACACATTTCCGCATGCCTGCATTCCTTGGCAGTAACTAATTTCTCTGCTCAGTTTTCAGTGCTTCATTGTGCTGGCACACATTATACACAATGAAGGCATTCTTTCTCGATACCCAACAAGATGCCAAGTCACCCTAGGTCATATGTGGAATTATGGGTCACTTCTCTCTTTATTAGATCAAATTTCAATGCATTTTAGGTCTCTAGAGCAATATAGTGGTCTAAATTCTCACTTATCACTTGGGGTTATTTGGCAGCTCTCAACCACTGACTTCTTAATCAGTCCTAATGTATTATTACATGAACTAACATTGCACTATACTTTCAATATACACACACACACACACACACACACACACACACACACACACACACACACACACACACACACACACACACACACACACACACACACACACATAAATAAATGAGACATGGCTGTGCTGAAAAATGTTACACCCTTGATGGATCTGGCTTTGTAGATATGCTATTGGCTATGCAAATTATATTTAAATGAGTCCCATCTCACACTTAAACATATTTCCATACCAACTATATTCAGTCGATAAGCTTAAAGCACCAACCTAATGACTGGGATAGTGTACAACCCAACAGGACTAGAACCCACAGCCAGTGCTTTTCTATGTCGCAGCTCTAGCAGTGTGAGCAAACTAGCTGATGGGAAGCAGTGCACCATCAGCTGGTTTAGCCAACACTGCTAGAGCCTATTCCTCATAAGGTGCCTTAGACTTGTCAACCAAATAAAACTGTGTATTGTGGGAAGCCAGCAGAATCATTTCCTGCAGTTTGTAGATTGTTTAATTAAAACATTTTTTTGATTTAATTTCAGTATGTGAATGGCTCCCACTGCTAGAGCTGCAGCCTAGAAAAGTAGTGGTTGTGGGTTCTAGTCCCGAGTCGTACACCATTCCAGTCATTACGTTGGTGCTTCAGGCTTATCAACACTATATAGTTGGTTTGGAATTCATTTTAGGAAGTGTTGGTTGAGACTAATTATCCTTTCCATAGCCATTAGCATTCCTTTTTCAGCACAAGAATGTCTCCCTAATTTATTTGGAGACACTACTAAATTGAAAGTATCTCTAAATATGAAATCGGAGATCGGATTCTTAAAAATCCACCCGGATTGTATTTCATGATGGATTTGAATGAATCCGCTCATCTTTAGTACCCAATCTACAGATGGATTTTGGTGGGTGTGGGGGGGTAACAGATTTGGGCTAAATCCGCAGAATCCTTCAGTGCCGCACTGTACAAGCTGTATTGTAATTTTCCCAGGCTTCGGTTTGGGTCATGTATGTTTTATTATCTCTCCATCTATAAATAAAATACCTCTACGCACTTGCCATGACAGCTCAATGCTGGGTAGATTGGAGATTTCAGAAGTGTGTGAACAGAGAGACATAAGGTATTCTATCTGCAGTGCTGCTAATCTATTTTATGAAAATTAGCCCCTTGTAAACCCATTGAGAAAGTCTTGGTACTACTATTGATACATTGTTCATCCCAGCTGGGAAAGAGTTCCTGAACTCCTGAGTGTGTCTAGTGTGCTCTTGTTTGTTGATTTACTATCCTCAAGGGCTCTCACTGGACCCTCTACAAGACTGAGCAAGTATTTGGTGGGATATTTTCAGACTTCACAAAACAAGAAGTAGGATCATTTGTCTCTCATTACACTCAGACATCTATAACTCAATGTCTGGCCAAACCAGCTAAATTCACATCATTACTTTGTCATTATTCCTTGTCTTAATAAATTGAGTTAAAAATGCAGTTTAGCAATCCCTTGGGAACAGATCAACATGTGTGCAGTTAATGTTCAATACTTTGTAGGAACGCTTCCTGTGTGGGTGTTATTCTGTAGGGATAGTGCAGTTTGGTTGATGTCTACAACAGATTGGAACATAATAGTGGTTTGATGTGCACAGTGCCAGCTGTCCCATCTCCCCATCGCCTCTTTTTACCATTTTGTTCCATACCTTGCTTTTCAAATGTTATGCTTAAAAATGAAAGCAATAGCACATGGATGTTTTCTAACATTTAATTGTTACCCGATATTATGCACATGCCGAGAAGGAGGAATTATGCTGAGTTAATAGATTTAAAGCTTTATTTTATATACACCGAAGTGGTTGTTTGGGCTGTTTTTGGCCCAACCTGCCTTTGAAGAAGGTGGGGATTTTCATTGTGCCATTTTCAAACTGCCACTTTGGCATAATTTTAATAAGACACGTAATGTCACCTTTTTTTGTTCTGAAGGGAAGCCCTATTTGCAAACAGACACAAATAAACTTTCCACGGTAACTAGGTTTGTTAAACAACTTAAATACCCTTAATTTCAAAAATGATTTTGTTTTTCTTTTCAATGACACTGTTTTGATTTTATCCCAATGGAACACCTTTTATAGTTTGGCTACAGATCATCAATACAGCAAGGATTTAAAAAAAAAAAAAGTGCAATCCATCTTATCATGCAACATATTAGATACATTTACCTGGTAAAACTTTAAAAGTCTTACAAATTCTACACAATGTGTTTTTCAGATTAAAATGTGATCAAACTCTTCCGCAAACCAAATCCGTGTAAAATATTCTGAAGAGCTGGAATAGAATTACACGTTTGCTTTGTAATCCGAATCCTTGGTCAAAAGAATAATATGTTCTCAAAGCGCAGTTTAATGTCTCCCAATTTAGATTTTAAAAAAATATGTAAAAATTGGAGTTGGGGACAGAAAATTGTTTTCCTGCCAAAGTCTAATACTGGGTTTATCTTGACTTGGCAAAAGCAACGTAGGATGGAGCCACACTCTGATAGTACAAGTGGTAATATGCATAACACAAATAGAGCTTCCCTGAGAAGCATACAACATGATCCTTCCGCAGAACAGCACAGTACATGCAGATAGTTCTCAATTTCTTTACCTCTTCTCAGTTCCCTCTGCATTTTAAAAGAAACATTAGGAATAAATCTAAGCCACATTTGCTGGAATCTACTTGCGTCTGAAATTACACAGGCGAGGGAAATGGCTTCCCAAAAGATAGTAGGTTAGTATTCTGTCCATAAATAGAAATGGGCGCATCCGCTCAAATCTGTTTCCCGGATTTTCTCGCAGTTCCCCCCAAAATACGTTTCGCAATGTAAACTCCGTAAACGGATTTGATCGGTTTTAATCCTCACGGATTAAACAAAAACCGCCATTGGATACAACCCATTGACGGATTTGTCAAATCCAATCCGTGGATTCAGCGACGCGTTGGCAGATTCTTAAGAATCCATCAATGGATAGCTGACTCTGAAGTGTATTGATAATAATAAAAAAAAATACGCAAGAACGTGAATCGCCCTTTTTGAGATTGATCCGCTATAATCCGCAGACCAAAGGAACCGGCAGATCCGCCCCAAAAATGTGCCCATCTCTAGCCATAATAAAAAAATGGAATCGGCGAGACTTGATGCACAGCCAGTAGGGGGGGATGTCTTAGCAACTGAGATGTCTGTATTAAAGGCCAAGTGCTCATCTCTGCACATGAATGGGGCTTAGGAAATTACTTTAAATACTTATACTTGTCTGATTTATGTTTTAAAGTATGAAATGCCTGACAACCACTGCCATTAATTCAGTTTAGTTAAAACACGGTATTAGGCCATATTTGTTAAACGGTGTGATACAGGATTTAATAGGAAGCCAAGAGAGGGATTTCAGCAGGAGAGATGCTGAGAGATTTAGGAAAGAATAAAGTAATTCTTGCCGCAGCATTTAGGATAGATTGTAGGGGAGACAGGTGAGAGGCAGGAAGGCCGGACAGTAGAAGGTTACAATAGTCGAGACGGGAGAGAATGAGGGCCTATGTTAGTATTTTAGCAGTAGAGCAACAGGGGAACGACCATATCTTTGCAATGTTCCGGAGGAAAAGATGACAGCTTTAAACTACATTGTGAATGTGAGGGAGGAGTCAAAGGTGATACTGGGTGTATCATAGTTCTGCCAACAGTAATGTAGAAAGGGGCAGTAGGGCTACGTTTGGGAGGAAGTATGAGGAGCTCCATCTTTGACATGTTAAGTTTGAGTTGGCGGAGGGCTATCCAGAATGATATAGCAGAGAGACATTCAGACATCCATGAATGTCTTTGAAACGTTATTTTTCTGTAAATAAGTACTGTACCACTTTTCCTATATTAAATCTAAAATATAAGTACTTTGTTCTGTACTTGAACCTAGTACCATTAAGAGATTAATCGCATTCTTCGGACACATTTTACTACATTGGGTTTTGTGTCAATTATATATTTTTTCCAGAAAACAGAACCGAGTACTCCTAAGGTAAGAGCTTCAATTATTCTTGGTGGTGGCCACGTATTGAGGTGTAGCGTGACTGTTTCTGGGGCGATATTGCTCATTTTGATGGTTCTGCAGGGAGGTAAGTGAGTCAGCAGGATATCTAGAGGTATTAACCCTTTTCACATCCACTAGTCATGTGCTCACAGGTGTGATGTACGTGACAAAGCCTTTGATAAATAGGCGCCAATCTCTGATTAGAAGTTTATAGCTTGGTGAAGTGACAAGGAATGAATGGAATAGGGACACTATGCAGCGTTGGCAGGTATGCAGTCTGTGAATGTCACGGAGATTCCAAGCTTCCCAGAGCTGCAAAGCAAGAAAGACATGGAGTGTAGGTCAACCGACTGAGAAAAGCCGCAGGGAATAGAAATAGGCATAGGAGCCATATGGTAGGTATAGAACTGGGACAGGAAACACAGATACTCACTTTAACCCATGCAGGCGGTAAAAGGGGTTACAAAATAAAAGTTACTTTACTGTTAATTGTTTGCAATAGTGTTTGTTGATCGAGATGTACAAAAAGATGCATAAAACATTTGCAACATTTCAAGTGATCCCCTTCCCCCAAATTCAATTCCATGCAAATTGTTTCACAAGCGTCATCGGGCGAATAATGGCACTAAATAGGCAAGCTTTCGGCAAAACATTGCCAGACAGTGAGTGAAACGTGATCAGCCTTATTATAGTCTCGAATAATAGAGAATATAGAGATTAGAGAATGTAGCAAATTAATTTATTAAACATTGGAATGCACATTGACGCGATGTTTGGAAAATCTAACACGGTTCGGAATAAAAAGGATGTACAAGTAGATTTTGCTAGTTGAATAGTTTTGAAATTAAGGCTGGTCGTGTTTTGATTTTGGTTTTGCCTAAAGTCAGTTGGTTTTGGTTCTGGTTCTGGATGATGGATTATGTCAGAATATGCGAGTTTGATTAATTTGCACATCTCTCCTTGTAATGTGCTGCACTTACAGTACGTATCTTCTCCTTCACAGCACTTCTAGAAATGTGGCTGAAGTGTAAAGTCTCACAAGAAGAATTTCTTAAAGCCAACAGCTGGGAACAAGGAACTACAGACAGGAATGCTAAGGGCTTTGCTGGGGCTGGCCATCTCCAAACCAAGTTTTAAGGATGCCCCTGCTTCAGCACAGGTGTCAGTCGTTGACTGAGCCACCTGTGCTGAAGCAAGGATATCCTTAAAACCTAGCCTGTTGGTGGCCCTTGAGGACTGGAGTTGGCCACTCCCTGGCTACACAATAGCAGTACTTTTCATTTACACATCAGGAGTATCACAACTCTTATTTCCAACATACAGTCCCAATATTTTGTTGCAAATGGAATTGTTGGTGTTAAACTGACACAACGAAACCACAAAATATACTGTGTACATCCTATGTACTAACTTTTTTTTCCCCTAATGGGCGTCTTAAGCATGAAAAGTGTTATTTAGTCAGGTATACTGCCGCAAACGTGTGATACCCATGACACACAGATGTACGGAAATAAACGATATAGATAACATTTGATCTACATTGGGGTTTGGATGCAGCACGGATGTGCAATTATATTTACATAGCAATGCTTGGCAGCCTCTCTGCCCCTGAAGGGGTTAAACCACGTTGGTTGCTCACTACACAAGAAGAATACAACTGGAACCTTTTGCTTGCATCAGTCTCCCCTGGAGTGGCCTGATCCCGTAGTGTAGCAGCACAGGATCAGTGTGTGGGTGTTTCAGCCAGCACGCTTTACAGACGGTGAAAATGAAAATACTAGTTATTGTACTGTAGGTGTGAAAGCTCTGCTTAGCATCACCCATTTGCATCATAGTGACGAGACGTCCCACCTCTGCCTCTGACGAACAAGAAATTGCAGGGAATTCCACTGCGCAGAACACGCCCACATTGAGGGGAGCGTGGGCTACGGCTGGTGGGCACAATCCCCCCTCACTTATGTCAGAGCTGAAGCAAGGTGCCCATGGGAACCTCTTGACTTTCAGGCATCATCTGTGTGTGGGTTTCTTCCATTCTCTGCCTGTATGACTTTTAATGACCGACCAGCTTGTGTACAAATGATAATACCGCGATGATCATCTCCAAAGAAAACTCACTGCTGCTACGTTCAATGCCACATTTCTTTTTAGAAACAGAAAAGTAGGATGTTCCTTTCAAATAAATCATTTTATAACCGAAGCCAGTGTCTACATTTCCCACAATTCCTATTATTGTTTGTTCATGAACAATGAACATATTAATCATGTATCAATGTTATTAACCCATTAGCTGCTAAAGGGCCGACGAAGGTCCCTTTATACGTGATACATATAACAATTTGGGGGTCTACGTATCAAGGCAATTTTGGAGCTAATCCGGGGCATCTTCACCCTGCCCCTATACATCAAAGCATGTCGCTCCAATTTTGCCCCATCTGCCCCATCTTGCACCTTGGGGAATCTCAATAGGAGGAGTTGGGGAGCAGTAACATGGTGCACAGATTAGTATGGTATATATCATAGTCTGCCTCTTCCTGGGCTATTCTTTCCCTTTTATTTGCCCCCTCAGATGCCTCTATATCTGAAGAGGTGTAAGTGTAACATTCTGTATCCCGTGTATGAAATAGTTCCAAAAACCAGAGCAGTGCACTTAAACACATACCTCTCTACGTTAATACATAGAACCCCTAGGCAAAATGCTTAAGAATTTGCTTGTATTTCTCAACTTCAATTTACTACCAGTCTTGCCATTTTTTCACATGCAGTTACTGCTTTGCACGACTGACAGTCGTTTTCAGCAGAACAGACTTGTTTTACCAAAGTTATTCACCTGACCTGTTGGTGGCCCTTGAGCACTGGAGTTTTCCCACCCCTGCACTAGGCTGATCTCCAATCTTCTCTAAACACAAAAAGCAGGCAATCCATGCTGCTGTGGGAAGGCTTAGTACAGACACCTTCACTGGTTACACAACGCACACACTGACTCATTCTGTATAGGAGGCATTAAAAAAAATAAAAATTATCCCATGATCTCCTACACAGCTGAACAATCTGTAACCTCGTGGAGTTATGTATTCCCTTGGTATTCTCAGGCAATGATTTCACTTTTTTTTCTGCAAGAATGGTTTCTGGGAACTATGAGTTAAGGGTGTTAGGTGAATAATTACAATATTAATTAGGGATTAAGTGGAATCTAATTCCTGCTGAGTGTGGAGAAGCGCTTCTGATTTTAGGTATGAAGATTATGTGCAGTTACACCTGCTGATGTAAGAGATTTAGGGCAGGTACTGGTTCGAAACCTGCAGAAGTGTCAACTCCCATTTTTATTCCCCTATTTCCAAAAATCAAGTGCCAATACATTTTCTTGCACCTACTATCCATATATCCAGTTACCTTGGAATGCCATATTATGTGGTCTGCACTTTTACGCTTTTCCTTAGAATAGTTTGGAGTGAAAGTATTTAATACAGGTATGTTGCAAAAAAACACTAATGAGATGGGAGATAAATGCATCCCAATTAAAGTAGTATATTAGGTTTCTAAACCCTTAACAGATTAAACAAAAAATAATGGTGTCTATAGTAAATACACTGCAGGGTCTGTGTATTAAGCATCACAAATTGACATTTTGGCATTAAATTGATTGAACAAACCATCTGGCGTGTTTGTGCATCTATGTACTAACCTTTTATACACAGATGTTAATGGTGCACTAAATGTATTACTTTTAATGTAAATGTGCATCAAAAAGTTATACCTGCTATAAATACTACCCTAAAATTGTACCTGCCGTAAATACTACCCTAAAATTGTACCTGCCGTAAATACTAACCCAAATTGTACCTGGTGTAAATACTACAAAGTTAGTTTACATGGTTGGACTCACAGTATAAAACGTTAACAATATTTATTTTCACAGTATGGCTAATATAGAATACGACACAAAACAAGACCGCACTCGTGCTTCCAAAGTGTGATACCAATGTGTTCTCTTTGCAGCTACTGTGTTGGAGCACTCCAAAGCACCCGCAGACACCAAGCGACGGAGCACTCCAAAGCACCCGCAGACACCAAGCGACGGAGCACTCCAAAGCACCCGCAGACACCAAGCGACGGAGCACTCCAAAGCACCCGCAGACACCAAGCGACGGAGATCTCCAAAGCACCCGCAGACACCAAGCGACGGAGCACTCCAAAGCACCCGCAGACACCAAGCGACGGAGCACTCCAAAGCACCCGCAGACACCAAGCGACGGAGCACTCCAAAGCACCCGCAGACACCAAGCGACGGAGATCTCCAAAGCACCCGCAGACACCAAGCGACGGAGATCTCCAAAGCACCCGCAGACACCAAGCGACGGAGCATTCCAAAGCACCCGCAGACACCAAGCGACGGAGATCTCCAAAGCACCCGCAGACACCAAGCGACGGAGCACTCCAAAGCACCCGCAGACACCAAGCGACGGAGCACTCCAAAGCACCCGCAGACACCAAGCGACGGAGATCTCCAAAGCACCCGCAGACACCAAGCGACAGAGCACTCCAAAGCACCCGCAGACACCAAGCGACGGAGCACTCCAAAGCACCCGCAGACACCAAGCGACGGAGCACTCCAAAGCACCCGCAGACACCAAGCGACAGAGCACTCCAAAGCACCCGCAGACACCAAGCGACGGAGCACTCCAAAGCACCCGCAGACACCAAGCGACGGAGCACTCCAAAGCACCCGCAGACACCAAGCGACGGAGCACTCCAAAGCACCCGCAGACACCAAGCGACGGAGCACTCCAAAGCACCCGCAGACACCAAGCGACGGAGCACTCCAATGCACCCGCAGACACCGCGGCGAAGCAGCTCCAGTCCTCAAGGCTCTCTAACAGGTCAGGTTTTCATGATATCCCAGCTTCAGCGCAGGTAGCTCAATCAGCAGTCTTAGGCCACGCTTATAGTGCTGGCGACGGCGACCGATGACATCACCCTCGCCACTGCCGAAAGTTGTAATTTGATTTTTAGCGACGTCACTGGCGACAAGGCCAGTGACGTCACTAAAAAGGGCAGGCCGCGCAATTTGATTGGTTTAGAGACAGTCACATGTGGCGACTCTAAAAAAAAATCAAATTTACCTGGTTTCCAAATTTTTGGTCGCTCCATCGCCCTTACTATAAGCGCTTGCGACGGAGTCCGTGTATTTGTTTCAGAGCGACGTCTTGTCGCAAGGCACTATAAGCGCAGCCTGAGCTAGAACATGAAGCAACTTGTGTTAGCAGTGTTCTGATGCTCTTTATGGTTTGGAATTGTACGTACAGTAAATATAAATGTTTGGTAGATAAGTATTTGGTCCATGTTACCTCTGTTGCCACTTTTTCCTCCAAAAAGCAGACATTTTACCTTGCTTCTGGCTTTTCCACTGTACTTCCTTTGGGCTTCTCCTATTATACACATGTAAAACTACGGTGACCACTCGGTCTGCAAGAAATGGGGGAAATTGTAAGTTAAATTTCTGCCAGTGAAAGAGGGTAGAATTCAAGCCTAAATACATACATTAAAGAATGTGTTAATGTGGGGTCAAAATATAGCTCCTGTTATTCAATACAACAGATTATGGCTCACTACTTCCATTCTTTTCTCTTTGCTTTACCATGCAGTGTTTTTAACCCATGGGAAGCATCCATCATTGACTCTGCCAGGAAATCTTTGTACCTGCAATGACTTAAACATCATCATTTTTTGTTGCACATTGACACATACAGAGTTCATTTGAAATCCTACTTGCAGTTCCTTTCAACAAGGTGCATGTTCCAGGCGTGCCTGGGGCAAGGTAGAACAGAGATTCACTTTCATTTATAAACAAGCTTCTTCCAGGAAAACCAAAACCTCCCCAGGACATGTTCCCACAGAAGACAAAGGGAGAGTGAAACCATGTCTGTTATTCCTGATGTATTCTGCATGTGTATTCTTATTTAACCTGTTGAATGCAATACTTGATAATATATCGCCTATGGAATCAACACCCTATTTAATAACCAGAGGCAGTGCAACTTAGCAGTAAGTTTTAGTTATGGTTCTGTGTAGGTGGCAAAGCAACATTAACCCCTTTGGTGTTAGAAGGATTAGTCACACGTTAGAAAGCACAGAGTTGCAGGTCACGGTAAGAGATACCTGCAGAGGTTTTAGAACGGGAGACGTTTTTAGGGTAAAATCACAGTTTTTTTATTAGCCGCGACTTTAACATAAATCAGCTTTTGTTTAACGGAAATAAAACAGGCCTAGCTCTTATAGGGAGTGCCGACTGCACCACAGCTTATGCCCTATCTATGAGTTGGAGGGTAAAGCCCCTCACCAACAATATCACAGAAACTGTTTGGATGTCAATTTTCCTTCGGGCCCCGGCTTCCTCCTGTCTGGCTAAGAGGGGGGAAGGTGGAAAAGTCCCCATGCAGGCATGCTCTCTTCAGGTTGCGTTCCTGGATCAGGGTCTCGTCACAGCTTGATCTCCCCAGCAGTCCAGGGTGTCTCCCTGGATCAGAGATCTCGCTGCAGTGACTGCTGCAGGCTTGTTAAATGCTTCTAATACGGCAGCTGAGCAGGCCAATTAAGACAGCCCCATGGGGTTAACCGGCGCAGTGCTGTCTCTGAATATATGTTTCCCTTTGCATTATTACATGTTACAGTCATTCTGGCACTAGAGCAGGAGTGGCCAACTCCAGTCCCCAAGGGCCACCAACAGGTCAGGTTTCAAAGATACCCATACTTTAGCACAGGTGGTTCAATCAGTAGCTAAGTCCTTGACTGAGCCACTGATTGAGCCACCTGTGCTGAAGCAGGGATATCCTTAAAACCTGACCTGTTGGTGACCCTTGAAGACTGGAGTTGGCCACCCCATGCACTTGAGGGGTTAAAATAATGTCCTATGCATTGGTAAACACCAACCCGTTCCCACCTCTGTGTGATCCTATCTCACTGATCATTAGCCAGCATTATACTGAATGTTTTGGGAATGATTAATCTGCCTGTATTTATTGCACTATGTACACCTCTGGCAATACTGCATAACAATAACCGTTCATGTTCTTTTTGTGGTTTGCCATTAGTAAAGTATGACCTTTTTCTCTTTGACTGTTTTGATGCAACTGTTCTGTAAAACATAAATCAGCATGGAAGTACTGGGTGTGTTCATAAAAATGAAAAGGTCTGTGATAGTGCAAGGTAGAATTACACTGGGTATAATGTATGGCAGTGACAGGAGTCTTTACCGCACAGGAAAGAGGCTGCTCTGTTATACAGTACCATTCAGTAGAATGGAGAGCAACACATGTTGTATGTTTAAGCAGTGAGTTCATAAGGAAGGGAAGTCAAAGACCACAAACCAATATCTAGCAAAGCTTCACATTTTACCCCTAAATGGTGATACTTTGGTCTCATTAAAATCCTTTTCTTGTAAGTCCTCACTTTGTAAAGTGTATCTGTATACCATCTTTTAGCATCATCTTAACATATTTAACAAAGTTCTAAGGAAATTTGCCATTACCAAAGCAATATTTGAACATTATAACACGTGCCATTTAGGAATACGTTTAGGAATCGAAATCTTGATCTGTCTATAATGTTATCTTCTGGTGCATCAAACATATCAATAGAATACCACATTTTGACAACCAGGGTACTCCAGCTCGGACCTCTCCGTGCTCCTTCTAAAAAGGAAGATTCCAAACGACACCAGAAATAACAATTTGGGAGCTGAAATTGCTTATCACAAAAAATAACAGACATTACAGAAATAAATGATTATATTATCCATTTTAGGTGTGTGTGTGTGTGTGTGTCTATGTACATACACACACACATTTTGTTTGTTTGTCATTTTGTTCTCCAATGCAACTATAACACACATCACTGCGAAATGCTCAAAGAACTAGATTGGTCATCACTCGAGTCTAGGCGCAAAGTTCACCTTTCCTGTCTTGCCTTCAAATTCTTTATGGGCAAGCTACCCAGCTACCTGAACAAGCTCCTCACCCCTACCACATGCAGTAGAAGTGGTGAAGAGGCGGTCACAGCAAAAAGTCAGGTTCAGGAACGGTTGTGATTAAAACAGCTTTATTGGTACATGCTGTACATCTCAGAAGGGGTCACTCTGACGCGTTTCGTCCCTCGTCGGGACTTTTTCAAAGAGTATACTACCCTTAACACACAGACCCCTTAAATAGGAGGAGACCCATTCTGATTGGCTGGTCAACAGATGACAGAAGGTTTCTTAAAGCTCAATCAGGTTGATATTGAAACAATGTTTGGGTTTAACCTATTAATTGGGTCTGTGTGGAAATACATGGTTAAAACATACATACTTAACAAACGAAACAATATATATATATAAAATCAATGGTATACAATGGGATGTAGAGCAATAACCAATATATATTAAAATGATTATTTTCACAACTATGGTGGTGTGGAGTATTATTTAATTATGTTCTAGTCTAACTTAGATAAAAATTAATAATGTTGGTCAATATTTCTAAGTAGAATTGCCATAAGTGAATAGAAACGATATATTGCCTAAATATATTTGGATATGGATTAGTACAAAATGTAATACAAACAATATATACTGTTTTATGCACATTAACATATTTTGGAAATGCAATAGGTATCAAGATTTAGTTATTAGGGTATAGTGATAGTTTAACTCGTAACACGCTGGGTTGCAGTTATGTGGACACACACTCCCGGTCACCCTCCACCTCACACGGCTATAGAAAGTGTTTTAACTCCCAGTCAATATTAATGCCGTGTGGGTGAAGGGTGTCGAGGGTGTATATCCAGAACATCTCTCGCTGATTTAGTGTGTTCTCTCTGTTGCCACCTCTGGGGTGGCAGTGTATATGCTCGATAGCAGAGAAGGTGAAATTCTTAATGCCTCCCTTGAGGCATTGCGTAAAGTGTCTGGATACGGGATGAAGAAGATCACCTTTCCTGATTAAGCGGGCATGTTCTGCCATTCTGGTTTTTAATGGCCTAATTGTACGACCTACATAGCTTGATCCACATTTGCAATTAAGTACATATATGACATAACTGGTGTTACAATTTAGAAAGGTCTTGATTTTATATTCACGTAAATTATATTTACACATGATCTTATTTGTTGGTGATGCGTGTTGGCACATGGTGCAATTACCACATTTGAAAAATCCCTTGGGGATACTACTGATATGGGAGGGACCACTCTTGCTAACAAACATGCTGGGTGATAGGTGTGATGCCAGTGTCTTCGCCTTCTGATAGGTGAACCTGGGTCCACCTTTTACCACATTTGAAAAATCCCTTGGGGATACTACTGATATGGGAGGGACCACTCTTGCTAACAAACATGCTGGGTGATAGGTGTGATGCCAGTGTCTTCGCCTTCCGATAGGTGAACCTGGGTGAATATAACCATTTACGTGAATATAAAATCAAGACCTTTCTAAATTGTAACACCAGTTATGTCATATATGTACTTAATTGCAAATGTGGATCAAGCTATGTAGGTCGTACAATTAGGCCATTAAAAACCAGAATGGCAGAACATGCCCGCTTAATCAGGAAAGGTGATCTTCTTCATCCCGTATCCAGACACTTTACGCAATGCCTCAAGGGAGGCATTAAGAATTTCACCTTCTCTGCTATCGAGCATATACACTGCCACCCCAGAGGTGGCAACAGAGAGAACACACTAAATCAGCGAGAGATGTTCTGGATATACACCCTCGACACCCTTCACCCACACGGCATTAATATTGACTGGGAGTTAAAACACTTTCTATAGCCGTGTGAGGTGGAGGGTGACCGGGAGTGTGTGTCCACATAACTGCAACCCAGCGTGTTACGAGTTAAACTATCACTATACCCTAATAACTAAATCTTGATACCTATTGCATTTCCAAAATATGTTAATGTGCATAAAACAGTATATATTGTTTGTATTACATTTTGTACTAATCCATATCCAAATATATTTAGGCAATATATCGTTTCTATTCACTTATGGCAATTCTACTTAGAAATATTGACCAACATTATTAATTTTTATCTAAGTTAGACTAGAACATAATTAAATAATACTCCACACCACCATAGTTGTGAAAATAATCATTTTAATATATATTGGTTATTGCTCTACATCCCATTGTATACCATTGATTTTATATATATATATTGTTTCGTTTGTTAAGTATGTATGTTTTAACCATGTATTTCCACACAGACCCAATTAATAGGTTAAACCCAAACATTGTTTCAATATCAACCTGATTGAGCTTTAAGAAACCTTCTGTCATCTGTTGACCAGCCAATCAGAATGGGTCTCCTCCTATTTAAGGGGTCTGTGTGTTAAGGGTAGTATACTCTTTGAAAAAGTCCCGACGAGGGACGAAACGCGTCAGAGTGACCCCTTCTGAGATGTACAGCATGTACCAATAAAGCTGTTTTAATCACAACCGTTCCTGAACCTGACTTTTTGCTGTGACCGCCTCTTCACCACTTCTACTTCTACTACTACAAGGCTGGTGCACGCAGGCACATCACCGCGAGATTCGCCCGTCTGAGGTCTGACGTCATCATTCCCTTCCCACCCACGTGGACACGCCGGAGCGCAGTGTTTGCAGTGTCGCAGAGACGCACTAGGATCAGCACTCCTCCATCAACAAGACACAGCGTGAGCGCGATTATCCAGCGGGATCCCACAATCATCTTGTGAAGCCGCCACGGAGGGAGGATACCCGGACTGCACGCGCAGGGATAGATCTGACGTCACCGACGGCACCCCAGCGGGTCACCCAGAGTTAATCACACGGAGATACCAGTGACACCAGGCGGGTAAGGGCAGCAGCCGTGGCACTAAGAGGTCTGCGAGTGGAGTGTCCCTGGATGCTTCATCCTTCGCACCCAGCCAGAGTCTGCACAACGGGCCCCCCGCCCAGGGTGAGTTCTTATACTGCATTTTATTTTACTAATTGATGCTTACGGTGATCTGCCATATATACTCTTTAGTGGACTGTCGGTTTACTCCCATTTTAAGTCATATCAGACTCTAGTAGCATCAGGTCCATTGGGCTCATTCCCCAAAATACCCTACCACATGCAGCACTTATCACCTGAGGTCAGACTCCAAAAGACTGTTCATGGTCCCAAGGCTCAACAAAGTATCCGGCCGCTCCTCCTTCTCTTACCGTGCACCCCAAAACTGGAACAACCTACCGGAGACTCTTACATCCACCACCAGTCTAAGTTCTTTCAAATCTAAGGCTGTCACACATTTTAATGTGGTCTGTAATTGTTTCATACGCCCATAATACAAATTATCTTTAACTGTGCATGCAATGTCTTGTATATAATGTATACCCTGTTCATTATGTAACTGTATTTGTAAACATGTATTATTTGTCTTAACTCTGTGCCCAGGACATACTTGAAAAAGAGAGGTAACTCTCAATGTATTACTTCCTGGTAAAATATTTTATAAATAAATAAATAAACACACACACACACGGTGTGTATTATTATTATGGTTTATTTGTAAAATGCTAATATATTCTGCAGAGCAATGGGGGTACAGTTACAATATGTATATTACATAAATAGAATGACATGCAAATAAGGACAGATATGCCAATAAGGATATCCTGACTGTTTTTTTGTTTTCAGTGTCATTACATTACAAAATCCTTGGGTTGTCGGCACGCTAGAAAAACAGTGATTGATTACAATGCAAATAGGTAGTTAGGACACACGTCCAAATAGCAGTGCTCAGTCCGAGTCAGACACAGTGGAAATCCATGTAGCTACAGGGAGTATTGGACCCAGTGTATAACAAACAGTGATTCTTCAATAACACATAACTGTCCATAAAGTGGAGTCAATTAAAGGGTTAACATACCAGTATTCTTGTAGAACTCCCCAGAACAGGGTTCTCTCACTGTTGCACTGTTACTGGTCAGCAAATCCCTATGGATAAGGGGAGAAACAATACTCACAGGATAGCTGCTTTGTGGGGTGCGTGCATCACGCTAGTTGTCTTGGTAGAGAGAAAATCCTGGGATTGCAGCGGAGCACAGCATGAAGAGAAGGGACCAGCAGGGTGTGGGTTAAAATTTTTAATTGGAACAGCATGGTAACGGGGACAAACACTCTGATGCGTTTCGGGCAAAAAAATGCCCTTTATCAAAGAGATGATTCACGTCATATCCCCCTCACAGTCTTATAGACGGCTCCCCGCCCAGCTACGTCATGACGCTACGTCAATTTGGCGCGAAACAGCCGAGAATCAATGTCATTGGTCATGCTCTACTCCAATAGAGGCACTGAGTTCAGTCGGTGCGTCTCGAGTGAGAGTGGAGTGACGCGCAGACCTTGCAGTCTCGCGAACAACCCCCTGCCCACAAGAAGAAATGACGCTGTATAAATTATAGTTAAAGACACATTACATAGACAAAGTTACTCGGGCTCTTCCTCCAATCAAATCTCTTTACCCAACGAGTACGAATCATGGGAGCAGGGAGTCTGAAGTGGGGGGGGGGGGAGGGTTAAAGAGAAGGGGAAGACTGATTGAGGGACAAAACATGTACAACATTGAAAATTTATAAAAACACAAACATTCAAGGAAAATAATAAGAAATATTAAAAACAGATAAAAATAAATCTGCGAATCGTAGTCTGGAATAGGTGGAGAACAAGAAGAAAAGTACAAAGATAGATGCAACTTAATGTACATGTACATGTCAGTCTTCCCCTTCTCAATCAGTCTTCCCCTTCTCTTTAACCCAACCTCCCCACCCCCCCCCCCCCACTCCCAGTTCAGACTCCCCGCTCCCATGATTCGTACTCGTTGGGTAAAGAGATTTTATTTCTAGAGGCCTGTGTGTCCGATATTTTTACTCATTTTTATGCTAATTTCATCGTTTGCTTGTTTCTTTCGATACTAGCGATATTTGGCATCGATACTTTTGTTTCGATATTTAAAGGTATCGGTACTTCAAAGGCATTTTAAATTAAAATTTGCTCTTTTCCCTTATTTTGTGATTTTTTTTGTTTAGGTATTTTTTCAAGTGAAATATTGTAGGCCCTGGGCACTGTGCCTAGTCGGCCTAATGTATAAAGCGGCCCTGAGCCCAGTACCCTGATTTCCTGGCCTTATAACACTGTATGTCCCATTTATTAAGTGGGCAGTGTTAGCAGTAGACTATGCTGGGTATGTTGCATTGTTCAGTGTGCATGTACTATAAAGTTCAGGGTTAGCCTGCTATGGTAAGGGGGTTCTATGATAGTGTGTAGACCGGCTTACTAGCCACTCCCCAGGGAAGGAGGGGTTTTCCTCTATATAGTGTAGAGCAGAGGTGCTCAAACTTTCTGTGCTGTGTCTCCGACTGCCAGCCCTTATGTTCACGCCCCCCCTTACCCAATATCCAGCTTCAAATGACGTCATGTGACATGACCTCGCGGCGTCATTTGACGCCGCATTGCCATGGCAACGCAGCGCCGAGGAAAGGTAAGTGAATTCCACGCTCCCCAAAAATAATCTAGCGCCCCCCATTTTGCACACCCCTGGTGTAGAGTAGGGTAAGTGGGAGTAGTAGTTCTGGAATAGACTTCTGAGTGTGTAGAAACAGCAAAGAGCCTCTCCCCAGAGGGACCGGGCTGAGTCCTTGCCCCATGAGGGGGTAAGGTATCTACCAGGAGAGGGATAGTCAAGGCCAAATGTTGACCACAAAAAGAAGTGTCCATGAGGTCCATCATGAAAGCCTCAGGATACTCTTGGACTGGAGGCGCTGTCACCTAAAGAACCATAGTGAGCCCCACAATATCGTGGACATCTCCTGCCTCCTGTTTACCACTCTGGTATGAACCGGCAGCCACAGCATACACCAGTAGCAGCACCATTTCCCATAGGGTGGGGGAAAGAGGGCCACAGGTGTTTAAAAACAAAAAAACGTCAGCAATCGTTAGGAAAAACTTAGTTACTGACATAATTCACCAAATATTTCCACACTACTTCCCCTTTGAGCGTCTAATCATGCAGAGATCTGCTGCAATACAGCTAATGGCGACCATAAGTGGAAAAGGAGGTGTTTTCCTTCACATGTAGAGCAGACATAAAACCAGTGGTTATACAATCTTAGAACACATCAGAGCTAGACTTACTGCTGAATATATATATATATATATATATATATATATATATATATATATATATATATATATATGTTATGGTGGGTAAAAAAAGTGACAAAACCCTCCACAGTAAAGCATATAGCAACTGTAAATATTCCTGTATGTTCATTCGCATGTCTTATTCCTGCAGACCTGTCTAAGACATGCAAATGAACATACAGGAATATTTACAGTTGCTATATATATATATATATATATATATATATATATATATATATATATATGTATATATGTATATATATATATGTAACGGGTATTCCACCCCACCCAATCGCATATATAGTGTGGGTGCGTAGAACATATAATGTTACCAGGTATGGTGCGTATACCTGTCAGGCTCACAGGAGGCTGAGCCTCCGCTAGTGAGAGCCTGGGGTGAATCCTCTGGAACGTTTCTTTGTTTCAGCGCCTCCACCTATGTAGGATTCTATGGGTATGTAGAATAACCCTAACACAGGAACCACATGCAAATAATCAGTAAACCATATGTATGATAACCAATACCTTTTTACTTGTGCTCACATGAACCATATAACATCAACATAATAACGGGTGTCCCTCTCTAGAGGGGACACTGACTCTTGCGTCTCGCAGGACGCTTCCCCCTACACCGGGTGATCCCACCCCGTGTCCATCAATCCCCGCACAATGTGTCCCGTACTCTTTAGGTGAGAATATGGGTGACTGCGCAGTCACTAACTAATGGAACTGTTGGTGTACTTGTTGAAAAAAGATGTTACCTGCCGAGCGCTCCTGCACTCGGGCCTGCAACTACTTCTCAAAGGATCTGTCGACCTGGATCCCGTCTGATCCGGTGGTTCCTTGCTTGGGGTCCGCCAGGGGCGATCCCACCCTGAAGATAGTCTCTCTCTGGGCACAGACGTCTCCTGGCAGGAAGCGCAGCGTCCGCTGGGTCCCTATCTAACACTGGCACTCTAACATGACACAGTCCCTCACCTAGGGCCTGTCCCTGGAGCACCACTAACTGGAGATTGAGGACCTACCTGGGACCTAAGGGGTTAACTGGCCTATCCTGTCCCCCTAGCTCTCCCGGTCCTGACTCTAGCTAACTAGTACCTAGTACTTGCAGTAACGCACTGCCCCCAGGCGTCTACCTACTGTTGGCTAGCCTAGTGCAGATCCTCTCCAGAATTCCTGACCTCGTTAACAGGCTATCCCTTCAGGCATCCTACCCCTAGCGCTACCTCAAGGTGACTGGGACCTAGTACTTGGTACATACAGCAACCGGCTGCACAACACGGTGCCTGCCTGTCAGACCTCACAGCACTAACAGCCGTGACTCTGACAAGGCAGCACTCACACTAAGGGCAGAGTCCCTAACTGGGGCTGTCCCTTATAATTACCCCCTAAACTGGTGGGGAGTTGGGGCCTACCTGGGATGTGGGTACCTATCTGGATGCAGGAGCTGCACTCACTCCCCGCATTCTTGCTTCCCTCACAGCTCCCGGACTCCAACTAACTGCGTAGCTGCAGCCCAAACAATGTATCTCTTCTCCTCTGCCAAGTCATCCTAAGCCCTATTGGCTCCCTGGCATCACATGGTAGTCCCTGCTCAGAGCCTTCCCTGGTAGGCTAGGGCTTCACGGGCTTTCTCTCTCCTGATTTGTGCCTGCTCAAGCTATCTGGGGCTGCCTCACTGTTCCCTGGCCTTTCCCTACACTCGCGCGACTTCTCCCTACCTCTCGCAGCCTCCCTACGCATGCGCGGCCCTGTCGGGCCGCTGGGGGCTTACTGCGCATGCGCAAACTGATGCGCAATGGCGGCGCCCTATTCACCCGGCTCCGGGAGCGCCGGGAGCCCTGTGACGTGCGTGCGGCCTTGGCAACCCCCGAGCCGGGGCCTAACCGCCCTCACCCCTGCGACCGCCGGCCGGTGCCGCCAGTTCACTCGGCTGCACCCGCGATCGTCAGCAAGGTGAGGGGGGTGCTGACAGGCTGGGGAGACCTGGCTACATATATATATATATATATATATATATATATATAAAAAAAAATCACACTCAGTTGGCACACTGTAAACAAATGAAAAATGCTGATGCTTGTCCCATATGCACATGTAAAAAGTAGATTTTACCAGATTGGAGTCCGGAAAAAACGAGACAGCACACAGTCCAGTAGTTCCAATGAAGCTGTATTCAGAGTAACATGGCACCACCTCCAACGTTTCGATCACACAAGCGTGACCTTCCTCAGGGTCGTCCCAATCCAATCTGGTAAAATCTACTTTTTTTATATATATATATATATATATATATATATATATATATATATATATATATATATATATATATACTTTTTACAACAACGAAGAAGTCATGTTTCACTGAAAGCAACTGAAATAATTTTTGCAAAGCCTACTTTAAAACAAACAGGCTAAAAAATGTAAAAAAAAAAATCTATTTTTGCAGGGTTTTAATTTTATGTTCAGCCTACTGCTCAGACTCTTGTGTGCTGTAGTAAGTCTGTACATATAAAAGGAGTCCTGCCAGATGCATGAACAATTATACTTGAAATGATCCAGACTACATGTCAGTTCTTTTTACAGAAGCTCCCTTTGAAGTTGTACTTCAGAGCAGTTGGTGTTCCTATATTTTTGTGGTTTTTACTTGCACCACTAATTATTATTTTTATTTCGCCCGCATTGGCTTTAAGATGTCAGTGTAAGAGTAATTAAAAACTGTTAGACAATAGATTAGGCAATTTTACTGTTAGTCATATTAAAAAATGTGGGTATCTACCAAAAGATCTTGCTAAAAACCACAAGCCTTGTAGATTAAAAAGATTTCCAATCGACTGCAAAGCCTTGATTTATTAAATGAATGTCTTGCTAAGTGGGGTAAAGAACAATCAAAAGTCACAAACTTGATGACCATATGGAGATGATACTTGTAGCGGAATTCCTGCAGGATAGGAAGACCCACTGGTTTCCATGATACAAGTGCTAGGTACAAGAAAGCAGGACCCAACGGATTTCTTTGGAAATATGGATTTCTTTAGAAAAGATATCTGTCGATCCCTGTGTCACGGGAGACCAGGACTAAAACCAGGGATTAATATCGCAAGACAGAACACGAGAGTTTATAAAATTAATTTATTGGAAAAGTATATCCACAACTATACAAAACACACAAACATCACACACCCAAGTGGGGGATACCCTGCATATCTAGTTGCAGGGACCCCTTGCAGAGATTTCCCCTGTTCTCTCTTCTTGTCCACTACTTAGAGGACTGGTTTTCAGGCCTGAGACCAGCACTAGAGTGGACACTGCAGTTTCTCCCTGTCACAGCAACACCTCTGTAACTCTCTGCCTGCTAGGGGTCTCCCTCCCCACCTTTTTATACACTTAAAACATAATATTGCAACACTCAGGGCCAGGTGCTGCCTACATGCCCAGACTCTGATTGGTGGGTAGAACTGCAACATAACATTTGCAACATAACAAGGATACAGGGAAAGGTCACAGACCAAGTTGCAACAATTCTCCTGCAAACATATTAACCCCTGATTCCTGTGGTACTGGAACCAAGCAAAGACATACATATATACATAACAATACCAATGTATTACTGACAGGTAGGGGTAATGGCAGACTTAACTCTTATTAACAGCAGCCATATTTACCCCTACCGTCACACCCTCCTTCTTTGTACATTGCACTTGGTAAGTGGTGTTACAGGTTGACTCTAAGCTGCAGTATCTTCAGCACAAGCTTTAAGTCCATTTTTACACCTGCCATCATTTTATCCCAAAGGCTTCCTCTTTAAAGGTACGTAGAATTTTTTGTATGCGTGTTCTCCAGTAAACACTGAGATTCAGTGTACTACAGGTCACAAGCTGAGATGTGATCATATGTATTTTACAGGTGTGCAAACGTTTCGCGTACATTGACGAACCTTGCAAAATTAGCATTTTTTGGTTTTGAACATCTGTCTCCCTTTGGGGAATATTGTAGTAGCTTCGATTTGTGTCAAAAGAGCCCTTTCCGATCGGAAGCGGAGGACGATTTCCAATTCAGTTGTCTCAGTTGTGTATATATATTCCCTCAAACCTGCCTCCAACTAGGGAGAGACTGTAAATTATAGCGATGCTCCCTGTATTTACTTAAAAAATAAATGATGAGGATGATGAGAGATGCCTGTGCTGAAACCTGAATACCTGAAAGACAGGCTAGTTTAAATAATTTGATATGGTTTGCATATTAAAATTAACTTATTTCCCAGGTATTTCTCCACATTTTGTATAGATCAAATATATGGGAAGTATATTTGTCAATACCCCATTAAATATTAAATAGGACTCTCTCTCTCTATTCCTTTACCTCCCCCCCACTCCCTCCTGCCGCCACATCATATATTTCAGGGTATATTTTTCTTGGGCTAAACTTGACCATTTCATTCACATTTCATTCGAATTTTACTATGCTTCAAACTTTTTGAAAGTTCAAGAAATACAAAGACAAAGTAAATTTGGGCAAGTTTACACATATCTAGTCATTTGTTGCGGGAAGTGACACATTTTCCCCAAAACCTTTTGCCAAATATATTATTGCTTTTGATATGAGTAGCTACTTGTAATTCTGAAGCGTTCAGAAACTGTTCAGGTGAATAACCAATGAACGAGACTGGGACATTCTATTTATTTATTTTTATACCAGCATTGACATTTTCATGAAACATTTTGGTAATTCAAGTGCCACACCGTATATTGTCCTATATTCACTATATTCTAGACTTTGTGCAAATGTTTCCACATTTCTAATCGTTATGCCATCCGTAGAGCTACCAAGTCTTCAACTGAGCCACTGATTGAGCCACCTGTGCTGAAGCTGGGTTATCCTTAAAACCTGACCGGTTGGGGCGTCTTGACCACAGGAGTGAGCCCACCTGACGTACAGTACTGTAATGACACTGCTTCTGTAATAGAATTGCTTGTGGTGGAACTATACAGTTCAGGAGAAAAGTAGCGGTTTAAAAAATAAAGTAAATTCCCACACACATAATTGCCTAATTTATTTTTTATTGTCATGTGTCATCATACCCGTATATTTGAACTTGTCATGAGCAAATCTGAACATGACATTTTAACATAGCCTAGAAATAACAATTGTCAAACAATAGATCCATTCTACCAAAGTAGAAAGCGGTATACTGAAAAGGTAATTATATGTATATAACAAGCTTCAAGTTAAAAGGTAGCAATAAAAATCACAAAGAAATGAGAAAGCTTTGACAACTCTTCACCCTAAATTAGTCTGACATTTATTCAACAATAAATCATTGTTTCAGTACAATTAGGATGAAGGGGTTAATCACATGAGTGCTGTATGCTTCTCCTCATATGCATGAAAAGCCTTTAATTGTGCTTCTATCAGGGTTTTTCATTGTACAAGTGTACAATCTCAATTTGTTAAATAAAGTAAATAAAAATACCTCTTGTGAGCACATTTGCATGTCCCAGACAGGTCAGCAATCCTGTCTTTCCCTATTTTAATAACTTTATTCCATATAGCAGTTTTCTCCCAATGGGACTCAAAGCATGTCACAATTACAGTATTTATTTATCAAATGTTTTACCAGGAAGTAATACATTGAGAGTTACCTCTCGTCTAGCGTGCGGTATGAAGTACATATAGTAGGAATGGGGTCACTATATATCCTTTTTTTTTTTTACTTCCATTTTGATTTTTCATGTATTTTTCTGTGATATGTCTGTTTTTTTTGTTTTTTTTGCATTTTCCTTTTTATGCTCCGGTGCAAATTCAGTTTTGTTTCATACATCGGGAACAAAAACACTTTTATGGCGCTAGGACAATGATTAAATGGGATCAAACCCTTCCAGACGATATCTTGGAAATGGACTCTGTTGTTCAAATCCACTTTGCCGTTGGCGATTCCTCAACACTGCAAACAATGCTGGCAGAGATTTTGTAGGTGAAAACAAAAGAGAATGAAAAAGAGTGCACGATGGTGCATTACCCGTGGATAAATATCACTGAACAAACATTTTAGAAAGTACCTTGTGAAAGGCCAATACTATGATCACAGGATTATTTTAATAATGGATATATTCCATATAAAAAACACAAATGGTACATCACAACGATGTTAGACTAAATGGTCTTCTCCGTCGCTTATAAAAATTCTAATTCTACTCTCTAGACGTAGCTAGGACATGAGCCTAGTACATTGCAATCCCGCTGTGGTATTCCCCAGTCAGTTTGGCGATCTGTTGCCCGGATCCGATCCTCCATCCACAGCCTCCTGTTGATCCGCCCCTCTGGGTGATGTCACCGCTATCACAGCTGGTCCGCCGGGCGTGGAGGTGTACAATCGGCTGCTCTGCCTGCCTCCCGGTCGCTCTGCACTGCCTGCCTCCTGGTCACGTCTGTCGGTCTGTCTCGCCGACTGGCATCAGTATCATCAGCTGTGGGGATTCCACAGGCCTGCTCCTTACTGCTCAATTTCTGTTTAACCCTACGCGTTTCAAGACTTAGGTGTCTCATCCTCATGGGGCCATGCTTCTTTGGTCCTCAGCTGTTATTTATCAGATACAGTTTAGGTATTGTTCAGGTGTTGTGGTCTCCTATGATTGGACCATCCATTAATTAATTAGTGTCCTTAGGAAATCCTCACTGGATCACATTAATCAACTCCTATTGCAAACATTATTTGGATACATTTGATAACGCATGCATTCCTTAAGAAACTCTGTGCTAACTTTAAATACAACAAATTGGTATATTTTAAAGGGATATTTTAAAGGGATTAGAATACCATGATGACAAAGGTACATTTTGATAGTTGTTGGGAAATTATATAGTTTGTAACCAAATGTTGCATAATGCAACATTTTTCTCCCCCTTAATTGGGCTCATCTAAGAGTCCGAAGTGCATTTTGAGATACAGTATTACTTAATACAATTATAAACATTATATCATACAGTATATACATATATAAATATTGGAAATACAATTAATTCTGATACTGCATTTTGCTTTTAAATGCATACATACACCATGAATGAGTGATGGATGTACATAACTTGTTTCATACATCAGCAGATGTCATTAGAAACTACAAAAACTATTATTATTTTTTTGCAAAACTTCTAACTCTATCCTAATCTCTCTGTTACCTTCTCTGGCTACCTTTCTCTATCCTTTAATTGCACTGTACATCTTCTCAGGACCCTTAGGCTGAGTCCCCAGTGTCTGCGGCTGCGTCGGCCTGCGCGGTGCACAGACGGTACGGCCCTCTATGGTGGCTGGCCCCAGTAGCTGCATGCGCGCCATGGCACAATGCGCGATGCGCCACCACATTTTATCAAAGACAAGAATTTTGTCTTTGCTAGTAGCGACGGAGCGCTGGCTACGCCACGGCGGCGGCTCAGCCAATGAGGGCGAACCAGCCGCATGACATCATGGCCGTGCCCCCGCCACGCCCCCCGTCTTTCCCCCTGCAGCTCCAGCATAGACCACAGAACGCGACTTTCAACCATGCACGCGCCGCCAGGCACGCATGCAGGAGTTGACAGCGGGGCCGTAACCTTACAGCAGCTCAGTGAATAAAGATACTGACCTTGATTCCAACGACACTGAGTGTGAAGCAGGGGAACCTGGTTCAGCTCCTGGGGTCAGCTCCTTATGACCTTGGGGCAATTCACTTAATCTCCCTGTACCTCAGGCACCAAAAACATAAATTGTAAATGTATCTGAGCAGGGACTGTGTCTGTAACAACCTCACGTGCTGCATTCTATGTGCTATACTGTCATTCTGAAGCGCCTTGAGTCCCAGTGAGAGAAAATTGTTTTATGAAATAGTTTTTATTTATTATTATGTATCTCCAAGTGTGTATGTCCTTCATAAACTCTTGGTTTTTGCCTTGGCATTTATTTAGGTGCAGTATTAGACTGCCAGGGACATCTGTTCCCACCATAGCTAGGAGTAGAAAGACTATAGAGGAACATCTGTTTACATTTCAGCATTTTATATTCTCGAGATTATAAGAATCATTTATTTTCTTATTAGGAACCCAGTCTCAAAGTTATTCGTTGTTGACAATTTGTAAATGGTTTATTTGAAGTGAACAAACACGTTTTTGACATGCAAGATCGATTCCTGTTATCAAAGACACAATTAAAAAGCTCTGAAAAGGTAAAAGAAAAAAAAAGGAAAAAAAAGAAAGAAGAAATGTAATAAATAAAGTAACCAGTAACCGGATGGGGAGACAACAAACGAGACATGTTTTTAAAGTGAATAATCAATACAGAAGTAGAATGGCACCCTACTGTTATCTCCAATATTGCCAACTTTCACAATGTCCAGGGATAAAGCAATGGGGCATTAGATCAACGTATTTGATGTGTAGAGCACTCCAGTTATTTTCAATCATTAATCTCCTCTCAGCGTGAGCAGAGGGACTAATGCTGGGGCCATGGTACTGCAGACCATGTGGAGGCATCCGCACACTGAGCGAATAGACTGCCCTGAGGCACTCACTCAATCCCCCCTCATACAATCCATATTCAAAAAACCCACCCTCCCCAAATACAAAAAACCTTCCCCCCACCCCCTAATACATATTTTTTTAAAAACTCCACCCCAATACATATAAAGAAAATACACCCACCCCCAATACATATAAAGAAAATACAGCCCCCCCCCCAATACAGATGTAGCCATGCCACCTTTGGCTACTAACCTGCCCTACTCCTGGCAGTAAGCCCTGGTAGAATCAGGCTGCCAGTAGTTAGTATGGGGTTTTCCCCCTCTTTGGTGCTGCACATGAGTGACAATGGGAGGTGGTGACATCAGGCCTGAGCATGTCCAATCATGGGACAGACCTGGTGCCCTCCTCCTGGCTGTACAGTGCCGCCCAAAATGTGGTATTGCCTCTCCCACTAGAGAGAGGCAGGGATCACACAGGATTGCCTGGAGCTTGGCTTACCCTGTTCCTCTTCCCCTTGGGGGAGAGTGAGTGGTACCCTATACCCCTGGTCCTGCTAGAGGACCAGGGAAGAGCTAGGACAACTGCAGGGGCCCTGAGCTGTAGTGGTAGTCCAGGGACCATCCTCAAGTTGACCATCCCAGAGACGGCAGTGGGCAGAGATCTGCCTTGTTCCTGTACTGTACAGACCAAGAGAATAAACCCATTCCTGTAGTTATACCTCCGCCTAGTGTGTGATCTTACTGGGGGGGAGAGGTGATTAGTTCTACTGTAGGAGATCATCTTCACCTATCTGGAGCCTACAGTAGATGGAGGCGCTGCACTGCTAGAGAACCATGTTGGTAATGTACCCCAGAAATCTGATCCTGTGTCCCCACTACAACTGGCGGCCAGCTCAGCCCTCCTATTACCAGAAGGTATAATGCACCACACTACCAGTAATGGCAGAATCTCCCACAGGGTAGGGGAAACACCGTTACACATATAAAAAAAATACACCTACCCCCAATACATATAAAAAAATACACCCCCCCAATACATATAAAAAATAATTCCCCAAATCTTTAAAAAATGATTTCCCACCCCGCACAATACATATAAAAAAAATACAACCCCAATACATATAAAAAATACATCCCCCACTACATATAATAAAAAAAACACCCCCCACCAATACATATAAAAAATGCACTCACCCTCCCAATACATATAAAAAAAAATACACCCCCCCCCATCAAGTACATATAAAAAATACAGGTGAAAAGGTATGGGTCTTAAAGTGATACAAGGTGAAAGGATGTGCGCAACTACATTCAATCACACACAGTGAAGTGTTAAAGTGATATTTAAATAAATCAATACGTGACCTTTGGACACTGATATAGGAGTGTCTGCAGCCGTGAAACCAGGGATGGCTCAAAACACCCCCTACACGTTTAGACAAAATACACAAGAACACATAGTGCATTAAAAGAAATATTATTCAGATCAAACAGTACAGGTAAGTATTATGCGTACATCAGGGTAGAGAAAAATCAGCATGTCACGGGTTAATGTTACCCATGCGCCAAACAGATATCCAGAAAAGATGTCATCTAGGTAAGTGCAGCTTCCCGTCTCTGGATCTCTCAGTCACGAGCCAAGGTAGACAAATCCTGGATAGTCCCACTCCTTGAGATGGAAAGTCCAGTGAACTCGTGGTGAGCGAGGGAGAGAACCGCTGTAGGGGTTGATCTCCTGCGATAGTTGGATATACACTCGCAGCCCTCCGATTCTTGACTTCCGGACCTCTGACGTCACTGGACATCGACACCGCAACTCACGCTATGATCTCCTCTCCAATGGTGGAAACTGGGTCCGTCGTAGTGGGATGAACAGTTCAATGAAAGTAGCCAAAAACCTTTCCCTGATGAAGAAACCGTGTGGTTTCGAAACGCGTTGGAAAGGTTTTTAGCTTTTTTGTGCAATTGCTTATATGTATGTATGTATGTCTTTATTTGTATAGCGCCATAAAATGTACATAGCGCTTCACAGTAGTAATACATGTCATATAAATAACAAATATAAATAACAGATCATGGGAATAAGTGCTTTAGACATACTGTAAAATTAACATTAAGGAAGGAGTCCCTGCTCCGAGGAGCTTACAATCTAATTATATCAGCTAGGCCCCGCCCAAGAGGAAGGCTCTGATTGGCTCTCCCAAGCAAGCTCCGATTAAGATAGTGTGTCTGCGTTTTTATTCTGACAGGTGTACTGGCGGAGGGCCCGGGCCCCCTGACTCACCAGGCCCAGGACAGCAGTCCTGGCTGTCTCCCCCTGTTGGCGGCCCTGTCTGTTTATGCATGGTTATCCTCATCTGTGTGTAATATAACGTTTGTGTAATATAAATTGTACCGCACTGCAGAATATGCTAGCGCTTCACAAATAAACAATGAAAATAATAAAAATAATAACCCCCCCCCCCCAAACTCTCACACATGGCAAAATGGAAGCAAAATACTTTGATACATATGGTGGGTAGGATTAATGCAAATCCAGAATCCGGTGCTCAAAAGTCTACACAAACAAATAACACAGTGATGATAATCCAGTTCAATCTTTACACATATATTCAGCAGCAGCGCAGATCATATGAGTCCATAAACAGATAGCACAGTGTTTTATCCACACTGTGTGTGATCGTGAAGGTATGTGAGTATATATGCAAGCCAAACGCCACTCACAAAGGAGGGAGACAGTCGCGGGTGTCCCGCAAGAGCAGAACTACCGACGCTGTCAGTCCATCCCAGATATGGAGGGAGTAAGCAGGGAAAACAACTGGCGTAGAACTAAAGCACAATAATGTTGAGAAACTCACTTTTAAACTCATCACAGTCCGCTGTGACGACTCCCGCCAGGCTCGCTCCCAGGCTTCAATAGATTAAGGGAAAGATCCAAATAAAAATTGCCGCTGCTCAGCCAAAATAGCGAAGCTGGGACGTGGTGACCACAAAGTTATTTATTGATTAGAAAACATAAAGTAGTGGTACTGGTAATCCTCTAACATGTGTTCGCACAGGAAGTGCTTTATCAAAGATAAAAAGATACTGGGGGAGGGGCACAAGATTTTTTGGGGGGGGGGTGCCGCACATACAGAGGCCCTGCGCTGTTCCACAAGGCATTTTAATTAAATGCAGGGGACAGCACGAAGCCTCTGTACTCTATCCTACCAAGGACTGCTGTTGCGACGTGGCGTCACATGATGCCGCTGGGTCATGTGATGTCACGTCACATGACCCGTGGCGTCATTTGACGCTGTGTCGCCATAGCAACGTGGCATCAGGTCATGTGACCTGGACGGAGAGGCGGAAGGGGGCGCAGAACCAAAACTTTGCGCACCCCTGTGGTAGAGGATTACTAGCCCTACTACTTTATGTTTTTTTTAATCAATAAATAACTTTTTGGTCACCACGTCCTAGCTTCGCTATTTTGGCTGTGCAGCGACTATTTCTATTTGGATCTTTCCCTACTTTGATACATAGGTGCAGGAAGAAAATGCCCTAGTTCTGCACCCAGAATTGCCGTGATATATAGACCCCACAATGCTTTAGTTTCCATAACATTTTCAGATACTGTATATGGCCATAATGACACGTCAGTAATTCCGTTTTACCACCAGCTTTTCATCCATGTTGATTATAAAACACTTGACTGGATGTTTCAGTGTCAATACTTGTGTACAGAACCAGTAACTTGCTATACTCACCCGCATAATGATGTATCTGACAAATTAATGCATTACACATCGTTGGCATAGATATCACAGAACAACTGTTAGCACTGCCATACTGGGTGTGATCACACAACCACAGAATAAATACATTTAATCTGATATTAACATTCACCGTCCATTTATAGTGACCTCAATGTCCTCATAATGCTCCAACAACCACACACCATATGTTCTCCGAGAAATTCAACTTCAAATAGTCCCAGCATACATCTAATGCCAGGTATAACATGTTGATTTTGTGTGTTGCCCAACTCCACTCCCATCCAACCCACATAAAAACCTAACAGGAGGATTCTTCTCTTTTGGAACTTGAAAGAGTTAGAGGGAATTTAGGGCAGGCAATCTGGGAGATAATTAAAGAGGCCCAATAATGCCTATTGGTCTGTTTTTATTAGTAGTCAGTCCAGTATTTGTGTCAAATCTAATCAAGCTAATCTGTTTAAAATGAGTCACAGTTATTGATGTACCCTCCATTTACCAAGGTATATATGAGACAAAAAAAAACTGGATACCTTCTTAGGAAAGATGTATATCAAGGGGAATGCAAAATAAGGCACATTATTGATCCACAGATCATTCTGAATTATGAAAACCCTGAAGAAACTAAATAGGCAAGTGTTTAACTGTGTTCCTGTCTTTGACTCCCTTATTCTGAGTTAATACTGGTACCTTTTTAGGATTAATCCCAGTGGATGAAAAACGATCAGTGTAATAAAAACGGCAGGGAATATTAAATATTTTAATCAATCTGGTACTTCAGCGGTTATTGTAGCTACAGTTTGACTTACAAATACAAAGAAATTGTTTTTATGGCCTGCCAGATCAGGCCTGTGTTGTATGGGGCTAATTGAGTCTAGAGATAAGGGCATTTGTTTTGCCAGAGATGGGATAAAATTATGGCTCTTCTGACATTGAAGAAAACAGGACACTTTAAAGGTACTTTCAAAGCATTCCTGGAAGAGTTCGACAGAGGGCCAAGGGACGTGACTAATCCTACCATGCAAAAGATAGGAAATATAGCATCGTGGACCTGACACCTATTCTGAAGTATAACGTTTAGATATTTGTCATCGTTTCCAGGAGACAAATTCAATTAGGCCAAACACTTGATGTTTCAGAGATGGCGAGGGACAGATATCCATTTGTCGCTCAAATTTAGGGGCAATTCGGCCAAAATGTGTATTGTTACATTCCACAAACTCGCCTGAATCTATTGATGTGACTCACATGTGTCTAAGTATTAGAGGAATTAAGATATGGGGTCTTCTATATATTTAAGTCAGACGTTAAATGTCACGAAACATTTTACTATAACAGATTTTTTGTTTCCCTTTAAATAAACATGGATCTTTGACACTGGCATACACATATTTTTGTCTGCATATTTCTTGAGTGGTGGCAGCAGGTATTATCGCAATAGAGTGAGGGGTAAATATTAACTCCTTGAAAGTACCTTGAACAGGAGAAAGGTGAATTGGCTAGAGTAGCCGTGTGTATTAACCCTGGTTGCATATATATGTCACGGGCTCACAAGTGTGCTAGACAGATGGTATATTGGGACCAGGGCTGCCAACAATGGGGAGATCCGGGACAACTTCTGTGTCCAGCGACACAGCCTCCGTTTGGCGCAGGGTCCAGGATCTTGGATTTCCCCAGCTGCTGCCTCGTCCATGCCAGGCCTCTCTCTCTCTCCAACTGGTGCATGCCAGAAGCTGAGGCTGCACTCAGCTTCCATTGCTCACCGGTTGGAGAGCGACGGGCCCGGCATGGGATGAGGCAGCCGCTGAGGAGAGCCGGGCCCTGCCGCGGCAACCAGAGGATAGGCCCTGCTGATGGGCCTCTTATTATCACAGGGCCCTGGCTCTCCTCAGTTGCTGCTTCCTCTTCCCACGATGGGGCCTTTCTCTCTAACCAACCTGGGTGCAAACAGAGGCAAACAGAGGTTAGTGGTAAGTGTATTTGTGGGGGGACTGGTCAGTGTATTTGTGGGCTGGTGGTAGTAAGTGTATTTGTGAGGATGGGGGGCGGGGGATAAGTGTGTTTTTGTGGGTGAGGGGTGGAAAGTGTATTTGTGGGGGTGGAAGAATGGTAAATGTATTGGAGGGGTGGTAAGGGTATTTGTGGAGGGGGGAATTGTATTTGGGAATGGGTGGTGGTGTCTGTATCTGGGGAGGTGTAGTGGTGTTGGTTTAGGGGGGATAGTTTTGTATTGGGAGGGCATATTGTGTGTGTATGGGTGGGGGGAGGGGTTGTATGGGAATTGTGTGTGTGACCAGGGGAGGAGGGGGAAATGTATGAGGAAAGAGGGTGATTGAGAGAGAGAGGGGTTAATCGAGTGATGGAGGGGGGATAGAAGAGAAGGAAAGTGGGGAGTGAATGAGGAAAGAGGGGGGAGAGAAACACAGATGTGAAAGGGGATGGCTTGCAAGGCCGACGACAGGGAGATGTGGGGGGTGCGGGGGAGACGGGGGCGAGCGAAGCTGTAGTCCTAGGCACCAGGAAGTCTGCAGCCCTGTGATTGGGATGGATTGAGGGGAGATATTGCTCATTTGAAGGACCTTTGCGGAAGCTGAAAAGTGGGCCAGCTTGCGAGCGGTGTATCTTGTCGTGTATGCAGGTCACCTACTCACAGGTGTGCCGCACGTGACAATCAGGTAGGGGGACTAAAGCTTTAAACTTTTTGTACTTAAACGTATTTTTCAAAGCATGGAACTATAAAATGCTGTACACCAGTTTTCATAGCTAAAACATATGGGAGTGTTCCACAAAACGTAACTGCCAGTGAAACTTAATTGCTTTCGTTTGTAAGCCCTGGGTGGATCCTTGGAACAAGAACTACAGTATTATTTTTTTTCAGCTGTACTTTCTTAAATTGGCTAATAAGGTGGATTCTAAAAGGCAGCAGTTTCTCTTAATAAGCGCAGGGAGAACCAAACCACCTAAAATATGTAACATTCTGTTTTATCATTTTTTTAATTTGTTTTATACTGTTTGGTGTTCTTAAGATTATTTATATCTGTATCTTCTATTGATTATTATATTCTATTGATTATTATATTTTATCTACTTTTACTGTTTTAATGTGTTTTAGCGCTTCCTCCATTTGTTGCTCTTTATTTGTTTTATAATCATTACAAATCCTAAAATAGGATTTGTACTGTACCTATTACTACCCATTATCCCTCTATTTCACCATACAATGCAATAGCATACTTACCCTGTGCTGCTCTCTCTATCTGGAATTCCCTACCACGCACCACCAGACTCTCCTCCAGCTTTCAGATGTTTAAAAACTCCCTGAAAACTCACCTTTCCAAGTAAGACTACTCGCCATACAGATGAAGTCTCTGGTTGTGTCTTTCCCTCCTCGTGGCTCCCGTGCTGGAACCCCTCCCCTGCGCTGTGCGCACGCTTCACCCATCTTTTTACAAGCCATCGCGGATGAAGGCACGCCACGGGGAGTGACACATTTCCCCGCGGAGTGTCCCTGGAGAGTAAGCCACAACCGGAGACTACATCTGTAACTGTAACATCCAACTCCACTCCCCCTCCAACCCCATGGGATCAGCTGTGTGGCTGGACCAATCTGCACCCTATGTAACATCCGCTCTCCTCCACAAAACCTTAATGGCTTCAGCTGTCAGACTGGGCCATACTCTACCCTGAGTCACACCTATCCTACAGCCACCTTACCTTCTTGTTTCAACATTGTCCCTCATTCCCTCTGCATTGTAAGCTCTCACGAGCAGGGCCCTCACTGCCTCTTTGTATCTGTTTGTGCATGTTTGTCCTCATCTGTATGTTTATGTAATATCTGTACACCCATTGTACCGCGCAGGGGAATATGTTGGCAAATAAACGATGATAATAATAATAAATAGGCTGTGATACATGTTTTAGAGCAATTTAAGACAAAATAGTCACTTCTTGATACATTTTAATAAATGACTCGCAGAATTGCCAATGCTTATAAACAACAATCTCTGTGTTCGTTTCATGAGGTCTAATAAGAAATATACAGCCTGCAAAGTATTCCATTACACATACATCATCTACACACAAACTGTTCTGGGGGTAATAGCCACAATTACACAATGTACAAAACTAATAGCACAATAATAGCAAAATTAGTGGCACTTAAACCTGCCGATTAATTGGAAATGTTATACAAGGAAAACATAATTGGAATGTGTTAATGTATCATTTTACTGCTAGGCATTTGTACTTGTAAAATCAACTTGACATTATTTTGTTCCTTCTGTTTTGAGACGCTGAGGTTAACCCCCGAAAACTTGACACACGGCTAGACATAGCCAAGGTTCATGTTAAAAATAATAGAAGAAAATTTGAATTACTCAGGCCATCAAAGCGGAAGAATGATATTCTGGGAAAAAAGATCACAAGCCTACAGTACAGGCATACCCCACATTAACGTACGCAATGGGGCCGGAGCATGTATGTAAAGCGAAAATGTACTTAAAGTGAAGCACTACCTTTTTCCCACTTATCGATGCATGTACTGTACTGTAATCATCATATACGTGCATAACTGGTGTAAATAACGCATTGGTAACACGCTCTATAGTCTCCCCGCTTGCGCACAGCTTCGGTACAGGTAGGGAATCGGTATTGCTGTTCAGGACATGCTGACAGGCGCATGCGTGAGCTGCCGTTTGCCTATTGAGCGAGATGTACTTACTCGCTAGTGTACTTAAAGTGAGTGTCCTTTAACCGGGGTATGCCTGTACATACATCCCATATCTCAGGTGCATACATTCCAAGGTAAGAATGTAACAAATCTATCTGTTCATATCATGAGCAATTACTTAATTTGACAGCAAGAATAGAAAATGCCTTTTAAATGCCGTAATGTGAATTGCACTTGTTTTAATTTTTATATCCTGTTTTTATCTTCTCTTCAAATGTTGACAATACAGTACATATGTAACTAAAAATATAAATACCCCAAATACACACAGCTCTAAAAATATAACAAGTGGAGCACGCGGTCACTCACGGCAGTCTCCCGTAGCAGGTCCAAGCAAACAGCAACAAACGTATCGGCGGAATCGCTTCCGAAGAAACGTGCGATTACTCTTAAAGTGACAGGAATCGGACATGTGGTCGCGTCCGTCTCGCCAGAGGCTGCGCCGATGTTCTGCCGCAGAGGGGCCTTCTGCCGGAGCCGCTCCGCTGCTGGATACTCAGATGCCGGCCACTTCACCAAGGTAAATTAATGTAAGGGTTAATTTAACGGGTAGGTGGTTATGGATAGGGGTGTTAGGGTAAGGGGTTAGGTTTTTAGGGTAGGGGATTAGGGTAAAGTTTTTAGGGTAAAGGGATTAGGGTTGAGGATTAGGGTAAGGGGTTTTAGGGTAAGTGGTTAAGGTTTTTATGGTACGGGGTAGCATTATTATTATTAGGGGTTAGCATTAGGGTAAGGGGCTCTAGGGTAAGGGTTTAAGATTTTTAGGGTAGGGGGATTAGGGTTGAAGATTAGGGTAAGGGATTTATGGTAAGGGGTTAAGGTTTTTAGGGTATGGGGGATTAGGGTTGAGGATTAGGGTAAGGTATTTTTGGTAAGGGGTTAAGGTTTTTAGGCTAGCGGGTAACATTAGTATTAGGGGTTAAGATTAGGGTTGAGGATTAGGGTAAGGGGATAAGGTTTTTAGGGTAGCGGGTAGCATTAGTATTAGGGGTTTAGATTAGGGGTTTTTAGGGTAAGGTTTTTAGGGTATGGGGGATTAGGGTTGAGGATCAGGGTAAGGGATTTATGGTAAGGGGTTAAGGTTTTTAGGCTAGCGGGTAACATTAGTATTAGGGGTTTAGATTAGGGGTTTTTAGGGTAAGGGGAAAGGTTTGGGACTTACCTTGGAAGTGAAGTGATGGCGACGAGTGGTCCCTGCTGTGAAGTCAGTGGCAGCTAAACACTGTCGGAGATTTGATCGCGGCAAAACAACCTCGGCCAAATGTCCTACACCGCTCCTGAATACCAGCGCATCCGCTACTTAAGTTCACCTGTTTGATTAACAATGTCTCTATAATTACTATCCAAACAACGGCCAAAACCAAGGCCAACAACTCACCTCCAGCTTTGAAGTCCGACACATCCCAATAGACACTAGATAAAGATAGTAAAAAGCTTCCAATGTTTCGGTTTACCTTAAAAAAGGTAAAAGTTAAAATATTCATATTTTTTTTGAGCAAAAAAAAAGTGGCAATCAATTCTGCTAAAACAGCAATCTGCGCGGCTTTTTTTCTTAAAACGCTCCCCTGAAACTGCTTCTTGTTCCCCCAATGTCTGGGGACGCCTCGATTCCCGCGGTCTGGCTCCCAGCAAAAATAGTTGCCCCCGTATGACGTTTTTTTGTATTGGTGACCATTACCTCCATGTTTGTCGGGGGGGGGGGGTGGGGAGGGGCGGGGGTTAGGGTCCAAGGTGAACATACAGGTCAGGTAACCAGAGATGAGTTCCAGGGATCCCCCAGATCAGGTAAGCTTAAAACAAAATATAAGCAATGAGATGGAACATCGCAGAATTCCCAACAGGTAATGTAGAGCAGGGGGCTCAACTCCAGTCCTCAAGAACACCCAACAGGGCAGGTTTTAAGGATATCCCAGCTTCAGCACAGGTGGCTCAATCAGTCCCAGCTTCAGCACAGGTGGCTCAGTCAGTTCCTGCTTCAGCAGAGGTCGTTCAATCAGAGGCTCAGGGATGTCCAGAAGACCTGACCTGTGGGGGGGGGGGGGGGGGGGGGGGCTTAAGGACTAGAGTTGAGCACCCCTGCTGTAGAGCAATGAATCTGAAAAAAAAATAATGTAAATATATGAAAAAGGAACTATTTCTCAAGGTGTATAATTCCCACCCCAAAATACTATACATCAGGAACAATGAGCAATATATAGAAATAATGTAATACATCAACATGCAATATAAAGGTAAAAAGCCCTGCCACAAATAATGAAAGAATGATGATTGATAACGGGCAGTTTTTGGGACGAAGCGTCGAGTCTCGGTCACCGAGGAGTGCGCGCCCCCCTCCGGCACACTGCGTGCACTTGCTAGGGAATGAAGGAGGAGGAGTTCACCTTCTCCCTACAGGGCAGATCGGGTCCTGCCGGCGTACGCGTCACAGCGCTTTCCGCTCCCACACACACGGCCACAAGGGACTGACCCATTGAGGGCTGTGCTGTGGTGTGTGGCGGGCATGCTGGAGCCCGTGCTGCAGCGCTCACTGGGGACCTGGCCTTACACACTTTCCCTCACTGCCCCTTCTGTGTGGGACTCCTACACACACTCGGCATATGCCCAGCACCTTCTCTCCCCACCTATAAGACAAACCTTAAAACCCACCTCATAAAGCACCCCTGCAAAATGTCTCTGTAAAGTGCTACGTATAACTAGCAGCGCCATACAAAAACATGCTATTATTATTATCCCAATAGCCTGGACTCATGGCCACTGTCCTACAGTCACTGCTGCCAAGCACTGCCATATACTGCACATATTCCCTCACCTGCTGTCTCTGTACGTCTCTCAACACACCACTTAGATTGTAAGCTCTGCAGGGCAGTGATTTGCATTCTTATGTTCTGACTGTGTTGCGCTTATTGTATTATAATTCCCTGTACTGTATTGTCTTTATAAAGCGCCAAGTACACAGTGGGCACTATATAAATCAATATATACAGTACATACTCAATGGGTTAGCATATTAAACATGCCATTGTCCTTCGTTCACTTGTCCTAGGAGGAACTGTCCCTTTTAAGTTAAAGACAAAGTTTACTTGTATGATTTTCAAATGCTCTGTGCATCTGTGACCCAGTTTTTGAGGTGACCCAGAAAAAAAGGACATTTACCAGAAGCTTCCTGGTGAAATAATACTTTTTATCTTGAAATAAAGTTGAATGTCAATTGGAATGTAATAAAATGTGTCCCAGCGCTCAGGAACAGTCTGTCTGCCTTTGCATATGAGACATTGAGCGCTGTGAATACATATGAGGGGAGCGTTCATTTATTGGATGGTAGAATCACAGCGCAGCGTTCTGACACCTGTAATGCCCTGTAATAGCAACATTAACACATTGTCACCTTGAAATCAATTATAAGGGGATAGAGAAATCTAAAAATAAGTGTCCCAAGTGCTCCAGGAAAGAGCAGATTTAAAACACTGTTTGTGGCATTGTCTGGTTAGTTCTGATTTTTGGGATAAAGTTCTGCAGTATATGCCAGAAGTTATTGGGGTAACTACAATAAAAGAGCCCTTAGCCTTGCTGTTTGGAAATATGGGAAGTTGGATAGAGGTCAGTGTAAGGAACAGTGTCCCATGGCTGGCAGAGATCGTCTGGCTTGCAGCAAGGAAAACAGTGATGGTGAAATGGATAAAGCCTGAACCCCCCACTTTAGATATTTTAGATGATCTGAATAAATTGATGATGATGATGATGGACAAATTAGAAGTGGAGACGAATAAAGAATTAAGAACCGAGAAATAAAAAAATAAAAAATGGGAAAAGTTTATTGATACTACAGTATGTCACAACAAGATAGGGATTCAATCATACAGACATTTGAGCATACCTCTTGGGGTCTCCTCAGGCTGATTGCGATGGGTCACAGATAATTTCGCCCTTGAGGAGGAAATATGATAGTATATTGTTGATGTGGGGGACTGTGAATGGGGAATCATACCAGATTCTGTTAGGAGGCTGTGTGGTGATAGCTTTGATGCTAATCTTTGAAAATGCTATTATCATCTTTTTTTACATTTTTATTATTATTATTTATGTTAAGACTCATTTTGAAATTATAAGTATGAGTAATACTAAAAATAATTTTGTGTAAACGTGTTTTTTGTGTCTGAATCTTATTGTTTTTTCTTTATTGTAATGTTGCTTAATGCTTGTAAACCCAATAAAAAAACTATTAAAAAAAAATTGTCACCTTTAAAGAAATGTAAAGTATCTTTTTTAGCTAGCTATTGTCGAAGTTAGTTCAATAACACCTGCTACATCTGTGCCTAGGGCCGCTGACAGGGGGGGACAGAAGGTACTGCTGTCCCGGGCCCCCCACCAGTACACTTGTCCCCACCCCCCTCTGCAGGCCCATACCCTCTCTCCCCCTCACCTCAAGGCCCATACCTTCTCCCCCCCCTTCCACGCCCACAATTTCTCCTTCCCCCCCCCCCCGGCCCAAACTTTCCCCCCCCCCGGCCCAAACTTTCCCCCCCAGGCCCATACCTTCCCCTCCAGGCCCATACCCCCCCCCCCTCCAGGCCCATACCTCCCCCCACTTCCAGGCCATACCATGCCCCCTCCAGGCCCATACCTCCCCCCACTTCCAGGCCCATACCATGTCCCCTCCAGGCCCACATGTCCCACCTCCAGCCCATACCACTCACCCTCCAGGCCCATACCCCCCCCCGGCCTTTTCTTCCTCCCCCCCTTTTTTTATTTTTATTTATACTGTATATGTATTGGGGTGGGTGTATTTTTTTATATGTATTGGGGGGGTGGAGTTTTTTTTTAATATATGTATTTGGGGGTGGGGCATTGTTTGGCATGTATTTAGGGGGGTGGCAATGTTTTTTGGTATGGATTGAGTGAGTGGGGCAATTGACGAATGGTGGGGCGAGGGAGTATAAGAGCGTGAGGGAGTGAGTGAGGAAAAGAGGGACTAAGAGTGGGACGCAGGGGAGAGAAATACATGTGAGAAGGGGCAGGGATTGAGTGAGAGTAGGGTAATTGATGGAGGGGACACAATGATAACAGAGATGTTTTTATTCTTGTTTTATCAATGGTTTAAGGCAGGGGTTCTATTCACCAGTCCGCAAGACCACCCAACATGTCAGGTTTTCAGGATATCCCTGCTTCAGGTGGGTCAAAGACTGAGCCACTGATTGAGCCACCTGTGCTGAAGCAGGGATATCTTGAAAACCTGACCTGTTGGGAGGTCTTGAGGACTGGAGTTGAGCACCCCTGTGCTAAATATTGTCACTATTAATGTTCAACATTATAGAGTGTGGACATCTCAGTGACAATGTAAGCAGTTACAAGATGGGAAGTACTTACAGAATCATTTTTCCATATATTGGTCTGAGTGAATGTACCTTTAACAGGGCTCTTAGAGTTTGTTTGTCTGCCTTATAGAGGAATGTTTCTTCTTATAAAGTCATTATTTACACTGACTAGCCAAATTCCGCCAGCACTGCAGCATTCTATTAGTACCCATCAGGGACACTTTAAGAGACTGTGCAATGCATTTCCAGTTATGTGTTTGGACGGTTCTTGTAGCTTCAGGCTATGCTTTTAGCTCTTGGTGACTTCAGATGTGTCCGCTAATGCAATTTCTAGCAAACCTTTATGATGGATTTTTAACGCTTTGAGCTTTAACTTACAGACCTGCAAATGGCTGAATATTTTCCCTTTGAAGTAACCCCGCAGGTGGCCACTTAGTTCCTACTCTCTATAATTCAATCAATGATTTGGTTTTACTGTAGCTCTCTGCAGTTTTATAATAAAAGTTAAATAAATCATACTCAAGGCTACTTCCAGACATCTCTAGGCATAACCTGGAGCTAAACAGCTCACTTTCCTGTTGAAATCCTAGGATCTTTTTTTTTTTAAACCAGCATAAAATATGTGACCAAGTGTCATTTTAACCACTTCAATGCATAGCAATTAGCCACTCATGCAATGAAATTAGTTAAAGGCGTAGTCTCTCTTAAGATTAAAGCACATAAAAATGGAAGAGAAGGAGCTTCTACTACCATGTGCCTCTTCAAAGGACGTGTGACCACCATGTGATCGCTCTTCAAACCTTCACACAACATTGCAAACAAGACCACCTCAAACCTACAGCAGCAACTTCAACTAGGAGGTCCTGGCATTTGGGGAGGTAAAAAATGGTGGAAACAATGTCAAAATGTGATATTTACATACAAGATGTGGTAGAAAGGAAAAGCAATGTATCACTTATCTCTTCTTTTATTCTCTGACAATACCTTCTTCCACTTTGCTCTGCCCTTTCTATCTTTCATTCGTTAAAACTAAAGCTTACACGTTAAGTTATTTTGAACTATTGGCTTTAGATTTAGTGTAAGACTGTGCAGTTTTTATTTTGGGGGGCGGACTTCTTGCTCTCACCCCCACACATGTTAACTGATGCAGAAAAATGGTCAAACACTAAATTGGTGTTAGTGTGTTTTAAGGTGTTATTTTGGTTTTGCTGGTAATGCTTATCTATCGATGAAGTCTCTGGTTCTGACCCGCTCCCCAGGGATGTTCCGTGGGCAGTCCGCCGGCTGCCCACAGGGAAATTTGTGCGCCCCCACCCGCTATGGCCCATGTTCACCCGCTACTGCTTGTAAAAAGTTGGGTGAAGTGCGCACACGAAAAGGGGGGAGGTTGCCGCGTGGGAGCCGCAGACGGAACCAGGGACTTCATCTGTATGACACCTTTGTAGACTTTCTGCCCTTTAACATACAAACCACTGTGTCTATAGGATGCTCCATATATTCAATTTCTGTTTGCCTCCATTTTCCATTTATTCTTCACCATGTGACAATAAAACAAAGCTTCCATACACACCATTTGGTCTCCTCCAGTGGAAAAATCACACAGGTTTTTCTTGTGTATCCAACTTAAGGGAGGGATTCTAGCAGCTGTTCCCTTGTACCAGACACTGAATTTGATTGAAATCTCATATTCCCCTGAGAGGGAAGGAAAGTGCTGTAATGGTACTTGGTCTGGAAACTCCCCCACATAGAGTTCTGACTTATGAACAGGGTTATTACTTAGACAACTACAAAACAAATAATCAAGCATATGAAATCAATGACCCATATACTGTACAGCTGACGGGTTTGAAAATATACGGATGGCGACAAGGCCGGCGCACATGGGCACGGTTACGGCTGACGGGGCCAGAGGGTCAAGGCCGTCTGACCCTGCGCTTAACCCATTAAATGAGCATTCTGGCAGGGACTAGCAGTTACGCTATTATTATATAATAAACAAAAGCGACAGCCTTTTTATACCTCCAGACCGAGACTGTCGTTATTTGTATGTGTTTGTGTGGGTACCGGTAAAAGAGGGGAGGGGGGCTTCCTCGCAGCCTCCCTGGTCCAGCTCTCAGAGACTTGCCAGATGAACAGGAGCGTGGAAGCAGCTTGTAGATCAGTGGGGCTCATCTCCAGACATCTCGACGTCATGCGGTGTCATGTTGCAATGGTAACACGACCCCCTGTGGCACTGCATTGCCATGACACTGTGACGTACCATTGTCATGGCAACGCGACGCCAGTTGATGTCGCGGCGCCATGATGAGGGACACTGATAGTAAGAGATGGCGAAGAAGAGGGTAAGAGGACCCGCACCCCTGCCCTGCACCGAGCCCCGCCATTTTCCTAGCCCAGCCTGCTTTCAAGACTGACAAACAGTCTAATCACCAAAACCCATCAGATGCAGAGTACAATAACTGCAAAAAATGGGTTTTCCATGAAAATGTTCAAAGTAAAAACCAAAACAGAAACATATGCCACTGGCTTTTGTTGAATTTTCTTAGGGGGGATTGGGGTGGGGGCGGGGGGGTTCTACCTTTAAGGGAACATTAACCCTTTGGCAGCACTACAGGGATTAAATAGAGTGCTGAATATCTTACAAGTGCTTTAAATCCTCTTAAGAGCTGAATGGAACTTAAGGTGTGTGGCTGAGCACTTCTAGCTCAGGGGTGGTCAACTCCAGTCCTCAAGAGCTCCCAACAGGTCAGGATATCCCTGCTTCAGCACAGGTGGCTCAAGCCTGTGCTGAAGCAGGGATATCCTGAAAACCTGACCTGTTGGGAGCCCGTGAGGACTGGAGCTGGCCACCCCTGTGCTAGGTGCTTCATCTTTAATATCGGGGATTTAACTGGGTTGGCTGCATGAGCTCGTTAGGTGCAAGTGCCTGAGCCTTCACAATAATGGGACAAGCCGGCAGGATAAACCCCCGAAATGTGTGTGCACCTTAACAGCAAATGATTACCAGCACATTTGTCATGGAGATGCATGCAGGCTATAGCCATACAATTTTATTTATAACAAAAAGGCCATGGGTGCAGGACTCCGACTAAAGATTGTAGCCAATGAATCTGCTGTTGGATCTTAACAGAAAACCTGCTAGAAGTGCTGTTTAAATGCATTATCACATTTCAGTAAATACAATGGAAGACTGCCAAACGCCTACACTAGTTGTTATTCGCTCCCAATTTCTACATTTATGAGATTAATACAATAAAAAGTGTAATCTTTTATTGCACTAATTTGGATTTGCTTTCTCATTTTTATGTATCAGTCGATTACTTTTAACCCCCCCCGTCATCTTTCTGTTTCTAGGTTGGCAAATGAAATACTGATCTTCTAAGTGGGGCTCTCGGGTTAGGGATTGTTTGTAGCGATGGTTAACACGCCAGACGCTGTAACGAGGAGCCTGTAGGAGCTGTGATATCTGCTGGTATTGAAATAGAGACAGAACTGGAATGGAATGAAACAGTTGCAGGGACAGCAGGGGTGGGCTATCTCGTTGATCAGCATTCCTGTTTTTTATGAGGCTGGTTTTAAGGCGTCTCCTTGTGTATTACTGCAGATCGGGGCCGGTGCAAGGGTATGGGGGGGCCCTAGGACTGAAGCTTCAGATTTTTACATTTTATTATAGCCCCGTTCTTTCTCACCCCCATTCTCATCCTCTCTCGTCTTACCCCCACTCCTCCTCTCACCTCCGTCTCCTCCTCTCTCTCACCCCCTCCCACTCCTCCTCTCTAACCCCCTCCCGCTCCTCCTCTCTCTCACCCACCTCCCACCCGCTCCTCCTCTCTCAACCCCTCCTACTCCTCCTGTCACTCCCTCCTCCTCTTCCTCAATCACCCCCTCCTCCTTCCGCTCTCACCCCTTCCTCTCTCACCCCCCTCCCACTCCTCCTCTCACCACCTCCTCTTCTTCAATCACCCCCCATCCTCATCCTCTCTTGTCTTAACCCCCTCTCCTCCTCTCACCTCCTGTCTCCTACTCTCTCTCACTTTCCCCCCCACTCCTCCTCTCTCACCCTCCTCCTCTTCTTCAATCACCACCCTCCTCCTTCTTTTTTCACCCCTCCTCCTTCCTCTCTCTCCCCTTTTCTTTCCTCTCTCACCCCCCTCCTCTTCCTCTCACCCCTCCTCTCTCACCCACTTCTCCTCTTCCTCTCTGACCCCCCTCGTTCTCCTCTTCCTCACCCTCCTCCTTCTCCTCTTCCACTCTCACCCCCTCCTTCTCCTCTTCTACTCCAGCCAACTACTTAAATGGGTTATGTTTCCTTTTGCTACTGTTGTTAACTACTGGTCCCACTCTCTCAAGCTATATTTGTAGCATCTTCATGCCATTTTTCAAACCTGAGATACTGAGCCCTAAAGCACAGGGTCCCGGTGATGTATTAAAATGACCGCCATATATTTAATTAGAATTAAAAAAAAAAAAAGCCCAGCAGTATCCATCATATTAAATTATTGAATTCTGATATCTATTTTTGGGGGTTGGATGAGTAAGATTCGGAGCTCTATAACCATTTAATAAGATACAATTTCAATTTTATCTTGGTTTATGTGATGGCAACCACTTCTTTCGAGAAATATAAAATACCTTCTTTAGTTTCTTCCTGTTCAGTTATTTCCTGGCAGAAAATCTGCTCGGTTTTAAACGGGGTCAAAAACAGCAAGTTCACCTAAGTGTGTTTGTGGTTACTGATCTTACACTGCACCTTTTATTTACCAGAATGCAACTTTTGGTGGCGAATTTGAAGGAGTTACTGTAAATATGAACAAACTAAATCAGAAGTGACTCAAAATCATAGGATTTCTGTAATGCAGGGGGCTCAACTCCAGTTCGCAAGACCCCCCCCCAAAGGTCAGGTTTTCAGGATATCCCAGCTTCAGCACAGGTGGCTCAATCCACTGATTGAGCCACCTGTGCTGAAGTAGGGATATCCTGAAAACCTGACCTGTTGGTGGGGAGGGGTGTCTTGAGAAATGGAGTTTAAAACTCTTGCTGTAAGGCATGAACAAAAAAGTGACCAACTACAACTTACTATCCTAGAAATAAAATGTAGAATCTAACTAGAACGTGTGCAGTTGTTTCAGGAATCCCATACTTTCCCGGTAGGCTTAACCCCTGATATTCTATTGTAATAAACCCATTTTGTTGATGACCCTTTTCAGAATTCTACGTACAGCTCAACCCCGTTATAACGCAAATCCGCTTATAACGCGATGCAAGCGTGGCTCCCAATCTTCGTACGTATGAATACTTTACAACACGTTTCTTGGGATCTTAAATACTTTATTGTACAATGCATACAATTGTACATTGTTTCTAACGCGATCCGCTTATAACGCGATGTGATTCTTTGGACCCCAAGCACAGCGTTATAAGGGGGTTGAGCTGTATAGGGATTGATGACTTCTTTGTAGCCACAGATGTCTCCTTGGAGCCTTTTAGGTTTTCCTTCTGTGTCACCGATTGGACGTAACATACCTGGTTTATGTTTTCATAAATGGTTTCATTATATAAACTTCTTCAAATCAACTTAAAAAAAAAAAAAAAAAAAGACAACAGCGAGAGAGAAAAAAAAGACAACAGCGAGAGAGAGAGAGAGAGAGAGAGAGAACATTCCCTTCATTTCAATCAATGTCCTGCAATGCTTTTTACACAGTTTTATTAGCAGCATAATTCATGTTGTTTCCCCTTTAGCAGCTATTGAATTGCAATTTTGTTTAAAAACGAAGTTATGGTGAGTACAAAACTACCAAAACCCGGCCTCCACAGTACAGCATACGGCAATTAACCCCCCCCCCCCCCCACACACACACACTTATGAGAACCATGTCTCAGGCAGGTCCACAAACCATAGTCACTCACTGTGTGTGTGTGTGCATTTACATATCATTACACAGAATCCCTGGCTGCAGTGGTAGAATTGTATGCTGAGTTACTATGGTTAAAGGAAGCTTTGTGGACCTGTCGGAGACATGTGAATGTGCTTATGTGCTTTATTTTAATTTGCTGTATTTTTGTTTAGATATTTTACTAGTAGGCAGATATTTTGAGATAACTTCATTTGCAGGGTATTTTAAAGCAGCAGTCCAAGCGGCAGTTTTTTTATTTTTTTTATTTTTCCATTTAATATGCGCATCAATACAATCCACACAATGATCAGTAATTAGCTAAGTTGCCGATCGATCGGCGAAGATTCGGCTTCGGAGGTTCACTAAATGGCGTCAGTGCAGCAGAGAAGAGGACCAAAGATACAAAGTTCTGAGGGGAAGATTATGTGGCCAGTCAGCCACTAGATACAATTGGTGCACTGCTAGAGAGAGGGCGGGGCTCAAAAAGGGGTGTCACATACAGCAGCTATCTGGCACTCATCTCATCAAAATAGAGAAATTGATATCAACTGCCAGTGCTACCGGATACCAGGGAATGTCTTGAAAAGTCCCATAAGTTTAACATGGAGAATAGGATAAATCCAGACACACGGTCTTCTCTTTGAAGAATTTATTCGGCAATAAAGAACCCAACGTTTCAACTGCCACGCAATCTTTCTCTAAGGTGAGAGCTCTCAAAGAGAAGACCGTGTGCCTGGATTTATCCTATTCTCCTCCAAAAAGGGGTGTGCCAGAGCCTGTTTCAGAAGAGGAAGGGGATGTGACTTTGTAAATGTTTGCTATAGAAACAAAAAATGCTTGTTACATTATAATACATTTTAAAAAAATGCTACAAGTATTTTCTCATGGTGCAGAACTGATTTATTAAAAAAATACATATGTAGGATATTGATTGGTGTGCAGCTTTAAAGCAGGAAAACACCATGCACTAACAATTTTTTTTTTGTATTCTGTTCTAGGATTGAAGCAGGGTGCTCAGGGGCTGGACTGCGTAAATTTCAGCTCCCGGGACCCCCTGCTTACAGAGCTACCTCCATAGGGGTGCCGGTATCTCTGCAGCCAGGGAACTTGTGTGCCTAATTAAATGACAGTGTTTAAATGTCCTGCATCTTGCGGGACAATAGAAAGTCGTGACATCATCCCTTGAGGGTTCCTATTGGCCCGCGTGACCTGGTCATTTAAACTCTGCGTAGATACCGGAACCCCCTACGGAGGTCAGTATCTCTGGAAGCAGGGAGTCCGCCGAGGTGAAATACATGGGATCCAGCTTCGGAGACCCCCTGCTTCAATTCTAGAACAACAAAAAAAAAAGATTTAGTGCAAGGTGTTCTGCTGATTTAAGTGACCAGGTTGGAAAACCCCCAAAACTTGTGTATTTAGGGTGAACTTCTCAACAATTATGGTTTGTCTATGTTTAGGCTCCTGAGTCATGCAGTATAAAAGCCCAATGCATAAAAGTCATCCAACTGGACCGATTTTTGGAAAGACTACTTGCATACCAAAATCCTCAACTCCAATTCTGTCTATTTATTCGGTGCTAAGAAAGATTGATGCTGCACCATGACCGTAACTCAAAACATCCGAATAAAAACACAGTGGCCAAATAAAAATAATCACACATTTTATTTATGTCAGCATCTTACTGCATCTACTCCCATCCCCTGACCTGTATCTTTACTTCCTTAGAAGGGCTGGGTCCGATAGTTACATACATGTACAATATATATGCACAAAATGCCTAGAGAGCAATAGATTGTACACGTATGTATAGAACAGGGGTAGCCAACTCCAGTCCTCAAGGGCCACCAACAGGTCAGATTTTAGGATATCCCTGCTTCAGCACAGCACTGTTTGAGCCACCTGTGCTGAAGCAGGGATATCCTGAAAAACTGACCTGTTGGTGGTCTTTGAGGACTGGAGTTGGCCACCCCTGATATAGAACATCTTAATGTGAATTGCTAAAAAAATATTTCACGTGTAATTGGGAATCGATCTATGGATGTTGCAATCAGTAACTACAAGATAGTCCAACAGACGACCCTTCACGAATAAATATATTGTTAACCAAGAAGAGCAAGAACATGCTACAGAATTCAAAACGTGGTGATTGGGGAACCAAAGAGCTTGCAATCTAAGAAATGGGATGGGTGAGAAGCAGAACCAATAAGATTACAAGTACTCGTGATAGAACAATGTAAGGGCATATTAGGGGTACAGCGATAACTGCAGTGTCTGATTGTGGGGTCCTCCTATACTAAGGGACTTGTGTATAACACCAGCTCTGCAGGACGTTTTGGTGAATGCAATACAGATGACAACATAAACTGCAGGCCGCCTGGGTAATAGATTTAAAAAAAAAAAAACTAACGACACACCTTGAAGAGAGGGTCCCGAATCGAAAATCCAAACCAGATGTGTAGGCAATAAAAAAACAAATCAACTGTTGTGAAAAAAGAAAAGCCAAGGGATGAAAAGAAGTAAGAACAGCCCTGCTACCAAGCAACAGAGAAAACAAAACACGCCAGGAGTTCGGCTGGCATCTAACAGGGCACGATTTGTTTTATTTAGTGTGAAGAAAGGTACTTAGGACATTTCTGGATGTTACAGTGACCGAGACATGTAACATTTTGCACACCAGACCAGTGCCGTGTTAAGGCCCCGGTGTCTCCTGGGCAAAGTATAAACTAGTGTTACCCTCGTGCTTACAAGAAAATACCAAACAATTTGATCGACTACATCAGGGGGGGTGGCAACTCCAGTCCTCAAGGACTACCAACAGGTCAGGTTTTCAGCATATCCCTGCTTCAGCACAGGTGGCTCAATCAGTGGCTCAGTTGAAGATTGAGTCACTGATTGAGTCCCCTGTGCTGAAGCAGGGGTATCCTGAAAACCTGACCTGTTGGTAGCTCTTGAGAACTGGAGTTGACTAACCCTGTTTTAAATACTACAAAGCCTCCATATATCTTTCTTCTTACAGAAAAAAACCCCCTTATAAATGACCTATGAGTTGTAAACCTGAACCATTAGATAACGATAACAGTGTCATATGTGGGCTGATGGAACGTGCATTCAGTTATGGCATGAAATAAATGTAACACATTTTTCTAATTAAAAAGCAGTTTAATTGCACATTATTCAGTAGTGACTAACAGACAGATTTTTCGAAGAATTATATTAGGGGAAGAACAGTGACTAAGGTTGAAGGCAGACAGGCCTGAGGCCTGATTCAGATATGTCAGATATGTGAAGCAGATGGCGTGTTTTTTCTCTATACGGTGTTAATGTTTTTTGTGTTTGTTGTGGATAAATCTGGCAAACAGGTTTGTTTGTAATACAGTATGTTCTGCCTGTTATTAGTCAACATGTAACTTTCACTGTGTAGCCCCGGTCTTATTTCAGCACCAAAGACCCCCTCTGTAGCGTGCCGAGCGATCGCGGGTGCCGCCGGAGCCAGCGACGGACCCGCCGGCACGGCGCGAGGGTGGGGGCCGGAAGAGTGAGCGCTCCGAGTCCCCGGAGCCTCGGCGGCGCACCCGGCTAGCGGGGGCCGCCATGACAGGTTGCGCGAGCGTGCGCATTGGTCATGCAGGCGCAGTAAGGGTAGCGCACGCGGTCCCAATGCTAAAGAGGTCCTGAGTGGACTAAAATTCCCAGCAGCCTCTGGGGATTGCCCTTTCACCCACATCACGTGCAGCCAGCCAGCAAATAGGGTTTTGCAGCTTCTCCTGTGGAGGAAGGCTACAATGTTGCGGGGACCACGTTTGGCAGTTGGAGCTGGGAGCAGGAAGGGGAAGGAAGGGGGTAGGGAGCAAGTGGCTCCTACACCAGGTAAGGTGGTTCCCCAGATCCCAGGCAGGCCCCAATCCCCACCAGGGTAGTGGGTATGTACTGAGGGACGGCCCCTAGGTTAGGGACCCTGCCCTTAGGTGTGAGTGTGCAGTCAGTGTCATGGCTGGTAGTGCTGTGAGCGCTGACAAGTAGGCACAGTGTGTGTGTGCAGTGCAGTGTAGCTGCAGGTACCAGGTTGGCTGCAGTGGGTTGCTGCAGGTATCAGTGTGGGTGCTGCAGGTTCCGTGTGAGTGCAGTGGGTTGCTGCAGGTACTGTGTGAGTGCAGTGCGTTTGCTGCAGAGGTTAGGGAGAGGTTAGTCAGAGGGGACCCGGGTGGTGAAGGGAGAGGTAGTGTGGGTGCAGGGGGTCAGTGACCCACCAGCATAGGACAGGCTACCCCGTAGGCCCCTAGGAGTGTTCCCTGAAGACACCAAAGGTTGCTGTGCTGCAGTGACGGCCTATAGTAGTAGCGAGCATCACCCTTACTGTGTAGGCAGCTAGGGACAAAGAGACAAGCGTGCGGAGCAGGTTGCTGGCGAGTCGTCTGGGACCAGACGGCTGGACATTAAGACCAAGAGGCAGACCGTGATTCATCTGACCCTTTGCGAAGAGGTACCGGTCACCGCCGTGTACTATAACATCAAGTGCTCCAACACCGGTCAACAGGCGCTGACCCCGCCTTAGGCTAAACTCTTTAGGAACACTGAGCGAGTGGTTAAAGAACTGAGCCTATACCATCACTTTAACATATATGGACACGGTGTGTGGGGCACGCGGTGAGGGGACGGAGGCGTTGCTCATGATGAGAGTGGCCGAGCCACTAAGGTTACACGTTCAGGTTATACCGTTAGAGTATAAGTGTACATGTTGTGTTATTGCTACCGTGCATTATTATTAGTAAAACCAGTTGCAATCATATGGTGTTGTATGTTTCTTGCCCAGGGGAATCTCACATCACGGGGATCCTGGGTAAGTGGAGGCGCTGCGCTAAGTGAATGTATGAGTGTTACCCCAGGCTCCCAGCTAGCGGAGGCTCAGATCTCCTGGAGCCGCAGGTGTTGTACAGTGACCAGTAGTTCCTTTGGGTGGGTTCAGAAAAAGGGCCACAACTGCTTTAACCCAATCTATGCCAGAGGCGCACGCAGCCCATTATTTCATGACCCTTTGTAGCAACAACGGTCCTCGCTTGAACATTTCACGAATTTCTTCTAAAAATGGCCGATGCGCTGTAGGCTGCGACACCTTTTAAAGGAGCATTTAGAGCAGACATTTTTTTGTGTGCATAGGATTGAAGCAGGGGGTCTCCGGAGCTGAACCTCATTAAATTCAACTCCGGGAACCCCCTGTTTCTGGAGATAACTCCAAAGGGGGTTCCTGAATGTTTAAAACTCCCGCGTCACGTGAGCCAATAGGAAGCCGCACCGGATCATGTCACGGCTTCCTATTGGCCGGCAGGGCGCGGGATGCCACACTGGATCATGTCACGGCTTCCTATTGGCCGGCAGGACGCGGAAACTTTGAAAAGCGGCCATTAAGTGATCTTTGCTAGCCGAGCAGAACGGCTACTGGCACCCGCTACGGAGGTAAGTATCTCTGGAAGCAGGGGGTGCCCGGAGCTGGAATTAATGGGGTTAAGCTCCAGAGACCCCCTGCTTCAATCCTATGTTAAAAATAAAAAACAATCACCCGCTTGCATTGCTTCATTAAGAGAGCAGCACGCGAGTTCTTTATCGAGATGAAGCACCCGGCGTTGTTAACATGAGCGTGATTTCACACACTTTTGAACAAAACGTTGTATTGTCTTTTTAACGCATGTAGTAATCACGGCTCCATTTGTTTGAGCAGAGCCGCCTTAAACTTAGTGTTAAAATGTGCGTTATCGCTCGCGAGTTTAGATTAGCAGGCGCTAGATCTGTTGATGCCACACGTGAAGATGACACCTGTGAGGTTTGAAAAGCTCGGTACTTTATAATTTCATCGATTTAAAGAACGCTGATATTGGTCGGTTAAATGGTACCACAACCTTCAGCAAATCTACAGTTCTCAACCTGGACCAAAATGGCTGCCAGAACTTTAAACAACTTGCAAAGCAAATTGGGACATCTGTAACCCTTTGAGTGCCAGAAGGTGTTGTGGTGCCACGGCCCGTCTGGCACACTGTGGTCACATGACCGCTTGCAATAGATGTCACGTGACTGCGGCAGCCATATTGGGGGCAACGGAAAAGGAGGGATCGTCCTCCGTTTCCCTACTGGGCGGAATCACGCCATGGGACAGCAGGACGCGATCAAAACTGGAAAAAACAACCCCTTTGAGGATGACGTAGTCCCTAAGTCACGAGGCCCCCGGGACTGCCAGTCCCTATGATGTAGCGACTACGTCCCGAGACACTCAAAGAGTTATAGCACCAGTCGCTATTTTCTGCATACATTTTTACATGAGTGGTGGAGCCCCCCGGAGCTAAAACACCATCCTCTGACCTCCGAAGGGGATACAAAATATGGCCGTGGCGTCACTGATAGCAAGTGGCAACACCATTTACAGACAACGTAGCAGTTCTCTATTGGCCTCAGAAATGAGTTGGCCATATCTGTAGGAACTGGAGGTCCCTGGAGATTGGGGCACTACAGAATCATCTCGGAGGGACCCTGCCCCCACATAAAAAATATACCCCCCCAATAAAACAAACAGTACAGACAGCTACTATAAATAATAAGATGTTTTGTTGAGACCAGAGCATCTCCCATTGTGTGGGCATCTCCTCCCTGTGTGACAAACAGGCAGCTTGGAAGCGGTGAGAATGTAGAAAATGCTGTCTATTATGGAATGCACATAAAGCTCGTCCTTTTTATATCAACTGTTGTTCTTTATGGCCTGTTCATCATAGTAGATGTGTAACAAAGTGAAAGACAAACAGAATAACTTGCATTGAGGAAATCAGATTTTGTCCCCTATACCAAATTGTCCTCTATTTTCGTAACTGTAAGGCCCATATTCACTAAAGAGTGCTCAGGTTTTGCACAACGTAATCCAATTCAAATCAATTGCAGTTAGGACTTGCTAAAGCGTAGCACCCTTTAGTGAATATGGTCCTATGTGTGGAATTTATTAATTATTTATTTATTTATAAAATATTTTACCAGGAAGTAATACATTGAGAGTTACCTCTTGTTTTCGAGTATGTCCTGGGCACAGAGTAAGACAAATAATACATGGTTACAATGAAAGGATACGTTGTAGATACAGTATTGCCTAATAGCCAGTTATACTATTTCTTGTATTCATGTGTATTGGGAAAGGGTTGATCATTTTCATTGGGGTTTGGTATGGGATATAACCCACTGGCAATACAATCTCAGCTTTTCCAAATTGCGCTGATAAATCTACTTAATTCAATACTATCTCAGCATGTTTTTGCTGGATTTCAGAGCACCCTGCCAAAGTGACACTTTGGCTTACAAAATGATTACTTTGTATTCCTGCAAACTGCAGAGGAAATATAATGCTGCTTTATCATTTTATTGCTTTCTGGAACAAGAACAAAATTGCTTACAACGTAAATTGGAATAAAATTCACTCAAATGGTTTTGTTTAATTATTTGTTCGATTTTCTTTTATTACATCATGGTAATATTCTATGCGTCTCAGTGCTAGAAATTAGAAAGATGTACTGTATGTTATGTTGCCTTCGAAATACAATATACAGTACAACACCTACAGGGCATGCATCGTTACTGCTGTCTGTTTCACTGTCAGAAAAGAATAACCTGTGTGGCAGAAGGAGAAACTCTGTGGAAAGACACTAGCTGATGTTAAACTTAATTTCACTTGCGTTTGTATGCACCCATGTATTAAACTCAAATTTCTCAATCGGTGCCAGCTGCGTCGAATATGATTTTTTGGGGGGCCCACAGAAATGGACAAACCCAATAAAAGAGACGGTGCTTCAAAATCATGGTTGCGACAGGTTCAATGCTAGGACCATCCTTCCTCTAATTATAGAGGTAAATAAAGATTTTAATCAGTTATTGTTATGACCTGCGATAGGTCATGCCTTGAAAGTGGCTCGCAGGCTTATACGCTTTGGCCAAAGGGTTAACTAAATTACCCTTTTTTCAAGAGATATATAGGTATTTCACTGTGTATTTTTGTTACATTGGATGTTGCTCTGGACTTCTTTGTTTCTTGTTTTGTGTTTCTTCACCTGATCTGATACATAATATGTTGCAACCCTGGTTTGAAAGCAGTTCATTAGAACTGTTAGAAAGGTTTTTTTGGAAGTCTGTTCCACGTTCCATCTTCCCGGTGACTTCACAATGGTCTTCACAATATCCTCAATAACCTTAACCTCAATCCTTAATCAATAGCTTTGGACCTCCAGGGAGCAGACATGAATTTCTGACCTTGACGGGGTTAAGAGAGCCTCCCTTCTCCTCTGTCCCTGCCCCTTTCCCCTATCCAAACAATGAGTACATTCTTGGGCGTGGGTTGAGCACAGCAGTTATTTTATCTTTGACATTAGAATGTTTTATGTTCACTTTCAGCTACTTTCAACTCCATTGTGTACACTCTATATATAAACTTAACCTTGATGGTATTGCTGCACTCTTTATGCCAAAAAAGTTATCTAAACATCGGAGAAGCTGTATGAGCACGAATCTTACATCTAACATAAATTGTGCGACACAATCTGGAGTCCCAGGAAGTTCTGCTTTTCCCCTATCTTGTAATGTATTTTTTTGCAGACTTTCCTTGGTGTTCCAGATTCTGCGACTCAGTTTCACTCAAACTCCAATTCCACTCATTGAAGTTACAAAAATTTGGAAGTAATCTGATATTTAACATCTTCTCTATCCCTTTTAGGAGTGGGAGAGAGGTTCCCTACAACTGAGCAATAGTGCTTAAAGTATTTCATATCAATGTAGTAAAATGTTGTTCAAATAAAATGTGTGTGTGTGCTGAACACGTGCATCTTAAGTGAAACTTCTTTGTCTTTTGTCACAGAAATTGTTTTTGTGATGGTGATGTTTTTAATTAAAAATCAAAACACAATTTCAGTGCCAAAACGCAAAGAAGTTCGATGTAGAAAGCGTGTTTTAGCTATTTGCACTCTTATATATGTACAGGAACTGTGAATTCCTTGTGTGTGTGTGTGTGTGTCAGTCAGTCAGTCAGTATCTGTCTGTCTGTGTGTGTGTGTGTGTGTGTGTGTGTTTGTCAGTCAGTTTGTGTGTGTGTGTGTGTGTGTGTGTGTCAGTGTGTATGTGTGTGTGTGTCAGTCAGTGTGTGTCAGTGTATGTGTGTGTGTCAGTCAATGTGTGTGTTTGTGTGTGTTTGTGTGTGTATGCAAGTATCAGTCAGTGTGTGTGTAAGTGTCAGTCAATGTCTTTTCTCTCCTTCCCCCGACGGACTGATTGCCTCTTCTGCTAGCAGTGACGTCACTTCCGTTATGGAATTTTGTTAAAACACAAGGGATTTTTCCTATCAAAACTCTGTAGGACTATCCTGTATTTGGACACTGAGCAATAATACATGAGGTGATACTGGACATGTATGTGTATACCGGTATTACCTCTCTGGACATAGTGACCTGACCGATTTGAGGCAGATGTATTTCCCTGAGTAGGCACAGCGCAGGGCTGTTTCTAGGGGGCTGGGCAGCTTCCTGCATCCTGATTAGCTGCTGCTGGGTAATTCAGCCAATCAGGAAGAGGTGTCAGGAACCTGGGGGTGGTGGGTTGTGTGTATGTGTGTGTATTTGGTCTGTCCTGTTGTGTGTGGGTGTGTTTTCTCTGGGCGGATTCACCCATCTCTACTGCTCAGTTCAGGTAATAAGATGAAAACCAAAAAATAAAATGAGCTACACGGACTGCTACTGTAAGGGGCATTTTTATAGCATTGCCAAAACGGAGAGAACCCAGCAGTTGTATAGTTACAAAGGAATGATCCTGTATGAGTTATAATGTAGTGCTTCCAAACACACAATTTAAAAGGACTTGCACATTTGTTTTTTTAAATGCTACAAAAATATTTATCCCAACCAGAATAATACTGGACTACACGGGAAAGGCAATTTGTACAAAAAATAATAACAATTAAAACATTGGAGGGGCTCCAAGTGAGACTGCGACTTTAAACAAAAGCTATAAATGACCATATCTTGTAGTCAAGTTATCCTTCATAATCCAGAAATATAGTAGTGAATTTGTGCACTGTATATCCTGTATGTTAACAAGCTGTTTTACTTGTTTAAAAACGATTAGCAGTTATAAATGCTGCACTTTTGTTTGCAAAAATACCTGTGCCCACGCAGGTGTTATGGTTATTTGATCAAAGCAGCCAACGTTCAAGCTATTATAAAGGTATTTCTAGATCTAAGTGCATCATGAGACAAGCATGACACTTGGTGAACTGTAAAATGATATATATATATATATATATATATATATATTGAAGGGATAAGGTTAAGGGAAAAAATAATACATACAGGTATGAGACTCAAAAGGGAAATCTTGACCATGAAGAATTTTCTTCCATTGAGAAGTTGTATTTCTCTGCAAAGTATGTTACAGGGGTGGACAACTTCAGTCCTCAAGGGCACAAATAGGCCAGGTATTAGAAATATTCCTGCTTCAGCACAGGTCAAAGACTGAGCCACTGATTGAGTCACCTGTGCTGAAGCAGGAATATCCTAAAAACCTGACCAGTTGGTGGCCCTTCAGGACTGGAGTTGCCCACCCCTGCTCTATTACCCCCTAAAAAGGAAGGGAATCAGTGACATGAAGTCTGTGATTGTGCCCAATTATAGGACAAGGGGTGGTATCAAAGAGTTGTGAGTCATAACTGAATACAGTAGTAAACAATAATTGCAGAGCCAGGGATTTGACCCTACAGGCTATAATGAATACCGTATTTTTCCTAGGCACCAATCCACACGGTTGTATGGTGAGATATACAGTATTACGGGATTAAAGTGGAAGTTTCTTTTGACACATGGCTGCATTTCCACTTTGTGTTTGTATCACAGGTGAGCGAGTATTTCTTACATTTGAAGCCACTTGTTAGCCAGAAGAGTTTCTGCCACATGGGACCTGGTGGATTTTTTTTGTCGCCGATACGTGATAAAAACAAAAGGTTACCCAGAGACGCAGAGTTTGATCCAACTCATTTCAATCTGTGCTTCAATCTGCCTTACTCCAACTACTGGCACTCCCCAAATCACTGGCTGTGGCACACGGTGGAAAACTTGGAGCAACGACTTTGATACATTGATGCAAAGAGAAACAAGATCATGATTATGCAATTCGTGTCAAATTTGCTACAGATTTACGTTGGTGCTGTGGAGATATTGGGGGCTATGTATAAAGACTTGTGTTTTCCAAAGGGATTAAGAGTGCATCAGTTATCCTCGTAAAATCTTTAGCAACATATGATGGTACGCCATTATTCATGTCCTTACGCTAGGAGCACATTTTATTAGTATTGAGTACGTCATGTTCAAATAGATGTACGTAAATATGTTGCCAGTCTTAAAACCTAATTTAAAAGATATTTAATACATGATTAATGAAGATATATACACTTTTGTATTCTCTATTTTACCATTAATTAAATGCACAGTTATTTACTGCAATCAGACATTTGGTCGTGACGTCTCGCCGCGACCGAGTCTCCGCCTGTGTTTGACCACAGAGAGACCCTCCGCCGCTAGACACTCAGCCACTGGCTGTTTTGCCAATAAGGTCAGCTAATTTAAGGCCACCCTTAATAGTCCTGGCTATGGCGACGGTGACGCGACGTTGCGTCAAAACAAGTTTACTTAAGCCTACGTGCAGTTATAGTAGGCGCGACGGCTTGGCGCGATGGGTTGGTTGCGACCGCTGGTAGTCAATTAAAATTGATTTTTCGGCGGCCGCTGTGTGACATCAGCGGGCACGTGAGCGGTTCAGCCAATGAGGGCAAACTGCTCATGGCCATGCCCCACCACGCCCCCCTGTTGCATTCTCTTGCCTCCTACACTATAGGCACAAAACGCTGCTACAACGTCACGGATGACGTCACGATGTCGCTGTAGCCAGGACTATAACCACAGCCTATGAGGTTTTAGCGATTAGGGTAGGGGGTTAAGGAAAGGGGTTGTAGGGTAAAGGGTTAGGTTTATAGGGTAGGGTATTAGGGTAACGGGTTTAGGATAAGAGGCTTAGTTAGGTAAGGAGTTTTAGGGTACAGGATTAGGGTAAGGAGTTTAAGGTAAGGGGTTATTGTCATGATAGAGAGGGTTTGGCCCGGGATTAAAGGGGTTACACCCCATTTGGCCCCCCTCTACTCTCACCTGGGAAGCAAAAGGTTAACTGGACTGTGGTCCAGTAATGTGTTTTTACCTTGCTTCAGCATCCTAATGTATATTCCCCTGTAAAAATGTATTGTTTCTGTTCCAGTGTTGCACCAACACATACACTGGGATTGATGCGGGAGGGCAAGGGTTAATAGTTGAATAGTGATTATAGCCCTTTGTTTAAGTTACCCTCAAAGATGCCTGCCTACTAAGGACTGCAAATGGTCAGGAGAGCGACCAAATGTTTAGGAAGCAGACCCCTGATCAAAGGCTCAGCCACTCTACCTGTTTGCATGAAGATGGAGGGGTTTGTGAGTGTTATAACTCACCCTTACAAACCATAGTATCCTGCCAGACACCCCATTTGGTAGACTGGCCGACGCCCCTGATTTAGGAGTGGGGCTACAGAAATGAGTGACCTTATTAAATATAAGAATATTATGAGATGTCCTCGGCTGAACGTGCTAAAAATTACGTATATGTAACCAGGGGACCGAGCCGCAAATAACGATTACAGACACATGATGTCTAGCAGGTCCTAAGAGACAGATATTAATATATCTCTTAATTTTAGTATTACACGGTAATATTTAGTCTCATTGGGAGCATCATAAGTGACGGAATGTATTAATATGTCTCACGTGCCAGTAAGTACTACTGAACTGAAGTTATGAAGTTATTTAAAGTGTATATGAGATTTTGGATCAGCTCTGAAAATGCAGACCCCATCTGCTATGCTAATAGGGCAGGAAGAGCATCCTGAAAGAATTAGTATAGCCCAGTGATCAAAAGGTAACTGCCCTAATTGTTTATACTGGGGGCAGGAACCAAGGAACTGAGTGTTTTTAAGTGTGATACTTCACACTTACAAGGGAAGCCAAAATCTGCTTCAAAGAGATTTTTCTAGCCAAGCCGGCGTCTAGGGTTAAGAGATGGGTTTGAAATGGTATTTAACCCAGTATCAGCCCTTACTCATTGTCCCTCATGTTCTTCATGCATGATCTTCATGTATTGTCGTGATGTCTACATCTGAACCTGAATTATGGAAGAAATGGCCCATCCTGTATCCTGATGGCTTTTCTATTCCAAACCTTTAAGTAAGTGTCATATTTTGTCTGTTATATGTATATCTCGTGTGTTCACCTTTTCCAAGGAATAAATTATATTTTATCATATCTAAGCCTCGTTCAGTTCAACCCAGTTATATTTTTGGTGTGTATTATTAATAGCCTGCCACAAACTCACCGTCACAGTTATAGGGTAAGGCGTTAAGGATTTTAGGGTAGGGGGTAGCGTTAGTATTAGTGGTGAACATTAGGGGTTTTTAAGGTAAGGGGTAAGGTTAGTGCCTTAGCATAGCGGCAGAATGATGTACCGGCGGCGAGGTAAGTGGCGGGAAAATGCTAATGGCGATTTAGTTGTGACAAAATGTCCTCGATCGGTTATTTAATAAGAAACACTGCTGATTGATCATAGTTACTATTTTCATACCTATTGGAGCGTTAAGAAATGTTTGCAATTGTTTTTTAGGTCTAGAAAAACTTGATAACCATTTTTGACACCTTTTTGGTGCACAGAAGTGAATCCTGCTTGTTGGTTAATACAGGGGCGTGCAAGCGTATTTTGCTGCGCGCCCCCCTGCCTTGCTCCCTCTGTTCCTGTGGCCCCCCCTTACCTCGCACGGCGTCGTGTGACCCGCAGAGTCATTTGACAACGCGTTACCATGGTAACGTGATATCACATGACCCCACTGTGTCATTTCATGCCGCGTTGCCATTGTCACACGTCCCGAAGCCAGGACCTCTGCAACCACCCGCACCCCCCCAAAAAATTCTCCCGCTCCAATTTGCGGACCGCTGGGTTAATATAACATTAACATTTGTGCACCACAGACAGTATCCACAACTCTTCCACCACCCACTAGTGCTGTGCTTTCCAACCTTTTTTATGGTGAGGAACCCCAACCCTCTCTAATGACGTGTCTGAAATCAGATGCATTGTAAGGAACCCCAACCCTCTCTAATGACGTGTCTGAGATCAGATGCATTGTAAGGAACCCCAACCCTCTCTAATAGCGTATCTAAGATCAGATGCATTGTAAGGAACCCCAACCCTCTCTAACAGTGTCTGAGATCAGATGCATTGTAAGGAGCCCCAACCCTCTCTAATAGCGTGTCTGAGATCAGATGCATTGTAAGGAACACAACCCACTCTACTAGCGTGTCTGAGATCAGATGCATTGTAAGGAGCCCCAACCCTCTCTACTAGCGTGTCTGAGATCAGATGCATTGTAAGGAACCCCAACCCTCTCTACTAGCGTGTCTGAGATCAGATGCATTGTAAGGAACCCCAACCCTCTCTACTAGCGTGTCTGAGATCAGATGCATTGTAAGGAACCCCAACACTATCTACTAGCGTGTCTGAGATCAGATGCATTGTAAGGAGCCCCAACCCTCTCTACTAGCGTGTCTGAGATCAGATGCATTGTAAGGAACCCCGACCCTCTCTACTAGCGCGTCTGAGATCAGATCTATGTTTTTATAGATTTCCAGAGCGGGGGTCTCTCGAACTGTACGAGACAGTGTGGCTAAAAGCTCGGGCCCCAAAGGAAATCAGTGAGGTTCTGGAAACTATTAGGAGTCCTTCATCTGAAAATCGAAGACAGCGGGGTCCCTGGTCATGTAGAGCTTTGAATGTCAACAAGCCAATCTTAAAATATATTCACCATTTTACAGAACGGAGAACAGGTGTCATGTGGCATGTATTACCAACACATTGCCGGTATTTTTGTGGTTGTTGGTAAATTGCCTATATCCAATGTGATCGTAGTTCATAATACCATTTATTCTTAAATCTGAATGATTTACACAGCCATGACACAGGAATAAAACATTGTATCTGGAAGAAGCTTGTCATGTGTCAACTTTTGGTGAATGTGTATGTTTGGGATCCAGCTCGTGAGAAAAATGGTTTGTGAGAAAAATGGTGCAGTATTCTTTTAAACTAGTTTTGCTCTAATTTTGCATCCCGAAGACCTTGATAAATTACCCACACTGAGTTGATGAAAATTTGGCATAACCTCCCTATAAACTGAAAGAAAAGAGAGAGCTGGAAACATACATTTACACCTTGAGCCTTTGCTTTCTACTGAAACATTCGGTGTCCCCAAATAAATGTGTTGTTATAAGGGCCAATACTACTACATTGATGCCTCTCTCTGTCAAATCAGGGAGGAACCAGAGAGATACAATGATAAAGCAGAAACAGTCCAAGTTTTAGGAGTCACCAACCAGTAGCTGTAATTTAGCAGATCTAAGCTTACCTTTAGTACTCCCACTGTCACAGCCCAACCCTGGAAGTGGAAAGCCGTGGATCAAATGAGCAGGAGTCATTCAACTGTTAGTACATGGCAATTCTCCACATGGAGTACCTAATATAAATGGATGTTATAAGTATAATAATATGTAACAGGAAAAAACAATTGTTTAACAAACTGATTTAAGACCAGTATGTTTTGTACAATTGTACAATTTGTCATTTCGAGTATTTATTATTTATCATTTATTATATATTATATTTCTATTTTTTTTTAATATATTTAATTATGTGGTTAGTACTTGATACACATTGTCTAGTTCATTTGTTTTTAAATGATTGTGTTTACACTATGTTGCTATTTAGGGATTAGTGGTCACATTATTTATATTATGTTTATGTACTGTAGTTTTTGCTAATTATTGTTATTGTTATGTCTGTTATGTTCTTTTATACACCATAGATCTTATTTTGCCCTTCTCTAATTTTTATATTAGATTCAGCTTACACCTCTACCCCACAGGTGTGTTTATTACAACCTATTGGCTGCTTCATGGTCCTATTGAAGAACAGAGGAGGGTACTTAAAGATCAGTAGGTTTATGGCTCATTACGCTTTGACAAAGTAAATAAACACACAGATACCCAGCAAGCTCTAAGAAACCCCCCAAATTACCACATAATATATATATGTGTGTGTGTGTGTGTGTGTGTGTGTGTGTGTGTGTGTGTGTGTGTGTGTGTGTGTGTGTATATAAGTGTCAATTGGAGTGCTACTGGGCGTGGCTAAATGTATACAAACAAAAAACAGAAGCCCAAAGCTACATCCAATATGACAAAAATACACAGTGAAATACCTATATATATCTTGAAAAAGGGCCATTTAGTTAAACCCTTTGGCCAAAGAATTTTAAGCCTGCAAGCCACATCAAGGCATGGCCAAAATTGCAGGTCCTAACATTAACTGATTACAATTCTTATTTACCTCTATAATTAGTGTTAGAATAATCGCATTGGATCTGTCCCAAACAGCTGCATGAAAAAGGCTTGCTTACTTGGAAAGTGGGGAGGGGCGAGCTTAAACCCTGGGAAGTTCGTTTTTCATTGATTGCGTTTTGGTTCCTTCAACCGTTGAGCTTTGCATCGCCTTCCTCCCTTCACATCAGTATGTTTTGTAGTTGAATAATTATCCATTTACAAAATGAATGCTAATTTATACAGCAAATCTGAATCAACGCAAAACCCAGGAACATTTCCAATTTGTGATTTTTTCCCCTCAAATGTTACTATTATTATTATTATTATTATTATTATTATTATTATATTTAGAGCCACCCTGTGTCTTTGATAAATAGCCTCCTAAATTATCTTTAAATAAATCCTGAAGACATGAGTAACAACATTGAAATTCTAACAGCAAAGAGTTTCTCTTGGGGGTTTCCCAAGCTGGCTAAAGATCATCTGGATGTATCAGTAACTGTCCATTCCCAGCTTTGTGTGCATGTGTGGGATCTCTTATACTTGTCCAGCAGAAGCACAATGAGCACTCAATGTAATAAGTACTGGGTCATGATGCTCATTTGTCAGACCCTTTCAGGCAGTTCTGGTTTTAATATGAAAGATAATTTATAATTTTATAATTTTGCTAATGTACGACCTTGCATTGAAATGTACCGCTGGGTCCTCTGGAAAGAGTTTAAAGCAGCATTTTACAGCCTGAACCCTCTTATTGAAATGAGCATGCTGTGATATAACAATAGTGGGTATGTCTATTCACTAACAGTCTAACACTCCTTCACATATGGAACACAGACACACACATCATTGTCTCCTTCAATAATTACAGCTTAAGGGATACCATTAATATTGCGAATAGTGTTATTGTTTGTTATTACTGGCAATTGAAGACTCCCCCCCCCCCCCCCAAATACTAGTACTACAAACTTGGTAAGCAAACCCGGAAGTGTCAAGATATATTCACTAAGGGAGAGGTTCATTAAGATCTGTTGTGGGATAACGGACACTACCCGGCATTAACTGGTTTTGGGCTGTGTAAGCCCACAATGGCCCTTAGTGAACCTTCCGCTATGACTTAAGTTCAGCCACGTCTATGAAACACTGCTTGGTGGTAGCTGTCTTGAAGCTCTACTGCAATTCAAGGACATGCACGTCAGATGTCCTGGTACTTTGACAATGTCAGACAATGCCGAACCTAGCAGGATTTTCAATTTATTTAATCAGGTTATGGAGAGGGAGGGAATATTGCTGCTCAGAGACTGGTAAACAGAATGGCGGATGGCCAATTTGGAGCTGTTTAGCAAAAGGGAATATTGACAGGCACCAGCTGTGGGAATCATACAGGTGCCCCAGGCTCTCAGAAAGTGTTCTCTGAACATTGGACAAGAACATACTGTAGCTGAAAATAAAATAATACATAAACAAAAATTCAGAAGTTCAACATAATCAGGTTGTTAGGGTCACATTTTAATAACTTTCCCTTATGTACGTTGTTGAACCGACCTCCTAAATGATGAGTCTTATCTCTTCATGTAGCTTGTAGATTGTTAAAGTGGTTTTTTTTTGTTTCTTTTATTAGGTTTCGAAGCAGGGGGTCTCCGGAGCTGACCCACATTGATTTCAGCTTCGCTGAGCCCCTTCTTCCTGAGATACTTACACTGGAAGGGGCTGCACACAACTCCGGCGGGCACAGAAAATGTCTGTTTAAAGGTCCGCAGGCCAATAGAAAGCTGCAACGCTATCCCTTGTGGGACCTTTAAACAGAAGTGAGATGCCAGCATCTCCTTCATATCTCAGGGAGCAGGGGGTCCCAGGAGCTGAAATTAATGCAGATCTCTGGGGATCCCCTGCTTCCCACCTTTGGGGCGAAATATATACATTTTTATAAAGCACAATTCCCTTAAGCAAGTTAGGTTGGCTAACATTTCATGTATGTATGTATGTATGTATGTATGTATGTATGTATGTATGTATGTATGTATGTCTTTATTTATATAGCTTGTTTCACACGGTCCAGGGGGAGCATAAGGGAAAAAAACACACAAGAAAAAAACTCTAAGTGCAGATGTATGACAAGTGTGTTGAAGCAGAATCACCGATAGGCGAAACGCGTAGAGTGGTACCGCCCACAACGTGACACGACTGTGGAGGAAGGCGCCTCTGTACTCTGCACCTTACACCCTGTGTCCATCGAGGCATCCCAGTCGGAAGTGACGTCATCACTCTGCAACCGGAAGCGGAGCGGCGTCTCCTGCAAGCGGCAGGGAGATCGTGTGATCCAGTCGGAGCTTCAGACGGAGGCGGTTTGGTGAGAGGCTGTGTGGGCTTTCTTCCCGGTTATCTCATCAAGCTTTTTATATCTACAATGCTTTTATACCATGGCCACACTGTAAGTGTACATTTTTAAGGTTTATCGATAAAAATAGTTTTTCTACCAGATCTGTGCTATGTGCGTTTTCACTTTCTCTTGCTGAGGTCATATCCCCCAAGTGATGGAGCCTGTCTGTTTCTTTTCCACCACTCGACATCTGATCTATACTGCATGAAAATATCTTATCTCTTGTGAGTAGGACAGCCATAGGAGTCAAGATTGATTAGGGAATATTCCTATCACTTGTCATACATTTGCACTTAGAGTTTTTTTCTTGTGTGTTTTTTTCCCTTTTGCTCCCCCTGGACCGTGTGAAACAAGTTCTACAATTTGGGGAAGAGTGAAGACAACCCCACCAGAGGGTAGAAGCAGGGGGTCTTACACCTTAATATTATATTTGCACTTGCAAGTTTATGTTTTATTGAACTTTTATTATCATATAAAGTCACTTATAATTAATTGATTGAGATAGCACTTATAGGGTGTTTAGCGCCTTATTTACACCTTTTCTTGCACTATTTTATTTATATAGCACCATTAATGTACTGTAATGTAGACTAGTAATGGGATAATATCAGTTTAGTCCACTGAACAAGGATTACACATTTTAAAATATAAACAGGCTACTTATGGTACAAATTAAATGGGACAAAATTATGGAAATCTTTGATGAAGGAGACTTTAGGAGTGTTTGTAGACAGCAGGGTTAGCAATAATGCTCAATGTCAGGCAGTAGCTGCAAAGGCAAATAAGATCATATCTTGAATAAAACAGGGCATGGATGGAAAGGAAGAAAGCATAGTTATCCCACGGTATAAATAAGACCATACCTTGAATACTGAGTACAGTTTTGGGCACCACTCCATAAAAAAGACACTATGGAACTAGAAACAGTACAGAGAAGAGCCATCAAATTAATAAATGGGATGGAAGTCCTGGAAAGACTAACTAAATTAGAAGTGTCTAAGAGTGGATATGATAATTATTTACAAATATATTCAGGGTCGATACAAGGAACTTTCAAAAGAACTATTCATCCCAAGGGCAGTACAAACTGCACAGGGTCATTCCTTAAGGTTGGAGGAAGGGAGATTTCACCAGCAACAAAGGAAATGGTTCTTTACAGTAAGGGTAGTTCAAATGTGGACATCATTACCCATAGAGACTGTGCTGTCAGATACAATAGATATAGTCAAGAAAAGGTTGGACATCTTTATAGAAAGGAAATATACACAGGGATATACCAAATAAGTAAATATGAGAAGGATGTTGAATCAGGGAGCAATCTGATTGCCAATATTGGTGTCAGGAAGGAATTTATTTTTCCCCTTATGAGATATCATTGGATAATGTTTCACTGGTGTTTTTTTTAAGTGAAACTTCTTTGCCGGCATCTACAGCATTTTTTGATGGGAAAAAAACTACTACATGGTTTCTAAAATGTGTAACGGAAGTTGCCCTCGTGCACGAGATCGCTCGTGCTCGCACAAACTGCCTTACTGAAATCGCTAGAGGCCGCGCGCATGTGCAGGAGCAGCAGCAACCCCGCCACACCTGGGAGAGGAAGACACCACACACACACACAGACACACACACACACACACAGTCACATACACAGACACACGAGGAATTCACAGTTAGTATAAATATAGTGCAAATAGCTAAAACAGGGGGGCGGTGGGGGGCCGAGCACACGCGTTCTAAGTCAAACTTCTTTGCGTTTTGTCACTGAAATTGTGTTTTGATTTTTAATTAAAAACATCACCATCACAAATACAATTGCTGTGACGAAACAGTGACAAAAGACAAAGAAGTTTCACTTAAAAAGCGCGTGCTCGGCACACACACACTTTTATGTGCTGATAAAGGGAAAGTAAAATCCAAGATAACTGCCGGGGTAATCCAACATAAAACTGCAGTGTCATGGTCTGATGTCACGGCAGCTTCCTTATGACCCGTTGGAGTAAGGCCTGGATGGCAGCCATATTGATTTCCCAATAGGGACCAGAAACACCAGCACATAAAAAAGAATCTCAGGAGATGGGGGATCGCCAGAGATAAAACAAAATAGGGTGGTTTAGCTCCAGGAGATCACTCAGTTCCAATGTTGTAAAAGAAAAAGAAAACATTAAAATTTCAGTAGGATGGATTGCTACTTTTTAATGTTAAATGGATAGCACACACTTCCGCATGCAAACACGTTCTTATAAACACATTACACTGTACCAACATTGCCTTTTTGTTTGCCTTCCCCTGGATCAATATACTGTAAATACAAATATAGGATAAGTATCTGTCGTCTAAATTTACTATAGGTTGCACTCGATGAACACGTCTTTTTTCAACCTCATCTACTATGTAACTATGTAAGTTTTTAAATAATAGATCAGTGTGATTATTGCTTTTGCTATTACCCCCTTTTTTTTAAATTTAATTTCCATAGCGGCTGACTATCAGCGGGCCACTTTCTTATCGAAACCACATGCATGGTGATTTTGGTGATGGTGCTATTTAGGGAGAAGGAGTGGCTCAGTGAGTAAAGACACTGATTGACACTGAGATTGTTGCAGGGGAGCCTGGTTCAATTCCCAGGGTTGGCTAGTTGTGACCTTGGGCAAGTCACTTTATCTCCCTGTGCCTCAGGCATCAAAAACATAGATTGTAAGCTCCACGGGGCAGGGACCTGTGCCTGCAAAATGTCTCTGTAAAGTGCTGTGTACAACTAGCAGCGCTATACAAGAACATGCTATTATTATTATTATTATTATACAATGCCGGTCAGGCTTTACTCTCTTAATACTGGAAGCATCTGAATGCAACATAGAACCGCTTTAGAAAGTCAACTGCTGCCTTGTGAGCAATGTTTTTACATAGGAAAGATTCTGACGTGTCACGCTGTGGGAAAGAGGGTGGGCTTGAGAAGAAAGTGGGACAGGGTCATGAACAAAGACGCATCTTCTTATCCCGTTTCCGTTTCTTTTCAAATCAGATTGGGGCTCTGTGTTTGTCAGGCCCCATTTGAGTCTGGTCTTTTACTAACGCCTCCACAGCAGCGGAAGGTCAAAAACAATTATTGTTTTGCCTCCAGGGACTTTCCTTTTTCTGTGAAAGCACACAAAAAGATTTCTGTCTCGTTAAGTTTCATGCTGCAGTTTCTCTCTTTCCCAGCCATGCAGATTCCTGACAGAATTAACTCTGAAAATAAAGTCCATATGGTCTTGCAAGGTTGAAATTGAATTCTATTCAGGGACTTTCCAGATGGAAGACCAGCCAGTCACAGACCTACTGGACTTGGAAATCCCCTATTTTTCCTTTAAACTCTTTTTCATCAAGATTAAAAGCTAGAGTCCCACTTGGTAGTAAATTGAACTCATGGCACTGACATGTTTTAGAGGTTAAAAGTAGATGATTCACTTTTTCTGAATGAGGTAAATTCTTTTTGAGGCTTTGCTGCCAATAATTGTAAACAGTGGAACCCAAAGTTTAGGGTGATTTGTATGTATATGGCTTATCTTTTCCTTCTCTCATTTTTTGTAGGTTGCTTGTCATGCAGTGGGTGTGAATACATGGGACTACTTTATATCCCAATTATGTCATACAACCCCACATTGTGATGTCATTGTGCAGGCCATATTATGATGTCATTGTGCAGCCCCACATTATGATGCCATCGCGCAACCCCACATTATGATGTCATCGTGCAGCCCCACATTATGATGTCATCCATGGAAGTGCGAGGAGGGCAGGGAACAAACATCTCCAGCCCCTCACAAAGTGAAACACCGTCCCTTAGTGAATTAGAAATATACTAGCTGTACCCAGCGTATCATATACGCCTTTCTAGCAGATCTTAAAGGTTATTAATGAAATATCAATGTATTTTATTTATTTATTCATATATTTAATTGTAAACACAAATAACAATCTCATTCTTGTCAGATACTACACTTAATGAGTCCAATGATCGAACTCTTGAGAGAGCAACATATAGTTTCCGGTGATTGAATACAGGTTTCTGAAGGTATAAGTAGATTCTGACCAATGTCTGTCCCTGTGACTTGGTGATTTGGTCATTGAACAGGCTAAATGTATAGGAAATTGTCTTTTGAATTTGAAAGGCATATTTGAATCCGATGGAATAAGTGGTATGCGCAGTATAAGAACAGTATCTAAGTTCTGAAGCACTTCTTCCCATTATTCGTTATTTGTATTATTTGTTATTTATATGATTATGTCACGTGTATTACTGCTGTCAAGTGCAATGTACATTAATGGCGCTATTTAAAAAAAAGATATACATACATACTATCCAAGTTCAGCATAAATTACAGTGTTGATATAATAAAATATGAATTAAACAATAATATATCGTGAATTTGTCTCTCTGGCTAGGAGTCAATAAATTATGATTTGTGATACAATGCCCATTCTGGCGATAACTGCCTTTCAAGATACCCCACATCTGGCTTTGATGTCTCCCTGCCTCTGCCGCTCTGTGCCTCTCTCTGGCGGGCCCTTCGGTCTGCACTTCACACACACTCCCTCCCGCTGCGGAGACCTCCACAAAATAGCAGCAGGGGAAAGGAGGGGCATTTTCTTTTTATTTGAAGGAGGAATTCACATGAGATCCGGAGGTTTTTGCCTGATTTTTGGCTCGGGTCCAGTACGTGGATCTGAGTCTCAGAATAAATTAGACTCACATCTGCAAAGTTTCGGGGTGTCTCGATTTTGGGAACCAATACTTGCTCATCTCTAGTATATACAGTATATATATATATATATATATATATATATATATATATATATATATATATATATATATATATATATATATATATATATATATATATATTCCCCATTTATTGCTATCCCAAAGGAAGAAGCGCAGGGATTCACTTTCTGTTTTATCACCCTGTGATATACTCTATGGAACGTACAAGATGCATATTAAGAGGGGTAAAGAAAGGGTCATGAGTGAGCTTTGAGGCAGCTGTTGGAAGCTTCCTTTCCTCACACCAACAGAGCTTTTCTTTTGACAAGGTATTACTTGTACCGCACACTTTCTCCAGCTCTCTGACTCAGCACCTTGTCATGTGACCACACAAGGATCCGAGCTGAGTCACATGAATAACTGGAATTGTGCTGTTCACCATACATAATTCCCAGAAGACTCCAAGCATACCAGCAGAGACATAGTTTACCTGAAACATCACTTTACATCTCCTTAGAACATAAAGAGATCATTGTGTTTCATTCTGATGGATAATGTGGTGCTGGTAAATCTGAAAGAAATTCATTTACTGACATTGTCTAGTTCAATAAAGGCACAGTGGGGTTAAATAAATTAAATCCCTTATCAAGTACACAATGAGTCAGAGGTTTTATATTAAATGTGGATTTAAAATAACCTGTCAGAATATTTCCCTGGGGTTTACATTTTGAGCAGGTGATCTGTGAAACATAGATGTTACTGAACATGAATGTCTCTGGCAATTGATGATCATTATCAGCTACAGATGGTTGTTTGTGTACAATTCCATAAACTTCAATGGAATCTCACTGTTTGAAGTCAGAACTATTAGTGCTGGAAGGTCTGTGGCCAACAAGAGCCACGCCCCCTCCAGAATGGCGCAATTGTAATAATAATAACTTTATTTATATAGCACTTTTCTCCCAATGGGTCTCAGAGGGCTTCACACTTACAAGAATGAATAAAGAAGAAAACATTTTAAGGTTATAAAATAAACCAAATACAAGGGAGTTACAATACAGGATGGGACGGTACTATTATTAAATGCCAAACAGCATGTGGTTCCTGGGTAAACAGGTAGGTCTTGAGCCTGTTTTTATAGATTTCCAGGGAGGGGCCCTCTCTCGAACTGTATGAGACAGACTGTTCCAAAGAGTGGGAGCAGTGTGACTAAAAGCTCGGGGCCTCAAAGGAAACGAAGGAGATTCTGGGAACTGTTAGGAGTCCTACATCTGCAGATCGAAGTGAGAGAATGGGAGTGTAGGAAACTAGAAGCTCTCTCAGATAGCTGGGACACTCGTCATGTGGTGCTTTGAATATCAGCAAGCCAATCTTGAATTTAATTTGCCCTTTTACAGGCAGCCAGTGCAGAGAACAGATCTTGTTAGTTAAGAACCTGGCCGCAGCATTCTGCACCAGCTGCAGGCAGCGTAGCTCTGTTTCCAGAAGACCCAGGTAAAGTGCATTGCAGTAGTTCAGGCGTGAGGACACAAAGGTATGGACAAGCGTAGTAAGGTCCCCTGGGTGGATCAAGTGCTTAATCCTGGCTATGTAATTTAGGTGGTATAGTGGAGATTTGATCAAGGTTGACACCCAATGTTTAAGGGTCAAGTCATAGGCAAGGACAACACCAAAATTTCGCACATGGACAGAGTTTAGCAACTGGGAGCCCCTAAGCTTACGGACAATTGGATGACCTAGCTGCAGTATTCTTGTCTTCCGATGGTGAGCATCCACCGTGAGCACTTCTGTCATCAGGACGCAACCTCAACCAACTGGAACTCATCCATTCTAGAAGCTCAGATAAACATCTATTGAAGACTGATAATGGATCCTTAGTGCCTGGTGCAAAGAACAAGTAAGAGTGTCATCTGCACAGCAGTGATACCCCAGGCCATGTCATCTGATTATGTCACCAGGTGGCAGCATGCACACTGCGAACAACATAGGAGATAGGATAGAACCCTTGTGGCACTCCACATGGCAGGGACATTGGTGCTGAAGAGTACACTCCTGAAAATACTTTCTGTCACTTGCCAGTGAGAAAAGATCTGAACCAGCTGAGTACTGTGGGTCTGAATCCCTGCCTCTGGCAGAGCCCTGCAGGATGGAGGCGCTGCACCATCCTGAAAGCCTGTCCTGTTGCCCTACTCCCCAAACCCACACGGAGACTCAGACCTCCTGGAAGACAACAGCTTACGACTACAGCACTATAACACTACCAATACCAAGAGATCTCCCTTAGGGAGCGATAAGGGTGTTACATGTATTTGGGTGGGGGGGGGGGGGGGTGTTTTTTATATGTATGTGTTGATATATATATTTTTAATATATGTATTTGAGATGTGGAGGTTTTATATATATTTGGGAGGAGAGGATTCTTTCCCCTCAAACTTGTATTTTATTGATAGTATGCATGACAACTTTACATACACTTTTCCTTTTTTGGGGGGGGATGGGGGGAGGACAACATATCACAAATCACATAAAATAGTAGTAGGGGGGGGGGGGCAGAGGGGGGAATGAGTGGTGGTACCAGAGCACCTTTATACAACATATTTAACATACAGGTCTAACAATACTTTCACACAGATCACCCGTGCATTACATAGGATAACAAGAGTACAGTCTGGATTACATCATTATTGTCTCTGGATTTCAATCTGGATTATTCACATATACAGCAGCAACCATGGGCTCCAGGTTTTCTGGAAATTGTTGCAGGTATCATTGATAAGACTTGTCAACTTTACCTTTTGGCACATTAACCATATTTCTTCCCTTATAATTGCTATGGAAGGAATTTTATTCTGGATCCATACCTCAGCTATTTTGCAATTGGTGGCGGTTGCTATCTGGGTCAACAGTTTGTTTTCTGCCTTCGAGAGACCCATAATGGGTCTATTCAAGAGAAATAGCCACGGGTCCACTGGTATCTCCAAATCTAGAATTCTCTGGCTCCATCTATGGATCCGGGCCTGGAGATCAGCAATATGGGGGCAGGACCACAACACATATGGATAAATGTGTCTCTCTCCACACCCCTTTGGGCATAGGGGAGAATATCCTGGTACATCTTTTTTTAATGTATTTGGGGTGGGAAGGTTTTTTGTATTTGGGGGTGGGTTTTTTGGTTTGTATTTTGTGGGGGGTGGGATGTGTGAGAGGGGGCGAGGGAGGGAGGATTGAGTGAATGGGGTAATGGAGGGGGGGAGAGTGAGAGGAGAGAGGGAGCGAGGGAGTGAGGGAGGAAAAGAGGGAGTAAGATTGAGGCACAGGGGAAAGAAATACATGCAAGACAGGAAGGGATTAAGTGAGAGTGGGGTAATTGATGGAGGGGGGAAGTGAGAGGGGGTGAGTGAGGAAGAGAGGGAATGAGATGGAGGGGAGAGAAATACATTGGAAAAGGGGGTGAATAGAGGGCGCTCACAAGGCGAAATGGAGAGGGGGGGCTCACAAGACCACCGACACGGGGGAGGGGAGTGTAACTCTAGTCCTGGGCCCTGGGAAAGGCCGTGAGCACAGAGGGGAGCAGGCAGCAGGGGGCGCAGCACCAAAGGTTTGCGCTCCCCTTCTCTACACAACAGGGACTCCCCCCCCGCCCCAGTGTCCCACCTGCCGCAGTTATGTCTTCTATAACATCCCTGTAAAGTTATGTGTACACTGGCTGGTACCGTAAACATAGAACTACAATACTGTACTATATATATATATAATATATATATATATATCTACTATATATTTGTGAAATCACTGTATGTCTGCGTCCCAAGGGTCAATCGCATTGGACCTTGGGCCTGTCACTCCTGCTCAGGCCATGCCCGCCCCCGCACACCTCTCATTGGCCTACGTCCAACACCAATGCCACACTGTCCCACCCCTCACTGACTCTCATTGGCCTGCGTCCAATGCCCGCCCCCGCACACCTCTCATTGGCCTGCGTCCCACCCCTCACTGACTCTCATTGGCCTGCGTCCAATGCCCGCCCCCGCACACCTCTCATTGGCCTGCGTCCCACCCCTCACTGACTCTCATTGGCCTGCTTTTCACAGCTATCAAAACCTTCACGTCTGCTACCACAGACTGCCGAATCAGGTACAGCAGTGTTTCCCAAACTGTGCGCCGCGGCGCCCTGGTGCGCCGCGGCTTGGCTAGAGGGGCGCCGCGATCAGGGCCGCCAGCAGCGGGAAACAAGGGCTGCTAGCTCATTTAAAAAAAAAAAAAAAAAACCTCTGAGGGGAAGCAGAGGAGCGGTCACGTGACCGCTCCCATCCAATGGGACTGCAGCCTGCCCGGCATTGCAACTGCAGAGCCACCAGACAGCACCAAGGTGTGTGTGTGTGTGTGTGTGTGTGTGTGTGTGTGTGTGTGTGTGTGTGTGTGTGTGTGTGTGTGTGTGTGTGTGTGTGTGTGTGTGTATGTGTGTGCGAAAAACGGGTGTGGTGTGTATATATCTATGTGTGGTGTATATATATATATATATATATATATATATATATATATATATATATATAATGTGTATGTGTGGTGTATATATATGTGTGGTGTGTGTGTGTGTGTATGTATGTATATATAGATATATATATATGTGTGTGTGTGTGTATATATGTATGTGTGGTGTATATGGATGTGTGTGATGTGTGTGTGGTGTGTGCGTGTGAATATATTTATCAAAGTTGCACAATGTTAATAAATAATTTATTCTCACATGTCTTTTTTTTTTCATTTTTAAATATTATATAATGTACACACACACACACACACACACACACACACACACACACACACACACACACACACACTGACAGCTACCAAGTGACAAACACACACACACACACACACTGACAGCTACCAAGTGACAAACACACACAGTGATACCCGCCTACCAAGCGCGCTTGCTGTCTCCTCTGCCAGGCAGCGCTGATTACAGATGCAGGGGCTTTGTGCATCTGTTCAGCCCGGCTCAGCGACGCTGAGAGAGGGAGGCCCGGCGCGCACGCTGGAGGAGCAGCACCGGGAGACTGAGAGAGAGAGTGAGGTCAGAGAGAGAGTGATGTCAGAGAGAGAGAGAGAGAGTGAGGTCAGAGAGAGAGAGAGTGAGGTCAGAGAGAGAGAGTGAGGTCAGAGAGAGAGAGAGAGAGAGAGAGAGGTCAGAGAGAGAGAGTGAGGTCAGAGAGAGAGAGAGAGAGAGTGAGGTCAGAGAGAGAGTGAGGTCAGAGAGAGAGTGAGGTCAGAGAGAGAGAGTGAGGTCAGAGAGAGAGAGTGAGGTCAGAGAGAGAGTGAGGTCAGAGAGAGAGAGAGGGAGGTCAGAGAGAGTGTGAGGTCAGAGAGAGAGAGAGAGGTCTGAGAGAGAGAGAGTGAGAGAGAGTGAGAGAGAGAGTGAGGTCAGAGAGAGAGAGAGTGAGGTCAGAGAGAGAGTGAGGTCAGAGAGAGTGAGGTCAGAGAGAGAGAGAGTGAGGTCAGAGAGAGTGAGAGTGTGTGAGGGAGACACCAACTGCGCACTGCAACTGTTAGGTATGTATATACACCTTTGTTTTTACTTTGGGCGCCGCGTAAAAATCCTGATCGCCTTGGGGAGCCTTGAAAAAATTCTGATTGCCTTGGGGAGCCTTGAACCGAAAAAGTTTGGGAACCACTGAGGTACAGAATCTACACACAACGCACAAACACAGCACACACACACATTCACACAACACCAAACACTGCAGACTGCCTCTTCAAACCCCCCCTCCCCTCCACTCACACACCATGGCAACGATGTCCCTCCCCCTATCCCGCTACCTCACACAGTGTAGCTCCCGCGAACCGCACAGCACACCACATCTCCTGCACCTCACACAGCTCCCTACCGCAACCGGACCGCGAGGCCCCCTACCCCGCTACACCATGCCACCAATGTCCCTCCCCCTATCCCGCTACCTCACACAGTGTAGCTCCCGCGGACCGCACAGCACGCCTCACATCTCCTGCACCTCACACATCTCCCTCCGCAACCGGACCGCGAGGCCCCCTACCCCACTACACCATGCCACCAATGTCCCTCCCCCTATCCCGCTACCTCACACAGTGTAGCTCCCGCGGACCGCACAGCACGCCTCACATCTCCTGCACCTCACACATCTCCCTCCGCAACCGGACCGCGAGGCCCCCTACCCCGCTACACCATGCCACCAATGTCCCTCCCCCTATCCCGCTACCTCACACAGTGTAGCTCCCGCGGACCGCACAGCACGCCTCACATCTCCTGCACCTCACACATCTCCCTACCGCAACCGGACCGCGAGGCCCCCTACCCCGCTACACCATGCCACCAATGTCCCTCCCCCTATCCCGCTACCTCACACAGTGTAGCTCCCGCGGACCGCACAGCATGCCTCACATCTCCTGCACCTCACACATCTCCCTCCGCAACCGGACCGCGAGGCCCCCTACCCCGCTACACCATGCCACCAATGTCCCTCCCCCTATCCCGCTACCTCACACAGTGTAGCTCCCGCGAACCGCACAGCACGCCTCACATCTCCTGCACCTCACACATCTCCCTACCGCAACCGGACCGCGAGGCCCCCTACCCCGCTACACCATGCCACCAATGTCCCTCCCCCTATCCCGCTACCTCACACAGTGTAGCTCCCGCGGACCGCACAGCACGCCTCACATCTCCTGCACCTCACACATCTCCCTCCGCAACCGGACCGCGAGGCCCCCTACCCCGCTACACCATGCCACCAATGTCCCTCCCCCTATCCCGCTACCTCACACAGTGTAGCTCCCGCGAACCGCACAGCACGCCTCATCTCCTGCACCTCACACAGCTCCCTACCGCAACCAGACCGCGAGGCCCCCTACCCCGCTACACCATGCCACCAATGTCCCTCCCCCTATCCCGCTAGCTCACACAGTGTAGCTCCCGCGAACCGCACAGCACGCCTCACATCTCCTGCACCTCACACATCTCCCTACCGCAACCGGACCGCGAGGCCCCCTACCCCGCTACACCATGCCACCAATGTCCCTCCCCCTATCCCGCTACCTCACACAGTGTAGCTCCCGCGGACCGCACAGCACGCCTCACATCTCCTGCACCTCACACATCTCCCTACCGCAACCGGACCGCGAGGCCGCGGCCTACACTCACACACCATGGCAACGATGTCCCTCCCCCTATCCCGCTACCTCACACAGTGTAGCTCCCGCGAACCGCACAGCACGCCACATCTCCTGCACCTCACACAGCTCCCTACCGCAACCGGACCGCGAGGCCGCGGCCTACACTCACACACCATGGCAACGATGTCCCTCCCCCTATCCCGCTACCTCACACAGTGTAGCTCCCGCGGACCGCACAGCACGCCTCATCTCCTGCACCTCACACAGCTCCCTACCGCAACCGGACCGCGAGGCCGCAGCCTACACTCACACACCATGCCACCAATGTTCCTCCCCCTATCCCGCTACCTCACACAGTGTATGACAACACCTACCACTGGAAATCAGATGTTCGTTGAAATAAAATATGTTTTCCTAACTATTTTACTGTCTGTATAATGTACACAACACTCACCCACACAAAACCCCCTCATACACACACACACACACACACGCAAACATCGTGTCATTCTATGCCACACACTACACTCAAAAACATGCCATTTTTAACATGTGTATGACCAACAACACGCACTCACACACGTCACACACACAACATGCCTCATACACACACACACGCCATCACACACCAGCAACACACACACATGCTCTCACACACACCACACACCATGCCACCGATGTCACTCCCGCTATCCCGCTACCTCACACACTCTACCTCCCGCGGAACAACCAGCACGCCTGACATCTCCTGCACCTCACACGTCTCCCTCCGCAACCGGACCGAGACGCCGCGGACTACAGTCAAACAGCATGCCACCAATGTCACTCCCGCTACCTCACACACTGTATGACAACACCTACCACTGAAACTCAGCTGTTCCTTACAATAAAATATGTTTTCCTAACAATTTCACTGTCTGTATAATTTATTCTAAAACACTTCTCACACCACCACTCACACACAACACTCACCCACACAAAAACCCCTCATACACACACACACACACGCAAACATCCTGTCATTCTATGCCACACATAACAACTAATCACACCTCACCTTCACCCTCATAATACACACACTACACTCAAAAACATGCAATTTACAACATGTCTATGACCAACAACACGCACTCACACACGTCACACACACAACATGCGTCATACACACACGCCACATACACACATGCTCTCACACACACCACACACCATCACACACAACACACACACAAATACACAAACACATGCACACACACACGCACTCAGCAACGCCACACGCCCTCAACCACGCAACACACGTACTCACACACACACACCAACCTCCTCTGCTGATACAACACACAAAACAACACTTCAACATAACCTTAACTACCACACACAACACAACCACCACTAAACAAACACACACCCAACCCACTGTTCCAATTACCTACCCTTCACCATACACACTACACTGAATACAATGCACATTTACACGTCTCACCACCCACTCCCATTGCACATCAACATCCCACCACACACAAACATATACAACAACACAACACCTCCGCTACTAACACACCTAGCACAATAAATCACCTCTTCCTTTCAATAACATATTTTACACAAAACATTACTATTTACACATCTGTCTAATTTATTGCACACAAACACTCAACTAACCAACACTGACACACACACTCACACACCACACACTCACTATCACATCACACACTCACTCATCCACACACACACCCCACACAATCAACAATCACACACAATAATTACATACACACACTATTCTGCCACACACACAGCCAACATTAACACAAAACAAAAACACACACAACATTTCAACACCTACACAAACGCACACCAAACACAAATAAATACCCCTCACCTCACACAGTGTAGCTCCCGCGAACCGCACAGCACGCCTCACATCTCCTGCACCTCACACATCTCCCTACCGCAACCGGACCGCGAGGCCCCCTACCCCGCTACACCATGCCACCAATGTCCCTCCCCCTATCCCGCTACCTCACATGAGTGAAGATATACTTCACAAAGCACAGAGACACAACCCATCACTCAATGTTACCTTTTCACCTGACATTTTCAACGAGGTACTCATATTGTTAGAAGATACATGTCTCTCTATCAATAACAAAACACTACTTCAATTAGGTCTAGAAGCTCCCCAACGTCATCATCACGATGTACTCAATACAGACCTTATGCGAGAGAAACAATACAATATTTCCATACTACAAGAATATGTTGCCACAAGAAAACCAATGTTAATTCCACAACAACTTAACACCTATGACAACATCATGCAGCACATAAACAACGAACAAGGTGCAATCCTTTTTCTTGATGCTCCAGGTGGAACAGGCAAAACATTTCTCATAAATTTACTCCTTGCAGAAATAAGAATGCACAATCATGTTGCACTTGCACTTGCATCATCTGGCATTGCAGCCACTCTTATGGATGGAGGAAGAACTGTGCACTCAGCTCTTAAATTACCACTAAACATTGCTCATGAAGAAAACCCAACATGTAATATTACCAAGACATCTGGCCAAGCCCGTGTTCTTCAAATTTGCAAACTTATTGTTTGGGATGAGTGTACCATGGCGCATAAAAAAGCACTTCAAGCCCTTAATACAACCTTGCAAGACTTGCGTAACAATAAACAAATAATGGGTGGTGCTGTCATTCTTTTAGCTGGTGATTTCAGACAAACACTTCCAGTCATACCACGATCCACACCAGCAGACGAACTTCATGCATGCCTTAAATCCTCTATTTTATGGCGACATGTCAAACATTTTCCATTAACAACCAATATGCGAGTCCAACTTCTCGGCCACTCAAATGAACAACTTTTTGCACACACACTTCTTCAAATAGGTGAAGGCACTTTACCTACTGACTTAACATCAGGTGAAATTGCTTTTCCCACACATTTTTGTCACATGATGACATCACTTGAAGATCTCATACATCACGTCTATCCAAATCTCTTACACAATTACACAAACCACCAGTGGCTCTGTGAAAGAGCCATCCTTGCTGCCAAAAATACTTCTGTCAATGACATCAATCATCAAATTCAAGACATTATTCCAAACACAATTACTCAATACAACTCAATCGATACAGTTGTGGATTGCGATGAAGCCGTTAACTATCCACCTGAATTCCTACACTCCCTCGAACCATCAGGGATGCCACCACATCATCTTCGCCTCAAAGTTGGAGCACCCATCATGCTACTTCGCAACCTACACACACCTAACCTTTGTAATGGAACCAGACTGTGCATAAAAACATTGATGCCCAACCTAATTGAAGCTACTATCTTAACTGGCAACGCCAAAGGCCAAGATGTCTTCATCCCCCGCATTCCACTCATTCCTACAGACATACCTTTTACTTTCAAACGGCTACAGTTCCCCATCAAACTAGCTTTTGCTATCACCATTAACAAAGCACAAGGACAATCTATAAAGTGCACTGGTATCAACTTAGAATCACCATGTTTCTCCCACGGCCAGTTATATGTTGCGTGCTCTAGAGTTGGATCCCCCCAACAATTGTACATCTTTGCTCCAACTGGAACTACCAAAAATGTCGTTTACAAACAAGCATTACAATGAACATTGACTTTCCTCAATTTCCATGAACTCTACATATTGCCATAAGAAATTACAAAAAAATGAAAGACACTCAATACACTACTGTCATCTTTTATTACTACATTATTTTACAACACACACTTTAACATTACATCAAATACACTCCTCTCAACAATGGACATTCACATCTTTCAAGAAGCATTTCCAACAATAACATTTTCAAAAATAACTACCGTAACAACTAACATACACTTCAAACATTTGCCCTCATATACATGTGCTTTCTACTACTGTTGATTTACAAACACAATTCTAACTAATATTACATAACATTGGCATCACATTACAACTTTCACATACAACATTTACACATACTTATTCACACTTCACATCCCGGGCAACGCCGGGTTTCTCAGCTAGTATATATATATATATATATATATATATATATATATATATATATATATATATATATATATATATATGTAGAGGTATCAGTACCGTGTTAGCCGAGCTTCAATAATCAAAAAATAAATAGATGATACCGTTCTGTGGCTAGACACTGTTTATAGTATAGCTTTTGCTTGCTTCATTATTGTAACATCGCCGGAAGAAGAGATCAGTGTATCTCGAAAGCTCGCACAAATAAAAGCATTTCGTTAGCCACAGAAAGGTATCATCTATTTATTTTTTGATTATATATATATATATATATATATATATATATATATATATATATATATATATATATATATATATATCACAATACAATAGTTTATTGTATGTGACAATTCTAAGGAGATTTTTTTTTAAATGTGAAAGGAGAAGGCAGATTAAATACATAATTTTACCAAAATGATCTTGATTTTAACCTAATTTGTCTGTGCTACAAATTGATGCAAAAGCCACATGGATTTATTCAGGTTTTGTATTCATCTTCATGAGAAATGTACACACATTCACTCATGTTTAATTAGAAATAGTGTTGATAATGTCACTATCGGATTATAACATTGCAGGCAATCCTTATGATGTTAAGTGGAGTGCTGGTGCCACAGAGTTTGGATACATCCATGTGAGCAGAATGCCAGTAGGTGGTTCTATATCAGTGCTTCTCTATTACACAGTCAAGTGAATTATGCTACAGTACTTTGCTTTATGAAGAAATAATGATGCGTAGAAAGAAAACGTCCATCACTTAGATCTCATAGTTAGGTAATATGTTAGCTGCTTAATTATCATTATTAATTAGAAATAATAAATACATGAAATTGCATCTTTAATGCCTCAGCTTAACTCAGCAATTTATATTGGGCTTGCAAAAGCATGAACACTATGCAGTAAGTCATATAACACTTTGTGTGTTGTATTTATGTATTATCCATATTTAAAGATGATGTGTAACTGTTTAAATGTTGGCTTTAAAGTCTAACACTCTGAGCTCTCATTTGCATGTTAATAACCCAGAATCCCCGGCTTGCAGTGGAAATACTGTATGCTTTGTGGTTATGGGGTAAGGTGGAATGGAACATTTGGTCGCGGCCATCCACGGCGACCATGTCCCTGCCGCAGAGGGACCCTCCGCCGCTGCACGCTTCTACAATAGCGTACGTTTTTGGTTATGGGGTTAACGTTTGGGGTTTAAGCAGATAGGGTAAAGGGTTAACTTTAGGGGTTTTAGCGGTCAGGGTAAGGGCTTAGGTTAAGGGGTTTTAGGCTACAGAGTAGTGTTAGTATTAGGGGTTAAGATTAGGGTTTTTTAGGGTAAGGTCTAAGGTTAGGGACTTACCTTGGCCGGTGAAGCGTCCCTGTGGCGAGATCACTTGCGGCTTTACGCCGGCAGTCACTTGGGAATTGCTGCACATTGGGTGTTTTTTGTCACTTTTTTACTGACTAGAACTAATTTGTGTACCTGCCTACAACAAAAACCACTGCAAAAAAATACATCTATATTTCTTAATCATATTGTCTATAGTTTACACACAAAATAATTGATGTGTGTTGTGTAGCAGATTCCACATGTTCAAGCCAGACAGCCCCAAGCATTTTTAAATCATTCTTCAATGGTACCTGATAAACTCCGGAACCTGACATGTGAGAGTTTCACGTAATGTAGTTCCTCTCTTTTGTGGGATGTGACTGTGTGTTGAGCAGGATCTGCTCTGTCTCTCTCTCCGCAGTCAAACGACACGTTCCTTAGCTTGCCTGGTTCCATCTTCTTACAGGAAGGTGGCATGTATTAATTAGCAGGATGTCATGGAGATCAGGGACATCAGTGACTCTGTAAACAGTGACACTGAGTTTGAATCATGGGAACCTGGTTCAAATCCCGGTGTCAGCTCCTTGTGACCTTGGGCAAGTCACTTTATCTGGAGGCACCAACAACATAGATTGTAAGCTCATCTGGGCAGGGACTGCGTCTGTAACATTCAAATGTGCTGCGTACTGCGCGCTATACTGTATTTGTGATGTGCTTTGAGTCCTGTTGGGAGAAGAGTGCTACAGGAAATAAAGTTGTTATTATTATTATCATGAAGGGTGAAAATATTGAGAACATGGGCCATATACATACCGGGAATAGGGCACTAAAAAAAGGTTAAATGGATCCCTGGAGGGAATTGTCAGAAACCAACGTGTGCATCCATGGGGAGGTAGTCCTCACAAGTTAAGGGATGGTACCCTATCCACCATTCTTATACTATGAGTGAGGAGTGTGTCTCTTACTCTCAGTATGCTGGGTTCCTAACAGCCCAGTAGTAGGGTAAGAATGTTCCTTTCAATATTGTCAAAACAGAAAATGTTTGGACAAAAATGTGAGTAAGTAAACGGGTACATGGAATTACATTGGTTTAATCTGCCTTTGGGGGCAACCTTGGGAGCAATACATGGGGACCAGGTCTTTTCATTTAGGGGATTTGGCAGGGACCCAGGGATTGGATTGTTTAGGAGCCTACATATGCAACTCTGCTAAATATGTATCCATATTTAGCAAGCTCTGCGCATTTCATTGTTCAGCACCACTTTACCCTCAACACTGACAATTCTGCTTCCCTGTAAAATATTCATAGGCATGTACACTGAGTGATTAAGAGGGAGAACATGTAATCAATACTTTACTTGATTATGTACCATAAAATGCCATCAAGCTGCTTTTAAGAACCTGCCCTGAATCCACAAGATATTTGGTTTCATGTGTAATCTTGCTCTGTAATGCTGCCCGAAGGTTTGTGGTTGATATCATAATACACATGCTGTAAAATTATTTCAGACAGCAGAGAAAATTAAGACTTAATAAAAACTGAAAGTGAACTCCATCCACTCACCCAAAAATGTGCAATATGATTTCATGTGAGTGGGGAATTATTTACTTTTCTCCCCTTTCAAACTCGTGGTCACAACACATTCCATCAATCTCTTTGGTTTCCTTTAAACTATAGAACAAGTCTTAAATTACACCGATTTACCACAAAATAGCAATTGGATATATCAACTACTTGTTTATTATATGGATCTATACCTATACAAGTGTGTCATTCATATGATAATATTTACATATGTATGTATGGTACATTTGCCATTGAGTGCTGTTTTGCATAGGATCCAGTGGAAATGCCTGTACTATTTCACAACCACAAAGTATCATGACATCTCAATTAATGATATAAGTTAAGGGTGGCCAACTCCAGCCTCATGGGCCATCAACAGGTCAGGTTTTAAGGATATCCCTACTTCAGCACAGGTGGCTCAATCAGAGGCTCAGTTGTTAGCTAATATGCAAAAACAATGGCTAGTCTTATGTTGCTGGGAAGCGCAGTGTAAACCCAAATTGTAACAAATGATCAAAGTAGTATTACACACTTTGCATATACAGATGATTGAGTGACACTTATCGTTATGAGATCATAAACTAGCATAACCAGCATAGATAGCAAAACATATTTTAATAGGATCATTTGACTTCAATGATTCAGATTTCATTTGGGAACAATGCTGAAAACTATCCAAACAAGTAAAAAAGGAGTGAGATGTGACAGAACTGTTCCATGGGACTGATTTATATACATTAAAAGTATTGAGGAACAACAGCCCCCACTTAATTTTACTGTAAAGGTACAAGGTTTAATTTCAATCAATATGTACATTGAAAATATAGTAACAGAGGTGTTCAGGAGTGATACACAGGGAGATCTGTAACCAGGTTGCACAGCCATTGACACAATACGTTGGTTACATTTGGGAAAACACTCATATGAAATGGAAAAAAGTTCTGCACTGGAACAGAACCGAATGTTTGATAATCCCCATGCCCCATCCCATGGATACCTGGGACCTTCTAACATGGGTGTTGTTATGAAAGAGGACTGCACTCTATAGGTACACACATATGCACCATGCCCTGCCCAACCGCTCCACCAAGTTAATAAAAAATGCCATTAGAGGTGTTAAGTTTACAATATGTTTTCATTAGCTACATTTTATAGGATATTTTAGAGACCAACAGCTGGAAATAATATAAGAAAGAGGTTTTATGTTGTATTTCTATTTTACCCAGGAAATGTATACTATGGAAAATGTTTTTTTCCGCCCTGCAATATACGTGAGGCCTCCCATTTGTGATGCAAACACATCTGTTTTCTTTTGGACTGATTATATGATGAATATGCTCCTCTGTTACCTATCTTTTATTGTGTAGGGCTGTTTGAATGTCACAATTGTAGCCCTTCTAAGTACATTAATCAATACAGGGAGTGGACTGAGAGTGGTTTATGTCACCACTTTATTAACCAGAGCAACGCACTTTATATCTCTGTGCTGATTTTCAGTAGCCACTCCCTATATTTTCTGTTCATACGAGCGGATTAAAACTGTGTCGGAGTTCATGCTACTTTGTCAAATTCTCCTAGAAGAGTCAGAGTCTGCTAAAACCAAAGTTAATGAGTCCAATGACCTGTTTTAGGGGTTACATCAGGATGATTGATGCCTTTTTTAACCAAATCTGAAATCTATATGCATCTTTCATTATTTGTTGAAAGTTATTATGTAAATATGTTGACTTGGGAGAGGTTTGATTTCTTCTGGCTACTCCCTTGTGTCTGATACATATCACTGTGTGTTCAGCAAGAGTCCTCTCTCCCCACCTTCACATGAACTTTATTGGCTCTCTGATAAGGAGGAGATAAGGGTAGGGGCGGCCTTAGGGCAAGGCGAGCAAGGCAGCCACCTTGGCCTCCGTGCCTTCGGGGGCCCCGCGCTCCCTCCTGTTGGCCCCAGGATCCAACATTCCACCCGACCAGAGGGGGGAACCATGATGACGTGTTGCTATGGCAACATGACGCCACATGCCGCCATGACATCATGACGCCACGACGCTGCCGGAGGAGTGCCACTCGTCAAGGTAAGTCCCCTTAACTTTTTTACAGCGGGGCCCTGCGGCCAGTATCCCGCCTTGGGCCCCGCAAAGCCTTAGGCCGGCCCTATGTGGAAATAAAACACTTTCCCATTCAGAGAATCCAAAAAAAGTACATTTGTAATAATCCCCCACCCCCCAATAAAATGAAAGCAGGCAAATGTATGCTGTTAGGTTTGTTTGAGGAAGCAAGCCAATGAGACTGTTTAATGCTTTACAGAATATTGTTTTTCTGGCTGGCTATCTCTAAAGGAGCAATCCAAGCGTGTTTTGTTGTTGTTTAAAAAAAAACAAAAAAAACATTTTATTTTTTTTACGCCGGATTGAAGCAGGGAGTCACAGAATATGAACCCCATTCCTTTCCGCTGCGGGGGCCCTCTGCTTCCTGAGATACAGAGCTCCAAAGGGGATTGCCGGTATCTCTGCAACGTTTAAAGCTCCTGTGTCAAGTGGGCCAGTAGGAAGCTGAACCTGATGATGTCACAGCTTCCTGTTGGCCCGCAGGATGCGCGGGCTTTGAAACTGCGCCATTACGTGAACTCTGGTAGCCGAACAGAGCGACTACTGTCACCCCCTGCTGGTCTGTATCTCCAAAAGCAGTGTGGGCCCATGGCTGAAATTAATGGAGTTCCATTCCTGCTTCAAACCTGGGTAAAAAGAAATAAAAAGAAGTGTGAAAAAAGAAAAATGATTGGATTGCCACTTTAATATTGGTTGATGGTGGTCTCAAATTAATGCCAAATGATCTATTTGTAGCTTCCTACATAGACCTAAGAATGATGCAATTCATGTCATTATTTATTTTGCTCCACTTATTGACCATCATAAATAAGCTTTTTAAATGAAAGCGGATCACACAGAACTTCAAGGTAATGAGACTGTGTAGGAATACAGTATGTGCAAGTAAACTGATTCTCTGTATCCTATTACTATCAGGCAAACATGTACAGTACATGGTCAGGATACAGGGAATCTAGTTTAGGCACACACACAAAGGCTGAACGCAGCATAGCAAACTAAAGAAAAAAACAGACAACCAACAATGAGCATTGGATGAATAATTACAGTCCTTTAGTAAAGTGAGACAAATACATTACAGTCGCAGAAAACAGAGAAGACACACATATGCTAACAAATATTGGACATTTTTTAATGAAACCGCTAAATGAACCACACAGACAAAACAAGACACTTTTGTTATCAAAGAATATATCCCCTCCGGTTACGTCCTTGCTTGTGTCTGTAAACACCAACGGTGTGAATGAAGAACCTCCAACTTTAGATCATGTAGCATCTGTTGGAAGAGAATGAAACATGGGTAGAAAAGTGAAAGGAGATTTAATAAAAGCACCCCGCAAGAAATTCCAGGGATTCAATTATCAAAATAGAAGCAGAGTGAACCGAAACAATATATTAATCAGCAGGGACTGATTGAGCCACCTGTATACTCATTGACTGAGCCACTAATTGAGCCACCTGTACTGAAGCAGGGATATCCTTAAAACCTGACCTGTTGGTGGCCCTTGACGACTAGAGTTGGCCGCCCCTGCGCTATTTGAATCTGTGATGTTGAACTAGGCCTGTAAGGTAACGCTCATTTGGAGTTCATCCCGTTCATTGGCCTTTCTTATGAAGTTTGGTGCCGTTTTGCTACAGGAGAAATGGAAGAATGAGGTCTTGCGGAGCATGAACTTGCCCACTAGAAGTCAGGTGTTTGCTCTGATAAAATAATTTATGTAGATAGCTATACTACAATGAAAGACTAAAAGCCATATTTACTAAGCGACTCTAAGCCTGAATGGTGTGTTACTGCTTAACACCCCTTAGTAAATATGGCCCCTAAATCTGTTTAATAGAGTATTCATTACATCCACTCAAGTAAGGACGGGGAACCATGTCTTTCGTCTCCTAATGACAGTTTCTAGTAAGGGCGTCATATCTATTGTCAAATATGGAACACCTGTGAGCACATGACCTGTATATGGAATAAGGGTTAATACACACAGCTATCTAGCTATTTTAATCTTCCCCTCGCAAGGTCCCTCAAATGACTAATATCTCCCCTCAATCCGTTCCAATATACCATGTCACCAACAGCACGCGTGAGTACGTGACATATACAACCAGGGTTAATACACAGTCAACTTGCTGCCCCACTTTTCTTCTTCGCAAGGTACTTCAAATTAGTTAATATTTGACCGTACTTCGTTACAATATATGTAATATACTACTATATCCGCTTCCTCCACCACAAAAAGGTAAAGATATACAGAGCCCCTGGTCTCTGTTTATTAAAGAAAAACTATGAATTTAACGCACAAAAATCTGTTGTAGCAAAATGTGTCTGAAAAATGTACGTTACTCTCTACAAAGCGTGCAAAAGTTCAATCAGAGTCCAAAGTATTACTTATTAAAGTTTGGCTTTATATATATAAAAATTAAAGTGCTTGGATTACAGCAAAAGATTATTACAAGAACATACAGTTATGATAAATGCAGACAGTTTCTTAAAATAACAGGATAAACATTAGCAGAATTCCCTATACTTTACCACATCTCATAGGCTCTCACCAGAGAGATCACCGGCGTAGGAAAGATGAGAACCCAAGAGTCTGATCCCAAATATCCCCTCTGTTGAATTCTAAATTCATACCTCCATGGCAAGACCAATATACCCTTCTTATCCCATTAAAAACAACATGATCCCACCCCTGTCGTCAATCAGCTCTGGCTGACATCTACGATTTAAGAGAAAAAAATCTTCCTGTTGAATCTTTAAAGTTTGCCTCATTATATAAATATATAAAAGGCTTCATAACTTTGCTTAGACACATGCCATCTTTACTGTTACGTAAGTGCATTCCACATATACGCTTGAACATAAAGTATGACCACATAATGTTGATTTTTGCAGGAGAAACAGATATCGTGTCCTTGGCACCTCCTAATCCTCAAGTGTTTGGCATCAATTGATTTGTGTAATCGCAACGGTTATGAATATCTATTCATTATTAGTGTAAATTGCTGTCATGCCCATGATATCTTCATATTTAATAAATGTACTCTTTTTGGAATACCTGGCCACGCCCTCTGATACTTTGTAGTAGCTTCCAAAGAATGTCCTTCCAGGTATATTTAAAAGGGTCTTGTTTATTCTGGTGTCAGGGAAGTCATATTTAAATTCCAGCTCTGGCAAAAACAGATGTTGACTTGAGATAACATCAATCCTATACAAGTCAAACCTGGTTTGACAGGCCATTAAAATAATTCTTGTATCTGTTAAAGATAATTTGTAACCAACGTTAACTCCTCATGTGCCAGATTGAATAAAATACTGAATATGCCATATTTATTGCACCTATCTTTCGATCCACTTCCAGTAGAATAATGACGAAGGTTTAATTAATGGTATCATTGTGTATGTATTGTTCTCTTAGTTATGGAGCATTGTACAATGACAGCTCTCTATGCCGTGGCGCTTATTTCACTGTCTCCCAGAACAGGGCCTGCTCAGCTTCTCCTCCACATAATTCTGTATCACTTATACAGTAAAGTCATCCTCCTCACGGTCAAGGCTTGGGCAGCAGAAAGGGTTAATGAAACAGCAGTGAGAAATGTTTGCCAGGGTTGCATTGGGAATGATCCAACATGGATGGCTCAGCTTGGCATTAAGCCCTTTGCGGGTGGTTGATGTCACTGGCCTTTAGCTTGGGGAAATCACAATACACTTCAGACATGCTTAAGAAAATCATTTATACATGCCCAGCTGTGTTTTTATGCTTAATTGTTTTCATTTAGTTCTTATGATGGACCACTATGGATGCCATTGCAAGGGGCGGTATATTGGTAATTATTCTAAATACTGTATTACTGCCAGACTTGATCGGCCAGGACTCCTATTTTTTTTTTTTTTCATTTTGGTTATAAGCTTATGGTTTTTATAGCTGGATCAATACCAAAAGATAGAGACATTTTAATGGATGAGGATAATATATAAGGAGGGCATTTTGTTATATCTGCAACATATTTGTGTTCGGCAACATCAAGTAAGAACAACCCCATATTATCAACTTTTCCCACATTTTTCAAATATTTATTATTAGGTGTTAAATGGGCTTAGTCCTCATTGGCACTTGGTTGGAGCCCAAAAAACAATTTCCATATGGTGTTCATTCATAAAACAAAATGGAACCACAGAACACGCTCATCTTTTTTTTACCATGGACGTAAAAACCTTTAAATGTTTACGTAGCCAGACTTTTTACTACCACAGTTCCTTAAAGCCGCAGTTCAAGCTGCCGTTTATTTTGTATTTATTTTTTTCATTTAATATGTGCATCATTACATTCTGCACACTGCCAAGTGATTAGCCAAGTTGCCGATCAATCCGTTCTCCTGTAATCGATCGCTGAAGATTCGGCCCAGGGGCTCTTTGAATTACTGGTAGGGCTGCAAAAGAGTACCTAGGATGCAAAGTCCTGTGTGGAAGATCATGTGACCAGGCAGGCACTAGATACAAATGCTGCACTGCTAGAGAGAGGGCAGGGCTCAAGAGCCAGAGCCTGTCTCAGAAGAGGAAGGGGATGTGACATTGTAAATAGTTGCTATAGAAACAAAAGTACTTGTTACATTAAAAATGTCTACAAAATGTTTTAAATGCTACAAGTATGTTCTCATAGTACAGAACTGATTTATTAAAAAAAAAAACACACATGTAGGATATTGCTTGAACTGCAGCTTTAAAACATGACAGTTTTCTTTTTTTAAATGACACATGTAGCTTTAATGTAGCATTCCTGGCAGAGGGGTATATCTGAATCCTAACAGGCAACAAGGGTTGTTGAAATATAACCTTTGTTTGACTTCTGGAATGGCAATTTTCCCTCTGAAGATGTTAAGGGTCACTAGCCCCTTACAGGGCAGTGAGCGGACGAGGATAGAAAAAGGGTGCTACGGACATTATAGAAAAAATATATATTATTTATTGACACTTTCCAAAAACACAATTAGCTTGCTTAATAAAGAATAACTTCGCCTCCCCAAGGGGCTCCCAGGTTCCTATTTGATGAGGGCACTATGTGTGAAAAGTCTACACTGGGTGAGACCTACTGAGGCTTGGAATAGGCGACCCACTTTTCTGATATACAGGTCCTATTTAACTTTAGCTACTCTTTAGGTCTCCTGTCTACCTGTGGTGTGGTAGTTTTTTTGGCCACTTGCCTTTAGGGGGAAAGGGATGGAGATCTCCAGTAGTATATATATCTCATCAAACCACCCTCCAAATAACTTAGGGAGAGATGCATGTGCTAAAGTCATTAGATGCCTTAGTTTTGACAACTCAATATAGTTCTTATGGAAATCCTTTCAGGAAGTGTGGGATGCCACTCATATAAATATACATTGTAAAGCCGTTAGCACATCTCCCAGAGTACCTCAGGTATGCCTCTTTTTGAGCATAGAATTCTCTATCTAAGTTATTTGGGAGATTTGAGGGGATATATATATACATGTAGAGGTATCAGTACCGTGTTAGCCGAGCTTCAATAATCAAAAAAATAAAAAAATAAATAGATGATACCGTTCTGTGGCTAACGAAATGCTTTTATTTGTGCGAGCTTTCGAGATACACTGATCTCTTCTTCCGGCGATGTTACAATGAATGAAGCAAAAGGTAAACTTAATAACAGTGTCTCTTGGAATGTTATCTGTGCTGTTCCTTCCCCCGGTGTGGATGTGTTTTATGGCTAGAGGTGTTAAATGGTTACTGAAAGCAAGTGAAGAAAGAGTGTGTATGTGTATCAGTGTGAATAAAAATGAATGGAGAGCCCACAGTATATGTATACACCTTGTGTAAAGCACTGTATATACTGTGGGCTCTCCATTCATTTTTATTCACACTGATACACATACACACTCTTTCTTCACTTGCTTTCAGTAACCATTTAACACCTCTAGCCATAAAACACATCCACACCGGGGGAAGGAACAGCACAGATAACATGCCAAGAGACACTGTTTTTAAGTTTACCTTTTGCTTCATTCATTGTAACATCGCCGGAAGAAGAGATCAGTGTATCTCGAAAGCTCGCACAAATAAAAGCATTTCGTTAGCCACAGAACGGTATCATCTATTTATTTTTTTATTTTTTTGATTATATATATATATATATATATATATATATATATATATATATATATATATATAAATAAATATATATATATTATATATATAATATATTTATATATAAATATACATTTTTTAGAGTAAATTTCTTGTCTTAATAAATTGTAACTGCCTGAAGAAGAGCTCACTGTATCTCAAAAGCTCGCACAAATAAAAGCATTTTGTTAGCCACAGAACGGCATTGACTATTTATTTTTGATTATATATATATATATATATATACACACATACAAATGGAGATACCTGTACTACTAAATTGAAGTCCTAGTCCCCCTCCATTTTTTTAAATACGTTTGGCTGATTTTTACGAATAGTCAAAAAAACAAATCTGCTTTTTTTGAGACTGATCCGTGGATGAAAGTCACTGGCCAATCCGAGGAGGATTTACATTTTGGCGGAAAATCCACCCATCTTTAATCTTACCCCCTCATTAACTACATGTGTGGCTACGTTAATATGATCTTTTATAGCAAAGCAAAAGGTTTTAAGCACAGTTTTTTTTAACTCAACAACTTGATGTCAGAAAGTATTTAATTAATGCTTGAAATGGTCCAGCGTTGAGTCTTAATAAGAACGCAATGCTCAGGCACAGAAATAGATTGAGCAACATCCAAATGTATTTATATTTATCTAAAACCAACTGAAATTAACCATGATCTAAACGTAAAAGCACTATATGATAAAACCTATTCTGACTGGGGCTTGAAATATTTGATTGTAGCACACTCACTAATGTAACATAATTATCACCTACCATGACTGTGAAATATGATATATGAATACAACTGTTAAATCCTATAAAATCATCATAAGCTACAGATTGTTGGAACAAAAGGAGAGAGAACACACCATGGAAGAAGAGGGGGGAAAAACCAGCTGGCTCACTTACTCAGATTGACAAGAGTTTGGCTCAGTGTCATGTGCATCTATCCTACCCAGAAACCATCTGCAGTTTCAAAAAGCAGAAACAGCCCTTCCCATCACATATCAATAACTGTTGATCGTGTTTGGTGTCCGAATGCTTGAATGACTATTTTGGAAGCATAGGGTGGTGGGGGACCAATAAATAAAATGAGGGCTTTGAATGACAGCATATGGCTGAGTACACCACTTTGAAATAAACATGCTATGTATTCAACTTAAACCCTAAAGCCTTATTTTTTGTTTTTAAGCAAATGAAGCTAACACTTAAGTTGTCATGGGAGGCTTTACATCTCACTGTAAATTACAAGAGGGTGATACATACAGAAGCCATAAATAAAATGTTTTGTAATGTATGTTTTGCAAGCCAAGCTCAGTAAGGGACTTGTTGGAACATGATATTTTTACATGCTGCAAAGATAACAAAATCCACGTAGCCACTCCCAGTTATTAATACAGTTGTTTGTTACCTCAGCAATAGCTGCATTCCAAGTGCTATACCAGCTTCATATAATTTTTAAGGACAGCTTATTCCAATGAAGTGGCTACTTAATTTTTATCTATGTGGGGGGAAGGAGGGGAAAAGGAAACCAGTGCTCTTGCTACAGTCAAAATGGTAGATATGATGCAATACTGGCAGGTAAGACACAGTGCTCCAAACCATAACTTATTATAGTTATACTGTATACCGTATAGAGTTACAGTATACAGTATATTGTAGTTATACTGTCTATAGTTAGACAGTAGTTATAGTCCAATATGGTGAAATACTCAATGCTTTTAATGCACTAATCCTTGTGAATTTTTTTTCTTTTCAGAGCTGCAGAACTATAGGAAGGGGGGGGGGGGCAAACGTATTGTACTGTGTGAATACTGGAGTAACAGTTAGTAATTTGTCCAAATCCCCCCCTCTCTCAATGACAAAAGAACTACAGAATGCAATGCAGCCATTACGAAGAAGATAAAGACAAGATTGTACATTTTGAAGAAGAGACGACCTACTGTATTTTTGTATTATTAATTTTCCTTGATTATCCTGTACAAATAAAATTGTCCCTTCTTTAAATTCATGAGAATCATTTGAACACCCCCACCCTCATATAAAAATTACAGTATGCCACCCACCTCATAAAGTACAGTATACATGACTGTAGTGTTGAATATAAAAGCTAGTGATTGATTGTAAGAATAGCAAATATTGTTAAGCAAGCCCATGTCGAGGGAAAAAAAGTATGCCTCTTCTTTTTTTTTCAGACTTGAAATTCACATTGAATGAGATGAAATTCTCGCCAAATCCCACAGAAAATGGAGTCAGTATCACATTCATCCGGATGTGCAGGATTATACCTGTACCTGTAGTTCAAAGACATACACGAATGCACCTAAATGTGATGACACGCATATGCGTTTCAATAAGGTTCCAATAAGACATACACGCATGCGCCTAAATGTGATGACACGCATATGCATTTCAACAAGGTTCCAATGAGACATACATGCATGCACATAAAATAAAAACAGTATGAAAAGAAGAGCAAGCCTAGCAAAAGTTGAAAGTATTGAAGAATAAATAATACATATAGAATAAAAGATATACATTTTTATTTTTGGGGTTTCTTAGCAGAGTTAATTTAACATGCAAGTCTACTGTAATTATACTGCAAAATGCAAACAAATGCAACGTCAATAAAAAAGTATTGAATATGAATCAATAAAAATTCACAATGCGCAAGCAATGTTTTAAAAAAGCAATATTAGAGGTCCACCGAAATTCCTCCTTTTGCCTTTTGCCGCTTAATGTCAAAGTTTCTTTTCTGGGAAAAAAAAAGATGCTATGATTTTTGGTATTGCGCATGCGTCAAGTCGCGTCATTGGAAATTAAAGCAGCAGTTCAAGCAATATCCTACATGTGTGTCTGTACGATGAGAACAAACTTCTGACAGGCTCTGGCTCTTGAATCCCGCCCTCTCCCTAGCTGTCCACCAATTGTACTGTATCTACTGTAATACTGTAGTATTGTAACTGCTCAGTCAATCATATTGCAGGACTACATTTTCAATAATTGTGCAAGAATTGAATTAAATTAAATAACCCTGAGCAAAGCGATTGATAACAGGAGAAAAGACCGATCTGCAGCTTACTGTAGCTAATAACTTGTCTATGTGCATAATGTATTGATGCACATATTGTTTTTTAATACTTTTTTTTAAACACGGCAGCTTGAACTGCAGCTTTAAACTTAATACTGTACTGTATAGTGTATGGTATACTGTAGTACAATATAGTCACCTTCATTATAAACTTTGCCAAACGGGTGGAGATGGGCCACTGTCACTCCCTTAGTCTGTATTATAGTTGACAGGTGACAGCTGGCCTGCTACACCTGTAGTTGACAGCTGATGAAGCTGTATATCTTTTTGGTACACGCAAGCTTGCTGGTACCTGTATGTGAAATCAGACTCCGGCTGTAAATTTTGCAGGTATTCCGGCGGGGACAGGTAGCAAGGATTGCCGTTCACCAGGTTTTCACTGACGGTCGGACCGTTATTGTAAACTGGTGCTAGTGCCAGTGCTGGCGCTGTTGCCGGCACATTGCTGGATTGGGGTTGACGAATCTTATATGGATTAAACCTGACCTTTCTCCTTTTGAAGTTGCCATGATCAAACATACGGTAAAAATGTGGGACACACCCCAATACCCTCTTCTATCTCATGGTGCAGGGTCGATGCGAAAAAGACACTGATCGTTACTTAAAGTTTGTCTTATCGAACGCTTCCACCCACGAACGCCAGGTGAAAATTTGTAAAAAATCATAATTCGAAATGAAATATTCATATATTTCTGCTACAGTCGCCATGTTATCTGCAGAACATATGAAAAATGCATAACTACAGTCAGGTTTTTTATACATGTACGATGTACACATGGTGTCCAGTCCAGTCAGCAATTGTGCAAGAATACTGTAGGAATGTAGAAAAAAGCACAGAGCATTGAGTTTTATAAGTTTTTATTATGAAACGTCTACATTTGATAACGTCTTCAAGGACCAAGGTCGATTCACAATGGACCACTATGGTAGACTTGGTTTTTATTATTGTATTATTGTGTCACGTGTATTACGTCTGTGAAGCGCTATGTACATGGATGGCGTTATTTAAATAAAGATACACACATACAACCCCATTAGTTGTGAACTCCAGTGCATATGCGCTGCCGGTCCTGTCAGCAGTGAAGGAGTTAAATAGTTAATATGCTGGAAACAAATTCCCGACAGTATGTCTATATAACATACATATATAGTAAGCTCAGTTCCAGACATTCAATGTTTTGGAAAGCCTGAACCCTATTTGAATAAGAAAATTACAGTCTTTTTGCTGAAGAAGTACATTACGTGCCAAAACTGTGTCAATACCACATTTTTCCTGTTTATCTAATCTAATATTTGGTAGAGATCACAGTCAAATAAATTATGTGTCCGTCTCTGGTAAAGACAGTGTTTCTATTAATAAAAAAAATGACCAAGCTGTCAACAAATTCAGTTTGCTCAACCTGATAAAATCTAACATGCAACCTGTTTTTACCCATAAAACACGAACCACTTCTCAATCTAAAAAAAGACTTGTTTCCACAAATCAATTTTTTGGGGGGGATGGGAGGGGGGGTGGTTCAGCATGATTGCATACATTATATGGACATTGCCCTTTAGTTGTGAATACAAAAAAGAATGGGGGAGCACAGTTATAGGGAACGGGCAGTGTAATATATCTGGTGATCGATATGGATAGAGCAATTAACACATCTATTAAAGTAATGGTTCACGGGGCGGATACCAAACTCAAAAGGTATACATACATTGATGTGTATGTGTGGGTGGAAAGGTAAAAGAATATATAACTTACACGGCCTTGTGTAAGTTCAGTCACGTCAAGGTTTCTTTGGGTTTCCCGTCGCCTTGGAGTGATGTGTTCTTCTGCGATTTAGACTTTTCTTCTTGGTGTAAATTCAGCTTTCTTCGTTCATTCGGTGTACCCCTCCAGGGGGATTTCCTCTCATGTAAACAAAAAAGAGGGTTAGATTAAGTCACATATATATAGAGGCGGCAATATGGGGAAGGATGGTATAGTGGTAGACCATTAAAATGTAATGATATGATCAAGCACTCACACGGGCTAATGGGAGTCTTCTCCTATCTTGGTATCTTATTGTTGCCCGTTAGGGATAACTTTCAATTGGTTGTAGGTGGTTCCCTATAACTGTGCTCCCCCATTCTTTTTTGTATTCATTGCCAACAAGGGTCCTGGATAGATCCTCCTGGGGTTTCCAAGTCACAGGAGGACATCAAACGAATACTATTTTCAGGCAGTATCACCCCCCCCCCTTTTTTACACACTCTACATTTGTAACAAGCCATATAGAGATAGCGCCCGGGTACCTTTTCAAACAAAATTGCCCTTTAGTTACCTATTACAGAGAGAAATACGGTAGCAATGAGATGATTTAGTGTACATAGCAGGTATACGATTATAGGGATCCATGTTAAAGTGGATAAGAAGCAAAAAGTGACACAATATGAGTGCTCATTTGCATGTCATTACCAACAATCCTTTGCTGCAGTGGAAGCACAGTATGCGATTATAGGGTAAGACAGGTTTGTGGACCTGTCTCAGACATGTATACGTGCTCATAAGTGTATATAGGACAGACTTCAATATAATCTCTCTCAGTTTTTTTTTTACCATAAATATTGTATGTACATTTTTTAAAGTCCCTTATATTCATGTTAGTATGTGGACTTTAACTGTTATGAGATTACACAAACTCTGGAGACTGTCATGTTGCTACTTGGAATATCATATTTTTGAATCTTATTGTACATATATTTAATCATTAGGCATGCAAAAACAGCATAGTATACTGTAGGTCAGCGGTTCGCAAACTGGGGGATGCTGCGTTTACAGAGGTCCCGCGCTGAGAGCGTGAGGCCTCTGTAAACTTACTTACCCAGCTCCAGTCATGCGTCTCTATGACAACGCTGCATCAAATGACGCCCGTTGCCATGGAGACATGACGTCAAATGATGCCGCAGTGTCATTTGACACAACATTACAGATGAGGGGGTGCAATGGAGGAGTAGAGCAGGTAGGGGGGCGCAGGGAGTTTGCACACCACTTCTGTAGGTTACTTGATCAAGTACTTTAACACATCTTAATATACAGTAATTGCAGAATGTCCCTGGTACTTCACATAGCGTACAGCATCTGCAGTTAATTATAAGCAACATTTTTGAGGGAAATTTGAGATTCCTCGGCCTCTTTTATCCCATGTTCCAAAATAATAATTAATCTGAGAATTGCAAATGGAAAAACAAAATGGAGCAGACTGTGATTTTTCCTGCTTTAAAATAACCTATTAAACACAGAGTATTTCACTCTGCTAGCTCCATTTACAGAAAGTGTTACGTTTGCACCTGTGCAACACAAATAAACTGGTGTATTTCCTGGCAACAGGGCTGCTCTGTCTGAGATAAAGCAGGGACAGGAATTGTGCTGTGTGAACTGATTTAACCTGTGTTGTGCGAACTAATTTAACCTGTGTTGAAGCAGACTTCTTAAATAAATAGCTCTGTAGTTACATTGCAAACACAGAGGCTAGACCCTCAAAATAGACGTTTTGTTCATTTTTTCCTACCTGTAAGATTTTATTTTTCGAATAATATTTTTAGACGTAGCAGTGCGGAGTGAGCTGGCATTATTGTAGACAAGTAAAATGATGAAATTTTCAAAGATATAGGACTTTGGCCAGATCCACTGAGCTCCTTTAAGTCAGGGCTCATACTGTCCCGTTACCTAAATCAGTAATGGACGTAAAGATAATAACATGCTAGAAAACAACGGCCTTTATATCTCTTTAACATAGGCTTAATTGTAGCATAATGTTCCGTTTGCTTCCAATAATGTAAAGTTAAGTATTTGTTAGCGTTACTCCCATCCAGACCCCCTGAACAAGAGCTTTTGTTTAGGAGGAAGAGAGATATATGGTCATTTAAAATATTTGACTATAATTGGTGTTACGTACGACACCCTGCGAGCACGCGACTTGCATACGTGACAAGGGTTAATACTCACACCCGCAAGCGCTCCCATCTTCACCTCCGCAGAGGTCCGTCAAATAGACAATATTTCCTATACAGGACAAGGATTAATACACAACCCGCAAGCTGCCCCACTCTTCACCTCCGCAAAGGTCTCTCAAATGAGTGCTATCTCTCTTAAATCCATCCCAATATACCACCACCACGAACAGCACACAAGTGAGCACGTGACTTAAATATGTAACCAGGATTAATACATACGGCTACTCTAGCCAACTCACCTTTCTCCTCCGCAAGGAACCTCCAGTTAGTTAATATTAACCCCTACTCAATTGCAAATCCTATCTATCCACTGCCACAATCTGGGGTATGCAAATATGATAAGATGTAAAATTAATATTTGCGAGAGCCCCAGGTCCCTGCTTATTATAGAAAAAAAACTATGCACTTTAATACACAAAAATCAGTTGTAGCAAAATGTGTCAGAATACGTAAATACTCTCCCAAGACAACAGATAATTCAGAGCCCAAAGCATTACTTATTAAATAGTAAAAAAAACTCTTACCAAATGACGTTTACCTGAAGCCTGCAATATCTAAATGTACTCATAATGTCACTTTTGTAATACTTACACACATGAGACATATCAATACATTTAGGCACTCACTGCGGACACGACAAGTGTAAATATGACCGTCTTAATTCCACATGTAGGTGACAAAATAATATTTGTTCCTTATAATTGTGACGGTAGGGGGTAGCCAGACTATCAAATAAAGGTTGAAGCCCGTTTGGTTACCCCTGATCTGTGTGTTGGGTTTATAGAGTGTCAACTCTTGAGCCCAGAGTTTGTATATGCATAACCTGTAATTGTGCGGTAATAAAGTATTTGATTTGTTTTTACCTTTCCAGGAGTGCCAGCAAGCAGAGCTCGCTGTGGTATGAGTTTCAAGGGGAGTTTGCGGAGAGAGTCTTGTCAAATTGTGTCTATCTAGCCAGGGCCCAGAGTTGCTGGTTCCCTTAAAAATTTACCCAGGAATCCTGGATGCATGTATACACATGGTCTTGTTAATCTCTCCCCTTGAAAACGCTTTCGTGACTCACCGCTAGCAGTTCCCTGCTTCAGCATAGACCAGAAAGGTTAAAGGGGCATAGGGATGTGAGGTGTCCCTGAACTAGTCAAGGTGTCCCTCGTATAGGGGGAGATGCCCAGTTAATGCCCAGATCACCCTGAACCCAGTATAGGGGTTCAGGGGTTGCTCCAGTTATATATAAGACTGTGAGGTTTTGTTAAAGTCTAAAGTCGGGTTTTGCAGAGTGTGAGGCATATGGCTAGTGGGAATAAAAAGTACAAGTTCTCATTCTATCCCCCATCACCAAAAAGACTTAGACATTTTAGCAGCATAAAAGTGTAAGGTATATTTTATTAAACAAAGTGTGTTAAGTACATGTATGCTTTGTGCACAGTAAAATGAGGCACAGGGATGAAAAGTGTTCCTGTTGCTGTGGGGATCCCTAGGTAACATAGGGGTACCCCAGTTAGTGCCAAGATGTCCCAAAACTTGTATTGGGTTGTGGGTTATGGAAGTCCCTTGAAAAGTATAGGAAAACCTGACCTGTTTAGGGACGTTTAGGGTCCCCAAGGTTTATACTTTATTAAAGTAAGGTTCAGAGGGTGTTATACTGTATGTATAAAAATCCCTGCAATATTAGCCTTAGCCATATTTGCATAAGAGACATGATGGCTACCCCGCCTTCTAGCCTCAATGGGAATCCAGGATGTGGAGGTGGGCGAACCATTTGGTGAGCAGGAAAAGGCCACGTGTCTGTCCCAGAGAATAGAGGGCACCCAACTGGGGCCCTCATTATGACACCTGACTTAGCTGGGGGGAAGCTGCTGCTTGTGGGAATATTTCTCATTGCTGATTCATATTTCCAGCCCACACGTTGTTTTCAAGCTGGCCCAATATGCCCCCTGCCTCTGACATCATCAGCCAGGTTAGCCCTGCTCTGATTGGCTACTGAGAAATTTCTCACGCTTTTGATTGGGCTGTAGGTTTCTGTGAATGAAACTGAGAGGGTTTTAAAAAAAACCTTACGTAGCTCAGATTTTCAGATTCTCCCAAGTTTTAAAGATTATCCAAGTTTTCAGATTCCCTCAAGATTCTAACGTTTTTCCAGTTTCCACAGGCAAGGCTCTGCTGAAGCAGGGACTGATGGAACCACCTGTGCTGAAGCAGGGATATCCTAAAAACCTGACCTGTTGGTGGCCTTTGAGGACTGGAGTTTGCCACCACTGATCTAGGTGTTATATAGGGAATCTTACAGCAAATCAGGAAGGTCAACGGCATTCTGGAGTCAGTAATGTAAGTGTAAATAATTTAAAGAGATGCTGCTTTTAAGAGGTGAATTTTCAGTACAGTTTTGTAAAATGGAAAGAGAAGGTGCTTAACGAATATTGAGTGTAAGAGATTTTCATTGGTAGCAAGAGATGAGCGAAAAAGATTTAGGACATGAGAGGGCTATCGAGGTAAAAGGCGCAAAGATCAGACATCATTGGGTCAAGCATAAAAGGGGAAAGGGGTGTAACAAGAGATCAGAGTTGAGATATTGGGGAGAGAGAGTGGCTCAGTGAGCAAAGACACTGACCGGCACTGAGAGTTTGAAGCAGGGGAGCCTGGTGTTGACTCCTTGTGACCTTGGGCAAGTCACTTTATCTCCCTGTGCCTCAGACACCAAAAACATAGATTGTAAACTGCATGGGGCAGGGACCTGTGCCTGTACAATGTCTCTGTAAAGCGCTACGTAAAACTAGCAGCGCTATACAAGAACATATTATTATTATTATTATTATTATTAAAGGAGGTGTAGAGCCCTAAAGGAAAGGAGGATAGTTTTGTAGTTTATACAGACATTGATAGGAAGCCAACAGAGAGGTTTTAAGAGTCCAGAGGCAGATATGAGTTTAGAAGAGCAGGAGATGATACTACAGTAGCAGCAGCATTTTGAACACATTATAAAGGGAGAGAGCTGTCAGGTAGGGAGGCCAAATTAAAGAATGTTACAGTAATCAGTGCGGGAGAAAACGAGGGCATGCATTAGTCGTTTCCTCCATACTAATCCAACTGGGAGTTTCCATGTGATAGTACCTTAAAGCTGTAGACCGAGCAATATCCTACATGTGTTTAAAAAAAAAAAAAATCAGTTCTGTACTATTAGAAAATACTGGTAGCATTTTTTTTTAAACCACTGTAAATGACATTTTTAATGTATTATAATGTAACTGACATTTTTTGTTTCTATAGCAACCACTTACAAAGTCACATCCCCTTCCTCTTCTGAAACAGACTCTGGAACACCCCTTTTTGACCCCTGCCCTCTCTCTAGCAGTGCACCAATTGTATCTAGTGACAGCCTGGTCACATGATCTTTCCCAGAGAACTTTGCGTCTTTGTTCCTCTTCTTCTGCACTGACAGCCATTTAGTGAGCCCCCGAGCCGAATCATAGCCAATCAATCACAAGAGAACAGATCGATCGGCCACTTAGCTAATTACTTATCATTGTGTGGATTATATTGATGCACAGCTTGCACTTCTGCATTAATTGGTACTCTCACAGTTTATTTTTTTATTTTTTTCTGTATTTTTTTTATTATTTTACTTAAATTAATTAACATCTTACTTACATGTACAATTTTGATAAAGGAACAATATTTATACATCTATCTTAGTAAAAACAATTATCTTCATAACAATTTTTCTTTACTATTTTCTGTATGTTGCATATCAATTTAATTTTTATATATAAATCTCTTTGGATTCTTTTTAATGTCAAATTATTCTTATTTTTTTATTGTTTAACATAGAAAAGATAAAGAAACGGGATAGATAAAGATGGGGCCAGAGAGGAAAGGAATGGGAAGGGGAGGGAATGCTTAAGGGCTAAAAGGTAAAATAGACAAGGGATAACAATCAACCATTTAATGAATAACCCTCATTGACTTTGAGGTGACAGAAGGCCATGCAAGTAGAGATGGCCTGATAGGCAATGTGTGATTTGTGTCTTTTCAGGTGTAAATAAAGTCCACTATTTCTTCTACCATTAGCCTGCAAACTGCGTGAATGCCTTGTTTATTCGTACATGATCCAGTTGGACTTTACACATTCTTCTCAAACGTCCGGTTGAACAAACAGTCCGTGTTCTACAGAACATGGGGCTGAACCCAGTTCTCATGTATTATCCTCCCTGTACAGTATCATGTCTGTAACATTCCTCCGTACGTGCTGCGTACCGCGCGCTATACTGTAATTGTGAAGAGTTTTGTGTCCCAGTGGGAGAAAGGCGCTATGTGAAATAAAGTTGTTATTATTATTATTATATTAATACAGTGTTTTGACACTTTGCACCTTCTTCATCCGTTTATGAATTCTCTTGGCATTTGTAGTGCTTCCCGACCTTATATCTCCTCCACAGTCACAGTTTCTCATGATCTGATTTGCTAGATCATGTTCATAATACGTTACACTGTTTCGTAGTGTGCCTTGGGGCTCTGACCTAGGTTGGACCAATTTTCCGTTCTCACTTTTCCAAGATGATCTCATCAATTACCTTATTTCCAACAATTACCTCTGTTCAAGCTTCCCTCAGGTCTTTATTTCCAGCTCTTATCTCTTCTATCTGTTCAGAAGATTTCCTCTGGCTGCTCCCTTTGTGTGATGTCACTGTGTGATAAGTAAGGGCTTGTACAGCCCGAGTCCCCCCCACTCCCCCTTATCTTTATTGGCTCTTTTATAAGGACAGGGTGGGATAAGGGGAAATAAAACTTGATTGAAAAACACTTCCCCTTTCAGAGGCCCCTAAGGAATTAAACTTGTAACTCATTTCCCCCAAACATGAAAGCAGCCAAATCTTTGACATTAGCATTGTTAGATTTCTTTAGTGAAGTCAGTTAGACAATAAAAATCATGGCAGTGCACCTTTATACCCAGCAAAACTGCGATCGTGTTCCTGATCCTGCTTCATTCTTTTTCTGCTTAAAACTGATTTTATTATATAATATAATACCACCAAATAACAGGTGGGACACCTTCACCATAATTCCCAAAGAAAAGGCAGGAGGAAAACCTAGCACTACTTGGCACTTTAAACAATGTATTTACATCTCTCCCTCTCTCCCTCTCTCCCTCTCTCCTTCTCTCCCTCTCTCCCTCTCTCCCCCGCTCCCCCACTGGCGGTGCTTTGGAAGGTTCCATGAGCAGCAGGTCACCTTTTGCAATGTCTATGCCTTCTGTATAATATTCTCCCCCCACTCATTTCTTTACATATCCCAATATTCTGCCACATTATAATTTGCAGCCTCTTTACCACTTACTGGAGTCCCAGGCTGAGCCAACTGCTTAGGGGGCACTGGCAGAGGGACCTGGGCACCCAGCAGTCATGCCACACAGCAGCACTCAGTGGCTGCATAGTGGTTTCCCTTTGCTGGGTGCACACTCCTCGCTACCTCGCCGCGACCAAGGGCCAATCATGATCTTTGGCAATGCTGATAGGCTGGTCGTGTAGTGAGGCCGCACAGCCAGCCTGTCTGTATCAACGAAGATTCTGATTGGCCCTTGGTCGCAACGAGGAGTGTGCGCACAGCAGAGGGAAACTGGTAGAAGTTGGTGCACTGCTTGGGGGCCAGTACACCATTCAGTACTGTGCTGGCCAAATTGGTACAGTGGGTCAGGGGTACTACAGTTTTCATGGGATATATAGCTCAGTGCCAAAGTCTCTGAGTAAATGGTCTGCAACGTGTCTTTTGGTGCTGGAAGGTATCTTATAGAATAGCACCATTTAGTAAATACGGCTCTAATGTTTAAATCTACACTAGCCACAGTACCACACTAAATGGATAAATAAATGTTTTTTACCTTGATATCTTGATTCTCGTAAGTTACTTTGCATTGCTGCCACCTCCTGTACTGATAAAGTTAACATAGGTTTGGGTGTGAAATGTTGGTAGATATTCCAACCAGCCTGAACTATAATTGGCAGTCAGAGAAGTAACAAAAAGTTAACAGTCCACACCCTCTATGTCTTAAGGCTAGAGTTGTTCTTATTAAGTAGGGCAAATGTTACATCCTAAGTCCTAAATGCCTAGATTTTATTATATTAAAGATATTTTGAAACTATAATATGCAAGATGTGCTGAGGCAGGGGTGCTCAAACTGGGTGGCAGGATCGTGAGATTTTTTTTGGGGGGGGGGGGCGGTTACAGAGGTCCCGCGCTCTTCCCCAAGGCATTTAAATTAAATGCCGGGGGACCGCGCGAGGTTTCTGTACCTCACTTATCGTGATTCAGCCGGCTGCGGGCGATGCGTCGCCATGGCAATGCGGCATCAAAAGACGCTGAGGGGTCATGCGACATTACGTCACATGCTCCCGTGGAGTCATTTGACGCCGGCACACAGGTTAGGGGGGGGCACATGCACTGAGGGAGAGCAGGCAGGGGGGCGCAGCACCAGAAGTTTGCACACCCCCGTGCTAAGGCACACTGGCCCCTATTCAAATTGCGATGAAGAATTCAGATTAATTTCAATAGTGTTCCTGACAAAGGGAAGCTGGCTTTAAAGCATATTGAATAGACTCCTGATTCTGATCCACTTATTAAATATGTATTGAAACTGCTTCCTTCTCCCGTTGCCCTAAACATTAACTGGGGTGACAAAAGTAGTCAGTGGTGAACCTATCGCTTAGTGCAGTGGGGGAGGGGGAGCAACTCCAGCCCTCAAGGGCCACCAGCATCTCAGGTTTTAAGGATATCCCTGCTTCAGCACAGGTAGCTCAATCAGTGGCTCAGTCTTCGACTGATTGAGACCCCTGTGCTGAAGCAGGGATATCTCTAATATCCGGCCTGTTGGTGGCCCTTAAGGGCTGGAGTTGGCCACCCCTGGCATAGTGGCATTATCCATGTAATTCCCAGGTAAATCGTGGAGGTGGGAATGTCACAATCTGGGCGGTGTTCAACATCAACTTCTACTTTCACTTACTTTGTTCCGTGTTTCTACTTTTCCGGCCCGGCGAAATACTCAACTTTGTCACATTTTCTAACAGTTTTCTATTTGAATTTTTAACGTGGCTTTGAAATTGCTGTTGCTGCATTCCTCCCCCGAGCATTTCCTCACAAATACACTTGACAGTATAAAAACAAATCATTGGTGACAGGTAAAATGTGGAATTCATTACCCACGGAGACTGTGATGGCAGATACAATAGATATCCTCAAAAAAAGGTTAGACATCTTTTTTAGAAAGGAAATGTATACAGGGATATACCAAATAAGTAAACATGGGAAGAATGTTGATCCAGGGAGTCATCTGATTGACAATATTTAGAGTCAGAAATTAATTTATTTTTCCCCTTATAAATTGGATAATCTGTCATTGGGGTTTTTTTGTTTGCCTTCCTCTGAATCAATATGCTGTAAGTACAAATATAGGATAAAGTATCTGTCGTCTAAATTTAGCATAGGTTGAACTTGATGGATGTATGTCTTTTTTCAACCTCATCTACTGTGTAACTATGTAACTATGTAATGAGAAGTTGTGGAGTGGTAGTTTTTCCTCTTTCTACATTAAGGAATAACATTTCAGCTTGTAAACATGTAATTTCATGGAATCTTACACATTGATGATTAAAATGATGTTATCTATAGCAAAGTGTTATTCATGAACCTAGAATTTGATAGTCATATTGCAGCAAATACTTACCCCAATGATTATGTAAAGTGATACAAACATGATTCTAAAAGCCTCTGTTACTTACAGTCACACACACACAACGAGACCTGTGCAGTGACGGGCATTGCGCACACAAGCGGAGGTCATTCTGGACTGCTGTTCACCTACGTGAGACTGTACTAGCCTTTCCCTAAGGCGAGAGGCTGAAATACCAACGATTGGAGTGGAGATTATCCAGACCCTACACCGAGGCTGTTGGAGTGAGAAGGAGAGAGCCACGAGACTATCACGGGCGTCCGTTGGTGTTTGGGTAACAATAACCCTGAAATGCTTGTTTATTTTATTTAAATGTACGCACAATACTTACCTCCTTATTTTGGTTACTAAAGATATCATTTAATGCACTATGAGCGTTGTGCGCTGTGTTTTTTGTATTTTTGTGTGCCTATAGGGGGGACCAGAGCCATCCCTGGTGTCACAGCTGCAGACGCTCCATATACTTCAATATATACACAAGGTCACCTATTCCATTGTATTACACTTATCACGTCACTTATATATTGTAGTCGCGCACTTATATTTTGTTCACCTTTTTCACACACACACACACCTGCGTACGTCATGGCATAAATGTCTGGATTACTGGATACAAAGATGTCTGGTAAAGCAGAAAGAGGCATCAAATTCCATCTTCATGTAGGTAGATAGAGCACAGTCCAATGACATCCAAGGCTAAATGAAGCACAAGAACACTTTATCAAAGTGCTCTTCTGCACGAAACGCGTAGGTGCGTTCGTGAAGCCCCTGTTTTTTGGCATTAGCTTGCCAATAAATTGATCTGCTTATTCTGGAGTTGGCCTGGGATTTTTTCTTATGTGCTTTATTTAGCCTTGGATGTCGTTGGACTGTGCTCTATCTACCTACATGACTGTGGATTTCTCGCCTTAAGATGCACGCCGTGGATACAGTGGACGCTCCTTTGGTATACAGGTAATGGGCCACATTGCCCTATTATGTATCCTGTTTATACCGGACATTGTCATTTATATTGTACTTTCTGGGTCATAATTGTGTACCATTTATTGCGGTAGTCACGTGGACATCGCTAGGTGCATACCCGTTTCAGTATTTGCGTATACCTACTTAGGACGTCGCATGAGTATCTGGACATTTATCTTTTTATATGTTACACAAACCATATTGAACTGCTTGAGCACTACATTCTTCTGTTCTACTGTACCAAATTCCATCTTGCCATAATAAATGAGCACAGGTCAAACAAATCTAATTTTTCATTGTTCTTGAAGTAGATGTCTTTGTCGGAGACTATACAAAAGGGTCACACAAAGAAAAGCTGTCTTTCGCGTGAAACGTTCGCAGAGCTTTCAGAAGCCTGATAAATGAAGTGCTGGTTTCAACCTAATTGATGATTAATGTTGTAATGCAGTCATTGTTTCACTGATCTATTACATATTTTGACCACACCGAAGGGACATTTCAAGGAGAGAAATTGTTAACAGCTTTATTGTGAGATATATTACAGAATATAGTTACTTTAAGAGAATGAATTGCCACATTGTAACCGCGTAATGCACAAATGGGTCTTGAGTCGCTACATCAAATTATCATTAGGCAAATAATTAAAACAATCTTCTATTAAAAGAAATAGCCGATAGTAAGTACTGTAGTTCTGTATTCCATATATAGCTGTTGCGTGATGCACTCACAAAAATGTGATACTTGCCACTCATGGGGGGTGCCGCATCAGAGTGGATTCCACCTACAGTCCAGAAGAATAAGAAGTCGGCACTCAAATGGTTTTAATGAACAGAGAATCCAAAGGATTTATTAAAGACAGATCTATCATTAATAAATCCTTTGGATTCTTTTTTCATCAAGACCACTTGAGTATCGACTTCTTATTCTCCTGCTCTATATTCTATGGCATGTTTCATCACATCAGGATGAAAGTAGCAAATATATTATTATTGGTTCACAATATATTTTAATGCAGTGATTTTGTTACCTTATCACAGCGGTGTAGAGGAGAAAGGGGGTGGCCCGGGATTAAAGAGGTTACACCCCATTTGGCCATCCCCTGACCTCAGCCGGGAGTCAAAGGGTTAACTGGGCTAAGACCCAGAACAGTAATTTAACCCCTGTAATGACATGTACATGTGTATTCCCCTGTTCCCCTGTTCCATTGTAATGTCTGGTTTACTCAGTGTCTGCATCACACACACACTAGAATCCATCCGGGAGCACAAGGGTTAATAGTCCTCTAATGATTATAGCTCTTTGTGAAGTTTTCCCGCCTTTTCGGGCACCATTTTGCAGGTCCCCATTGGCCGCCATTAGGGCTCCATGCATTCTAATGGAGAATCTAGTTGTTTTAGTCCTGTTTCCTGTAAAGACCAGCAGGTGGCGTCCAAGAGGGAGAGCGGCGGTTTCCCATTGAAAGTCAATGGGCTCATCGACTTCAATGGAGGTTCCTCGAGGTAACTTTCGAAGAACAAGTTGGCTGCCGTCCAGACCGCAAACCGCAAAGCGGATACATTTTCAATAGGAGAGCTTTGATCACTTACAAGTCAAGGTCAACGTCAAGTGGCGTGGGAATAAACAGTTCTAGGGCCCCTAGGAATAAAATTCTTTTTGCCCCTAGTCCCTAGGCGTCCCCCCACTCGACCACAACCGGTCCCCAAATCCTGGACCCCCGATAAGGGTCGAACCGAGAAGAACGGGTCGCGCCATAGGCTTTGCCGGCGGTGGCAGAAACGGCTCAGAAAAATGACTAAGTGTGAAATGCTGTATTTTGGTACTCCATATCTCCGGTTCCGGAGGGCCCAGCGGATCAAGGTTTGGGGTGTCTACAGTCACTGCTCCGGCATCACTGCAGAACCATCCTTGACCCTCCTGGACCAACCCGACTGAGTATGGACCCCCTTGAAGGTTCGGGACTTTTCCCATAGACTTCAATGGCGGAGAAACCCCATTGACCTCAATGGCGGCAATTTACCATTGAAAGTCTATGGTGGAGAAGCCCGTTGTTTTCAATGGGGATTTAGTGAAAAGCTGAGATTTCTTTTTTAGCGGAGATTTTTGTATTAAAATGAAAAATGATTTAATGTGCATTTGTGTAACTCCGGTTCCATAGGTCGTAGCAAGTCTCTTTTTGGACCATATGGTGTCCCAGTTCCGGCCATGAGAACTGGGAAGTTTGGTTCTGCTAGACCCAATAGAACCGGATATTTTAATACGTTTATGTTTTATGTTTAACATTGTGTCCCAAGGTATGGACAAAGACTCAGAGAAATTCCTTTGTCTCCCAGGATAGCAGATGGCCCAAGAGGCGCCCCAATGTCTAGGATTTAAGTATTATTCAAAGTGTCTTGTCACCCTCCCGGATGATTTAAGGGCGGAGGAGGCTCAAACCAGAGCAGTCTCCAAGTGTCCCAGTTATCACCTTCCAACAAAGGTTATCTTGCTAGAGAGCCAGATGGGTAGACTGGCTGGCATTCCATTTGCCTATTGGGGGGCTACAGAAATGAGACCCCAGAGTTCTACTGCGCATGTGCCAGCTAGCAGGGGGGCCTGTCCTAAAATGTTTTCCCCCATCAAAGATTGGCTGGAGATAATTGACCACCAATCACAGGTATTTCAGGTTAAGGATAGAGGGACAAAAGGTATATAAACTGCTGTTCCCCATATATCCTTAGTTGGTCTTCTTCAATTTATCATCTGATGGCTACCTGATTGCGAGAGAATTGCTATGCTATATATTTCTCATTCCCCAACCCCAAAGTAAGTGTACTTCTTGTCTGTTACTGTATTATTCATGTGTTCACCTATCCTAAGGAATAAAATCACTTTATTATATCTATGACTCGTTTCAGTTCAGACCCAGTGATAAATATATATCATCTGTTATATATATTTATGTGACCTTATACAGCCTGCCATAATCTCACCATGACCAGCGGCAATAAGGATTTGCCCCATTAATATGTTCATTAAAGACGTACATCTATCTTTATGTAAGTTGAAAATGGTGTAGGTGTTCTAATTAATTCTAGACAGTTTTAAATTGTTTGCGATTGACACTGCATGTTATTTACCAAATGTAAAACAATATGATTTATGCAAAGCTTTTTGAAAAGCAAAAATGTTAAATTGTAGGCCTGCTAATCATAGGCAACTTGGCCGGGGTCAAAAGGAAAATTGCCCAAGGCTTGAAATATACAAGGATCCTTAGTTATGCTCAGCTCAATGAATAAGGAGAGGCCAGCAATGTGCTACTATGGAGAATTGTACTGTTACTTCCATTAGCACAAAATGTGTTACAAGAGACTTTGTAGAAGGGGGAATTTGGTGCACAATGTTACTCAATTTCCCCCCAAAGAGCACTCAGGTATGTTGCACACTAATGGTCCAATGTTCCAAGCCATACTGAGGACTGTTAGCAAAGGGAGTGCATCTACTGTATGAGGTGTCACGGCTAGAGAACTTATTGTTTTTGTTTTTATTAAACAATAAACTTCTGATTTCAGTGAAAACGACCTCATTACGTCCCAGGAATGGCTCATTTATTTGATCATGACAAAACTTCGATGTTTCGTGGAATTCACCCTCACAAGTGTTTTGCTGAAGTCGGTGGAGGGACATTTCAAACGACTGCACTAGGAGACTAAACTTGTCTCAGCTGCTACACACCACTAAGATTGTGCTCATCTTGAGTTAGAGTTCCGGAAACTTCCACAAGGTTCCGTTTTCCTATTTTTCTCAATGTTGGTGCTCGCCTGATAAAGGCAGTAAAACTATTATTGAACAAGACCAACGGCCCAAACTACTCGCAGGTCATATTTTCTGTGAATCTTAATTGTGTGAGAGTCATTGGCTTAGTTTAATTATTTATTTGATATGAATGGCTCTTGTTTAGTGACTCAAAGCCATTAATGTATAATATATTAACCTGTGGAAGGCCAAAAACTGAGAAATCTCTACTCTACAGCAACACTTGGATTTTCAGGTTGATACAAGTAACCCAAGGGTTCGCAACTCCAGTCCTCAAGACCCCCCAACCCCCCACAGGTCAGGGTTTCAGCATTTCCCTGCTTCAGTACAGGTGGGGCAATTATCGACTGAGCCACTGATTGTGCTGAAGCAGGGATACCCTGCTCAAATATCTCATTGGTTGAGTAACCGTCTGTTCAATTATGTACTTTGCAACAACAAGTTACCGTTTATGTGAAAACCGTTCCAGTTTCTTGATGCTTGAGGACTATTAATGAACTATATAAAAGTTCCTGGCGCCCTCGTTTCAAATGCTCACTGCACCAGCCTGCACGGGTACCAGCCCCTGAGAAAGAAGGGAACAAGAGTCGCTGTGCATCATATACACCACCATACCCTCTTCTGTTAGCCGAGGGAAGAGGTACAGTAGAGGCAACGTTTATTCTAACATTTGCTGTAAACTAGCCGGGTTACATTCTGGGTATGTGCTGGGTATGTGCTGGGTATGTTCTGGGCTAGTTTGAGGCACGTTTAAGGCATTTCTGCATTGACTAACGACCCATAGGATTAACACAGCAGGGATCCCTGGCAGTCCAATTCAGTTTGAATGGGACTGCGAGGGACCCCCGCTGTTAATCTGATAGGCCATTAATCAATGCAGAAATGCTGGGGCTAGTTTAAGGAAAATTTAAGGCATGTATTCAGAATGTACCTGGGTGTTTCCTGGGTTTTTTGGGGAATTGCCACTGGTTTTTGTTCGAATAAGAGTTGCCTCTACTGTATTTACAGACCCTTCAGAATATGAATGGGGTATAAACTAATAGTTGCCCAAATCTAAATCCTTTGTAGAGATTTATGAAATGTTCGCTGAAGTTCACGAACCGTGTGAAGTTTTCCCTTTTTTTCCGCAAAACATTAAATATAATTTATGAAAGCTTGCAAACCACAAATCACCAAGCATTTAAAGTCGATGCACGGGTCACATGATCCTTTATCTTTTGCCAATTTCACAAACTTTTGGTGAAAATTGTCAACATTTTGGTAAATTCAGAGCCCTGTGACCTTTGACAAAAATGTTGTAAAAGCTCAAAATGTAAAAAAAATGTGCAAAAAAATAATAATGAATGAAGCACGTTAAAAAAAATACATGCACGTCCCTAATGAATTTGTTAATCTTTACATATTTCCTACCTAGGTAATAAATAAACTAAATAATAGGTGGAATAGAACAAAAGGATTCTAGTGTACCATTACTAACACACATTATAACCTTAGAACAAAGTGTGGGGCGCGTGATTTGCTGTGGGGGACGCAGGGTTTACAGAGGCTCAGCGCGCTTCCCAAAGGCATTTACATTAATGCCGGGGGAGCTGCAAGGCCTCTGTAAACTTCTCCTTACTTTGGTTCAGACGCTCCTGGTGACGTCAGAACCAAGGTAAGCGGGGGGTGGGGGGGGTCGTGAGGAAACGGGGACAGACGGCAGGGGGGCACAGGGAAAAAAGATTGCTCTCCCCTGCCTTAGAAGATATTACTTTTGAGCACATTCACATGTCTCAGACAGGCCTGCCACCCTGCTTTCCTCATTGTCTCTTAGCATACACTGCTTCCACTGCAGCCAGGGATTTTGGGAAATTATATGCAATTGAGCACACCGTGTCCCTTTAGAAAAATGATCTAGTACAGTGAGGGGGGATTTCATTTTAAAAATGGAAAAAAGATTGACTTGGTAAGGAAATAGACAGCCGGGGAGTTTTTATGGCAAAATTGATAATATTTTACATACTATACAACCTGTGGAAGAAATAGGGATTTCCCGTGGCTATGTAATAAAAAGCAAGGCTGATTTACTCATAATATGTTCTTTAATTGAGTTATAGAGAGGGGTTATCGTTGCCAGTCCTTTTTGAAGTGGTCACATTTTTTACATGGCTGCAGCATTTCATTGTACAAAGAACCAACACAATTTATTTAACCTCATCATCTTTAAAGGTCTCTCCGCATCAGTTTTGAACATGTTCGGCTTTTCGGATTTTTCACGGGCTGTTGTTTGCCTCTGTGGATAAAAGGCAAGACTAAAAAAAAGCAGGCTCAAAGGAAATGGATTCTAATGATGAAAGCAGATTTTTACAGACCTCTCCCGAACAAATTGCTGAGTCCAGTAAAATGTTTTGCCCAGACCTGCATGCGTGCTTCAAAAGCCGACCCAGAATTTGTAACGCTGCGTCTATAGGTTTTTTGGACTTAGATTATGTGTCTGGAAGGATTAAACTCTTCCATAATGTAATGTATAGCGTACAAGTGTACTGCAAATACAGGGTGCAAAGCATGCATTTAACAGACCACAAATTAACTGAGAGTCAAAGAAGACATACATTTTAGATGGGTCTGGACAAATATTTAACATCAGTCTATTTGCTTATTAGTCAAGATAAATTTTAACTGCCACTACAATATAGCTATTCATAGTTCAGTTGCCACGAAAACAGAAAATTGCTATGTAACTTATTAGAGTAAATGTCACATAGTGATAGAACGGGCCGATGGGATTTTACAGTGAAAATATTTATCTAACACATTTTTCTACCTTTCATCTATTTTCCCAAGCAGAGGCCCCAGCTCCCGCAGCTGGACATGGAAATTGGGCTCGAACCCTGGCCGCCACCGGGCAGAACTTAAAGCACCAGCCAGCTACCCCACACCGCCACGCGCGTGCTTTGTGGGGGGGGGGGGGGGTTAGCGGGATGCTAGTTATGCCACTGGGCGGAGCTATATTTACCGTTCTATCTCCCTGTAGTGACATCACTGGTCACAAGACATACAAAGGAGTGGCTATCCCTTGCTGCATAGTCATCCCGCATCACATGAGTGATCCCACAAGTTAACCCATTAAGTTAACCCCTTATACTAAATAGTAGTCCCCAATATATATATTGGGAATGGGACTGGGCATTGTCAAGTAATTGTCAATGACCCTTACAACCAGTGCAATAGTGCCCATATGTCCTCTCCTAGTCACTTATATCCGTTGAATTATGGGCATGTGTAGAACAGATTTGTTTTATAGCCCTGTCATATCAGCAATAGTATTCCTAGCATTCTGGGTGAATATTGCAGCTGGTGGGCTAACACGGGGAGAGGTTAATGTGCACAGACGTATTTACACTTTACTAGATTCATTACAACAGTTATTACTACGAGTTATTTCAGAAGCCGGCCTCCTTCATCAAATATGAATGGTTGTCGCGCTACGTCTCATCTCATGATCATATCATCACCGTTTCCTTATCTCTCGTCTCATTTCCTCATTAATTTTTAATGTGTGAGATTTTGTTATTATCTTTTATGCTAATTGGCCCTAAAAACTGGAACATTTTGCAGTCTGACCGTTTTCATTGGATTATTTTAGCATGTTCTTTACATGTAGATATGGCAGCGTAGCTGTGTAATTTGGTGGGCAGACATTTCAGTAGCCACAAGTAATAAGGATTTGGAAAGAGTAGCATTTAAGGAACACAATATGGGACAGGCATTTATTTGAGATAATTGGGTAACCATTTATGTTCTATTTACACTTTAGATCAGCGGTGTGCAAAGGGCGCGTCCCCCAAGGGGGGGGGGGCGTGAGACTGACTGCGGAGGGGTGCGGGGTTTACAGAGGCACCGCGCCCATCCCGAAGGCACTTAAATGAAGTGCCGGGGGAGCTGCAGGGCCTCTATAAACCAGACTTACCTTGGCTCCGGCGGCTTCTTAGACGCGTCGCCATGGCAACAGTCATGTGACGTCACGTTGCTATGGCAACGTAACGTCATGCCGCCCGAGCCAACGCCGGAGTAGAGGTAAGCGGGGGTGGTGGGGAGGAGGTGCGGAGAGAGGGGAACCGCCGGCAGGGGGGCGCAGGGAAAAAGTTTGCGCCCCCCTGCTTTAGATAATTGATTTAATAGAACATACACACTTACTAAAAATAATGTCATTCATTTTTTCTCCTCTTGTATTAATTTGCCTTTTCGCTCGTATCCACTTCCAACTATTATATTACAAATATAATGTCAGACATTGTACTGTATTATGTGTTACTGTTATATTTTGTGCTGTGGTAGGTTCTCTTTGTTACTGTAATCCCATCGTCACCGAATCTCTGTCTTTTTTTTTTAATGTCGTAAGGTGATATGATACAGATATCAGATAAATGCAGAATAGTGGCTCCTATTCAATATGCCATCTTCATTTTATGGAGCTGAAAGGTTCCTGAGTGAGGAGAAGATGGCTTTGCAGCAAATTTAATAAAAGACAGCGTTTCTACATTTCCAAACTTTTTATATATTCATGGTCCACCCACAATGTTCTCATAAAGGAGCAATTCATACGCTTTTTGAAAAATGATTATTATTTAACATCGGTTTGAAGCAAGGTGTCACCAGGAGCTGAACCCCACTAATTTCAGCTCCGGGGACCCCGTGCTTCCCTTGAGGGAGTGCCAGTATCTCGGCAAAGTTTAAAGCTCCAACGTGGGCCAATAGGAAGCTGAACCTGCTGATGTCACGGCTTCCTATTGGCCGCCGAAGGCAGGAGCATTGAAAAGCCGCCATTATGTGAACCCTGCTCCCCAGCCGGAGTGGCAACCGGCACCTCCTACGGAGGTAAGTATCTGAAGAAGGAGGGGGTCTCCGGAGCTGAAATTAACAGGGTTCGGCTCCGGAGACCCCCTGTTTTAAACCTATGTTTAAAAAAAAATTATGCTGTGGCAGATAAGGGCTCAAAAATATACTTCTTTGTTTCATTTCATTCATTCATTTCAGTCTTTCAGCAATAAATAGTAGCAGCAAGTCATTAATTTTGCATGCGTGAATACCACTGAATCAAATGTCATCGGTGGACAGCCTATACAATCTATCCATGAAGGTATTCTAGTTCGGAAAGCGAATGAGCCAGGCAGATTACAGTATGTGTGACTTCTGTGTGTCTCACCCCGGAGAGCCAGGAAAGGAAGCGGGAGCCAATCACAGATTTTGTAACGTTGACCAACCAGGAACAATTTGACAACAAAAAAAGCATAAACTCCAAGTCCTGAGAACAAACGGGAGATTAAACAGGCAGGGAAAGGTTGTGTTAAATATCTTCTTTCTCCGTGATCACTACTAAGTAAAGTAACTTTTCAATACCAGCAAGTAAGTGACCGTCAATATACCGATGATTTTAATTCGCAGATTCGCATTAATTCACATTTATGTTCGTTTGTTTTTGTTTTTTTTGTTTTTATAACAATCAAATCCTGTATTAACTGACCAATAAAAATAAAAATGTTAAGGTGGAAATAGATATTTTTCCAGTGTAAAATGAAAAGCATATTTTGACGGAAGGAGAGCAAATCCAGTTTTGCCTCATTATTTCAGTGTCACTTTGCCGATCCAAATTGAGCTCTAGAAAAAGTAAGCGGCCTGCCCTGTGTACCAAGCATCGCAGATAGCTTCTTAATTCCGCACGTAAATCTCATTATAAAATGTGCTTATGTCAGGGGTGGGCAACTCCAGTCCTCAAGGGCCACCATTAGGCCATTTTGAGGATATCCCTGCTTCAGCACAGGTGACTCAATCAGTGGCTCAGTCAAAGACTGAGGCACTGATTGAGCCACCTGTGCTGAAGCAGGGATATCCTCAAAACATAACCTATTGGTGGACTTTGAGGACTGGAATTGCCCACCCCTGGCCTATGTACTGTATTAACCCGATATTTCTCAATCTGCGCCATCAGCATCAAAAACGTGTTTTTTTCTTGTGTGCACAGAGATGGACTGCTCTGGCTGCACACATGCTAATGGTATGTACCAAAAGAAATAATGTCAGTGTGCCAAAAAACGGAGAATGTGTGTCAAAATCGTCAGCAAAGTTCAAGTTTGTGTAAACACTAAAAAGACCATTTATATTGTTATATTTATGTTGCTATGTATCAACCCAAAACTTATTTTGATGCTGCATGTTTTGTATGTAGGTTAACAAAATGTATTATTTTCACGGAATGGCTATTATAAATAATATTACACTAATAGTTTACATTTACTGAAACCAGTTATAAATACCAAAATGCACATAATTCTGTTTCTATGGAAATTGTATCAAGCAGGAATTGAACATGACGCAATGAGTACAATATCCTGTAAAAATATAGGATAAAGTATTTGTCGTCTAAATTTAGCGTAGGTTGAATTTGATGGACATATGTCTTTTTTCAACCTCATCTACTATGTAACTATGTAACCAGTGTCAGATTTCCTGTTAGGCCCGGGCGGCAAAATTTTGGGGCGGCAAAAATGTCCGCCCCATATCTGTTCCAATCCACAGCTGCATGAGAAAGTGTTCAGGAACATTTCATTGCTGTTATTTAAGACGTTTTCAATGAATTTAGAGTTGAGTGTCTTTAACGGAGGTCCTTTGTAGATGTAGTGGTCACAGAGCAAAAGCTCCCATGAAATGCACTACAGTATTTCTATTGAATTAGAGTTGCTCCCTGATTTCACAGTTAAATGTTTTAAAAGAATACTCAACATTACTGTCAGTTTGGCTGTGTTATTAACGTCATGGTGAAGGTACAGAGTCCAAACCTCATAGAGCAGGACAGCTGTAAAGTGAGGGTCACTAATCTAAATTAACGCACCCAAGGCCATCATTCTCGTCAGTGTATTAATTCTTAATTAAGACCAATTAGTGTATGGGAATGTAGACATGACTGGTGACCATGCATGATAAGGAGCAGTGTAACAAGCTCTGGCGAGAGATGACTCTGAGAGAAAAGAGAGAGGGTTTTGCACAGCTGTGTCACTTAAATACAAGATGTTCCAAAGGTAAAGATGGAATAGATCAGGAAACTCTACATAAGCTGGAAAGTTGTTCGTCCATTTACAGTGATGACAACTTAAGTTTCTCTGCATCCAGTAACAAAACTGCTAAACATAATTGTACATCTTTATATTGCTGTTTGTGTCTATTTAACTATTGACACACAAAAAAACACTATGCAAAAATATAACAGTAACCTGATATACATTTTTTTTATAGTGTATTCTGATTTAGTATTATTTTTATTTCTCTGCCATAATGTTTAGTGTTTAGGTGATGTAACTAATATCCAGATACACACAGTGGTTTATGTGAAGCCAGAGAAGGGCTTAGGTATTGACATCTGACATCCTATATGTGTGTTTTAAAAAAAAAAAAAAATCAGTTTTGTACTATGAGAAAATACTTGTAGCATGATTTTTTTTAAACATCTCTGAATTACATTTTTAATGTAATATGTAACAAGCATGTTTTGTTTCTATAGCAACCATTTACCAAGTCACATCCCCTTCCTCTTCTGAAACAAGCTCAGATACACCCCTTTTTGAGCCCTGCCCTCTCTCTAGCAGTGCACCAATTGCATCTAGTGGCTGTCTGGTCACATGATCTTCCCCACAGAACTTGGCATTTTTGGTATTCTGCTGCCCTGACAGCTATTTAGTGAACCCCCGAGCCAAATCTTCATCGATCTGCAACTTAGCTAATTACTTAACATTGTGTGGATTGTATTGATGCACATATTAAACGGGGGGGGGGGGGGGGAGGAATGTTTAACAAAAAACAAACGGCAGCTTTGGACAGTTGCTTTAAGAAAGGTTATCTCCCCTGGAGAATAATCAAGAGATACGATCTGTGCCACCTTCCAAGTTTTTAGGTGTATGAAGATTTTGCCACAAGGAACAATAGTAATGAAAAAAATAAACTTTTGTTTATGGCTTTAACTAATGTAACTGCTGTATATGTGATGTGCAGATTAACCTGTGACATTTGCTTATATGCATTTGAAGTTAGACGTGTTAGAATAAATGTACCCATTCTGACCATGCAGCTTGTTCTTCTGGAATCAGCGTGGGTAACATTTTCCCATTGGGCATAAGTACAGAAGGTTAAGTGGTTGATACATTCACTTACTGTATTTATTTCAACCAGTCTGCAAATCTGCTGGTTTAATTACAGTAATGAGTGCTGGCATATCTTTTTCTCATCTCTGCCAAGACTAATTTTAGGCATTTTGGCTACATATCACGCAGATTCAGATGGTTTCTGGAGAATATATGGGTTTTTGGCCAAAACATGGATTGTGAGTGTAATCTTACATTAGGCAAATCTATATCCCTCTCAGACAGGGGTTGGGCAACTCCAGTCCTCAAGGGCCACTAACAGGTCAGGTTTTCCGGATATCCCTGCTTCAGCACAGGTGACTTAATCAGTGGCCCAGTCTTTGACTGAGCCACCTGTGCTGAAGCAGGGATATCTGGAAAACACCTGACCTGTTGGTGCCCCCTGAGCAATGGGGTTGCCCATCCCTGCTCTGAGACATAACCATGATGCTACTTACCCCTTCTGTGCACAACATCATTCATATATAAAAATACAAATATCACTAAACTGAGTTAAAGCAGCACTTCCCTTATTAAAAAAAAAAAATTACCCCCTCCTTTTTTAACCAATATCCACTGTCACACGGTCCAATAGGAAGCCATGTTTACTAAGTAGTACTAAGCATTAAGGCACCTTAAGTCCCTTTTATTTGAATTGGACGTAAGTTTACTCCTTACGACTTTCATTGCTTAATCATAAGACTAATCTTAAGACTAAAGGTAATGTGAAAATCAACGGAGTCACTTCTTTGTGTCAAGACGACGTGTTCAAATTCCTACAGATTCCGTCTATTAAATGTATTAAGTTGCTGCTGGTGTTGTCCCATGCAATATTGCTGCTCACATAACACATAGAATTAAAGTAACAGTCCGAGCTGCCGTTTCCCCCCCCCCCCCCCCCCCACTCTTTAATTCTTTAATACGTGCATCAATACAATCCAAACAATGATCGGTAATTAGCTAAGTTGCCAATCGATCCGTTCTCCTGTGATCGATCGTGAAGTTTCGGCTCGGGGGTTCACTAAATGGCTGCAGCAGAGGAGTATTGACTCAGTGTATGTGACTTTGTAAATGGTTGCACAAAAGGCATGCTACATTATAATACATTAAAATATAATTCAGCGTTGTTTAAAAAAAAATGCTACAAGTATTTTCTCATAGTACAGAACTGATTTATTTAAAAAACAAAAAACACATGTAGGATATTGCTTGGTCTGCAGCTTTAAGACATGAAACCTGTAACTGCACAGAGAACAAGTATCAATCCAATATCTTGTATTCGTGTGAAACCACCGAACCAGTTATGCAGTACAGCTGAAAAATGCTTCTACTGTTGCTTGAGGAAATTCAGTAGTGTATTCCAGATACATGGAAATATGGAAAGGCTGGGGACCTGTTTAACATCTAAAAATGTATTTTTTTCCCCCATGCTTTTTACCTTTAAAAATCTTACAAAGCCTTTGTAGAAGCTGCGTTTTTGCTGTAACTTGGAAGTCTGCCTTTTTAGACACGTACAGGCATACCCCGCATTAACGTACGCAATGGGACCGGAGAATGTATGTAAAGCGAAAATGTACTTAAAGTGAAGCACTGCCTTTTTCCCACTTATCGATGCTTGTACTGTACTGCAATCGTCATATACGTGCATAACTGATGTAAATAACGCATTTGTAACAGGCTCTATAGTCTCCCCGCTTGCGCACAGCTTCGGTACCGGTAGGGAGCCAGTATTGTTGTTCAGGACTTGCTGACAGGCGCATGTGTGAGCTGCTGTTTGTCTATTGGGCGATATGTACTTACTCGCGAGTGTACTTAAAGTGAGTGTCCTTAAACCGGGGTATGCCTTTACATATTTAATATTTACTCAGACTGCTTTTTGAAGTGATCATGTCTATATATATTAATCATCACAGTGATTTGTCTTAACCTGTTTTGAGGGGACCTCCGGAGTCCATCGAATAAAAGGCAGAAGGATTTATTTTTTCAGGATATTGAGAAGTACAATTTCTAGGTATATTATTGGAATTTTGATGTAAAATGGGTAAACAAAACTGAAGAGAACAATTTAATACCCTAAAATACAAATTACTGTAGTTACTTAGTGTACTTGACTATAATTGACTTAAAATTATTTATTTTCCAACTAATGACTGCCGGTAGCACCATCAACAGGGGAAACAAAATGGAGGTTTAAATTTATCGTGACACGTTGGCCAATAGGAACTGCAGCGTCATCTGTCGCAGCTTCCTATTGCTTCATATGACACGGGCGATTTAAACTCCTCGGAAGTACCAAACTGCTGCAGTCATACTCACTGACACATGCACACATACATGAATATTGCTATGTGACGATGGTGGTTTCTATCGAATTATGAAGTATATTGTGACTGAATCCAAATGATCAAATATTCCATGCTGACTAGTTGTTTGAGTATAAAATTGCTTGTAAGTGAGGATTGTGCTGTGTGTGAGGTGTGATCTGTATTACTGTTTAATTGCATCTTGTTAAAGATACAGTTATCTCAGTTGCGTTATCTTGGATTGTGCTAGGACATCTGATGTTTACAGACACAGGTTTCATTGTGTTGGATTGACTACACTGTAATGATATAGATGTAGCAATCTCTGTTACCTACTGATAACGCAGAATGTCACAAAGTTTTCACAGGATTCAATGGCAGTGATAACACCTCATACCCCACCCACCATGATAATAACCCTGGCCACATCTGTATTTACAATAGTTATGGCCTGAGAATCAGTGAATATCACCAAACAACACATAATCCCACTTGTCCTACACCTACAGTATGTGTCACTTCTACCATGAGATTTGGATTCCCAAGTCTATTGAATGAAATGAACTCCATGACCAGACAATGTAGACCAATTTCTTTGTGGTGTGGGCTAAACTGGCAGTGGATCAATAGATCTGTGGATATAGGAATTGTATTTGATGTACCTAACCAGCTAATCCTACTCACTCAATATGCATTATTCAACAAGGTTTAGTGTGAATGTGAAAAAAAAAACCATTTCTGAATCTTTTAAAACCTAAAATATCGCCATCAGCAATTTATGGGTCCCCTTAGTATATGGCAGGGGAGCACACGCAGAATACTAATAGGAAAGGTTAATAGGAGGGAGACAGTAGCATGACCAAGAAAGTGCATTGGAACAGATGCTTCACGCCTATAAAAATAATTAAGATGGTTGTGGTAGTAATAACACCCGGTGACAGGGGGTTGGGGGGAGGAGGGGGCTGTACGGTCTGTATGTCTCCACAATGGAGAGGGTTGATCTAATATCTTTAATAAAAATAATGGTCATATAAACTGCAAGGGAAGGCGCCGGCAACTTTAATCATTTTGAGTGCTGATATGTTTTATTGGGTTTGTTTCTTTGAGGAGACCATGCTCTCAGTCAGGGGTTTCCAAACTTTTAAGTATTATGCAGCAATCCATTTAAAACCTCAGTGCAAGGCTGTTTTTATTGATAACGTCTGATGCTTGGAGATATCAGCATTCAAAATATTTGGTGTCTGGGAGGTTACAATGGTGATCTCCCCAGAGTTCATCGCAGTCTAAGGGTTGCCGTGGCAACCTCGGAAGCGAGAGATGGATGAAATCATGGTTTGTTTTTACACTAGAATGTGCAAAAAAAAATATTGCTGGGCGTATATATTTTTTTAATTAAGAAGCTTTTTACATTGTATAAAACGTATCATTACAGTATAACATTTATTAATATTCTTGATTTAATTAAAAGTCATGGCAAAACATTATGGTATCTTAAATTGTAAAGTATCTGCCGGTACCACATTTTTCTTGCGGAACCCCAGGGTAAAAACCACTGCTCTGTATTGTTTTATATAAAAGCATATACCCTTCTTTTTTTAGGGTGGAGGGCAGGGATGGCCAACTTCCATCCTCAAAGGCCATCAACAGGTCAGGTTAAGAGGATATCCCTGATTCAGCACAGGTGTGTGTCTCTGTCATTATGACTGAGCCACCTGTGCTGAAGTAGGATATCCTGAAAACGAGTTGACCACCCTTGGTGTAGAGGGCGACCATGAGCTTAAGGTATGCGTGCTGTCCATAGCTTTTTACTTTGTTCCTCTGAAAGACAGACAGCCCACATACCGTACAGGTATCTGAGCTGTTTTCAATACAGTTACTATGCATACAAATACTGTACATGTTGCTACCTTTTCAAACAAATAGGAGGTCCATGCCTACTATAAATTATTTACCCCAAGACAGCGCAGCATTAAAAGCAGGTACTCTCACGTATGTAGTACGGATCCAATATACAAATGTTATGAATTAGTCAAAGGGTGGATGAAAGAGATAAAACAAAGGTTCTGATAGAGAAGTGATCTGTATTGACTATCTCCATGGCATCAGACTGTGTTTTGCATGTAGACAAGATCATGTTCCATCCCATTTGTCCTCTAAACAACCTCTGTGGCCCAGAATGCACCGAACATGGCGAGCAAACAGTGGAAGAAGAAATGATTAATATTCACTTCCAGTTTATTTCAACGTAACATTTTAAAAGTTGTAGCTATGGGAGGTTGACAGCTCAATCTTAATTAAGATTCATTACACCGAGCGAGTCTCTCTAAATGGAGGTCAGGAAGGCTTGTTTTGGAGTCTGCGACTGCCCTGCTTTCTTCTGGCTTTCAATCAAGCTGTAGATGAAGGAGTGTACATTTCCAAATTGATTTTTCTTATAAATTGCTCTCATTGCGCAGTAACTGGAGTAGAAAAAAATAGAACCAGACATCGTTTGTGTGCCAATTTTAAAATGCATTCTCTGGGTGATGAATGCGTTTCAATGCTAACTGAATGCTTTTGAATTCTAGCGTTTTTGGAAAGCTCTCAGAGCTAATGCTGTATACTGTATACAGCAGAGGTGGCCAAAGCCAGTCCTCAAGGGCCACCAACAGGTCAGGTTTTAAAGGATATCCCTGATTACGAGGGGCTCAATCAGTGGCTCAGTCAGAGTGAATGAGCCACTCTGATTGGGACACCTGTGCTGAAGCAGGGATATCCCTAATACCTGGCCTGTTGGTGGCTCTTGAGGACCGGAGTTCTCCACCTCTGCTGTATACAATTAGTATATTTTGTCTCCAAATGTAAAAATACATCCTAAGTATTAATAAAGCTGAACAAACTGCTAGGAAAAGCTATCTTACAGTATGTGCTTGTTAAATTACAAGAGAAAATACAGTATAATTACACGTCAAAAATGTATATTTTCATGGTTTCGGTTTTCAATGGTTTATTTTTATTTACTGGTTAAAAGAATCTCCGGAATTAAGAAAATATAAAAAATGACCACAGTATGAAAGCAGCAAGTTCTGGTCACTTTTAAAAAAACGTGTTTTTTTTTAACCAGAGATGGCCTCCAAGAACACCCTGAGATTTTTTTTGTAGGTTTTTTTGTGACAGTTTTGACAACAAAAAAATGACAAATAACAATCTAATAGAGAATCTCACAGCCACCCCCAGTCTAAGTTCTTTCAAAACTAAAGTTGTCTCTCATTTAAATCTGGTCTGGAACTGTTGCATACGCCTATAATATGTATTATCTTTAGCTGTTCATGCAATGTCTTGTATATAATGTATAGTCCTGTTCACTTAATGTAACTATGTATTTGTAACCATGTACTGTAGTTGTCGTTATAACTCTGTGCCCAGGGCATACCTGAAAACGAGAGGTAACTCTCAATGTATCACTTCCTGGTAACACATTTTATAAATAAATAAATATGGATGAGGGGTCACCAACAGAAAGCCGAGATGTCATCTCCTGATTATGTCACGGCTTGATTATTAGCCGCTGGCTAATGGCCAAGCCCTGACAGCCTGGCCATTTGTATTTTGCCAGCCTGATTGGTGGACAGCCAGCTTTGCCAGTCCTGAAGTGGGGGTTCCCCAAACGTGGAGGGACCATGGATCACCGGTGGAACTGCTTCTGTAAGACTGCTGTGTATATGTGTGTGTACACGTTCTCTCTCTGTCTCTCTGTCCCTCTGTCCCTCTGTCCCTCTGTCCCTCTGTCCCTCTGTCCCTCTGTCCCTCTGTCCCTCTGTCCCTCTGTCCCTCTGTCCCTCTTCTTGATTGAATGTGTGTGTATATATGTATATATATATATATATATATAATTGGAGCTCAATATATATATTATATATATTATGTAGTTCAGTAAATATGAATCACACTTTAACATCAGAGAGTGTTAGTTTTTTTTCACATTTTAAAGAATATTGTGCAACTCAAAATATGGAATAAGCAAAGGCTATAAATATTCATTGAAAAAATGAAGTGGTATGATTTCCTTGTTGTGGCTCAGAGGAAAAATATATTTTGCTAGCATAAGAAATTCTTCTTTACAACAGCAATTTCTATCAATATTGCTCAAGAGCAATCAGAGATAAAGAGAACTTTGATGCTTTCTTCATGCCTGGGAAATCTGATTACAATGTTCACACACACGTGAATGTTTCATTTAAAACTACTTTTGCTTGGGCTGAGAAAAGAAAATCTGGGAATGATGTAGTAGCAACTTTATGCCTCTGAGTATATAGGAATTATGCTACTAATCTACATTGCATGAACCGCAAGGGACCAATGTACCAGAGAAAAAGTTATTTCAATGAGTAGGATCACAGTAAATGTAACACACTTTGTTCCCCGGCATTTTCGACTCTAGCATTTTATGAGTTCCTCTTCTTGGCTGCCAGTTGAAGGAGAGGCTACTTGGTTCCATACTGTATTTAGGTGAGCAGTACTGTTTCATAAGACGCCTTCTGGGGCTGGAAGACACCTTATGGCCCATTCAAGTGAATGGTGGGTCATAGGTTGTCTTCCATCTCCATAAGGCATCCTGTGGCATAGCACCACTAATATGGACCTTGATATCTAATTAAATGGCAACTTGAGAGCAGAGCTTAGAGTACAAACAATAGCAATTTGTAAAGTTGCAGGAGATTTCTGATACTGGAAAATGGACCTATTTTACACATATAGCACATCTAACTAAGGTAGCTTTTTTGACAGCCCCATCAAGATAGTCAACAACATAACTTACATAACCATTTGTGTAAACAGGTTGAAACATGCCCTGTTGTAGGTGTTGTAGGGTGTATCACTCATAGCTCTTAGCTGATGATGACACTGAATGCCACATTGACAACATCATTAAAGCAGCAATTCTGCTTACCTGTTTTTTTTTGACTATTGGTTCCTTTAAATAACAATCTTAGCTGACGCGCGCTTTATGCTCTCCACCATGTTCCCGATATACTTTCCGGTTTAGTTGCCTGTGTTTTCTTTCCTTTTAGGGAATTCAAAATTGCAGTGTCTTCCTCCTGGATGACTGTTTAAATGTCTAGGAATTAACACCAACAACTAGAACAGCAAAAATATCTCCAATTATCAGCTGGTCACCAGAGCTAAATGTAGAACGGTTTAAGCTCCACGGTTCAAATTAAGTAAAATAATGAATATTGAAATTTGTTGGGATTGGTGCATGAAGTTGTTACATCATTTAGTTGTGATGTTGCTTATCCTGAGAGTATTATGTACACTATATGTAGATCTTTTAAAGGACCATTGTTGGGGCATATGGACTATTGGAAACTAGTTTGAAACCATCACATTTTGATGTAATGTGAAAGTTATAAATACCACATACCCAATAACTAATACATTATCCATACTGTTGGGTCTGCCTAACCACTGATAACATAGTATTGATTAACCCGATGTAGGTCATTATAATACAATGATAATTTGTGTTGTCAAATCCAGAGGGATACAACTACTACAAGAAAGGTGAATCAAGTTAAAGTATGCTTCAGCATCTTAAGAGAAGTCCTACAAATCACAGAAAGCCACGGATGAATACAAGAAACAGCAGTGCACACGGACTGATGCAAAAACGGGTATTTAATCCAGGGGAGCGCAAACTTTTTGTGCTGCGCCCCCCTGTCTCTCTGCCCCCGGCTCTCGCGCCCCCCTGCCTTCCTTCAGGCGCGTCAGATGACGCTGCGTGTGCGTGTGACGTCAGGTCACATGGTGCCGCGGCGTCTATTGACGCCGCGTTGCCATGGCGACGCAACACAGACGGCTGAATCCCGGTAAGTAAACAGTTGCAGAGGCCTCACGCAATCCCCCGGCATTTAATTTAAATGCCTGGGGGAAGAGCGCGGGGCCTCTGCAACTGCCCGCGCCCCCCCCCAGCACAATCTCCCGCCCCCCCTGGGGGTCGCGCCCCCCACTTTGCGCACCGCTGATTTAATCAACCATAGAAACCAACTTTTTGCCCGTTTTTGCATCAGCCCGTGTGCCCTGATGTTTCTTGTTATTTACCAGATTTGCTGCCAAGTGGCTTTGATAACTCTCTTTATCTGATGGTGCCTCATGTACCCAATCATTAGTAGGGCAGTGGTTTGTGGCAAAAAAAATGTTTTAGTTTGCAAGAGAACAATATTATTAACCACCATTTTATGGAGTGTTGGATCCCCGACCAATGATGTATTTGAATAAGAAAACCTTACATTTCTCCATCCCATTACCTGCACAGATTTTTTTTCTTTTTTAGTTCCACGTGCAACTGGTTCTTTTAATCTGTTCATTCTATAGGTGGAATTAGAATGCAGAGCGAACAAAAGGAAAGAGACACTTGCTACGTGGGGATAGATGTGGGAACAGCAAGTGTTCGTGCGGCTTTGGTAGACCAGTTTGGAACAGTGGTATACCAGGCGGAACAGGCAATCCAAATATGGGAACCTCAGCCTGACCACTATGAGCAATCTTCAGATAACATCTGGACCGCATGTTGTGCAGTGACCAAGGTATTTGTAATGACTCTTTCCACACTGTATGTTGTTTCATAAAGTAAAGAGTTAAAAAGAATGACTCAACCATAAATACAATTTTATAAGCTGGAGAAATATTTATATGTTCAAAGTATGTTTTAATGACTTAATTGCAACCGAGAGTTGTACGCAGCTGGCTGGAGCTATCTTCAGCTCTTGCACCGCCTTGGTTTCCAAGATGCTTGCCGTCTGAGCTGCTGGTACACTGCCTGTTTTTTTAAAGATGGTGCTGGCGGGTCATCCATCAGGATGCCACAACATCATGCATTGGGGCTTACTAATTGCCCGCGCTTTGGTGGCCATTTTGTTTCCCCAGAAAGGGGGAGAAGACCGGTCAGCTACATTATGTATCTGGGGTACGAGGGGTTTCATGAGCTAGAAAAGGAAAAAAAGGTGAGACGAGATTTCTGCTTTCATTAGATATATTTATATTAAGTGTTCAGCTTCACTAAGCTGGGTCAGAAATAAGTACTGTCGTTGCTATAGGCTATTAGTAACAAGTAATAACAGGGCTTAGTGTTGCATTTTTAGCTCCCTAATATTTTAGATGCCTCTGTTATTTAACGAGTGCTCAGACAAACACACCCATTGTGATTTTGTGTTGTAACCTCGATCTACCCTCTGACCCCATTAATGTCCAACTGGATAGTTTTCCCTGAAAAACTAGTGACTGTCTCCTCAACTATAAGAGTGGATTTGGATTTAGCAATCTTTGTGCTCATTTGCATGTCATTTCCCAGAATCCCTGGCTGCAGTGGAAACACTGTATGCTAAGACAGGGGTGAGCAAACTTTTTATGCCGAGCCCCCCTTTTCATCCATGAAATTTCTCGGGCCCCCCCTGCCTGATGTAATCAAAATCACATGACGTCAGTGCATGTGCAGTGCATGACGTCAGTGCGAACCAGCTTTGTAACGCCCCCGCCACGCGTCTACAAAAAAAGTATTTATAGCACAAATTACATAACTTAAAAATAAATATTATAATATTTGTCTAATAGCGTTCCCATTTCTGCTGTATTATTAATCTCTCTCTTCCCGCCACATTAGAACACCTCAGGACCTCTCTAACCTCTTCCAGTCTCTCCCTATATTTCTCACTCCCCCTCCAGTCCCTCTCTATTCCTCCCCTCAGTGTCTCCCCCTCCCCCCACTCTCTTTCCCTCCCCCCAGTGTGTGTCTCTTTCTCCCTCCCCCCATTGTCTCTCACTCTCTCCCCTCTTCCAGTCTCACACTCCTCTTCCAGTCTCTCCAACTCCCTGTATTTCACACTCCCCCTCCAGTCCCTCTCTATCCCTCCCCTCAGTGTCTCCCCCCACTCTCTTTCCCTCCCCCTGTGTGTGTCTCTCTCTTTCTCCCTCCCCCTAGTGTCTCCCTCCCTCCATTGTCTCTCACTCTCCTTCCAGCCATTGCCTCTCCCTCCCCCCAGTGTCTCTCTTGCACTCTCCAACCAGCTATTGTTTCTCCCTCCACCCGGTGTCTCTCTCACACTCTCCCTCCAGCCATTGTGTGTCTCTCTCCCTCCTGCCAGTGTCTCCCTCCCTCCCACCAATGTCTCTCTCATCCCCATGTAGCTCTTTCACCCCCCCTCCCCATGTCACACTCACTCTCACCCCCCTCCCCATCTCACACTCTCACCCCCCTCATGTCACTCACACCCTCCCCATGCCTCAGTCTCACACTCACTCCCCCATGTCCCAGTCTCACACTCACTCCCCCATGTCCCAGTCTCACTCTCCCACCCCCCCATGTCCCAGTCTCACTCCCCCCCCCATGTCCCAATCTCACTCCCCCCATGTCCCAGTCTCACTCCCCCCCCCCCCATGTCCCAGTCTCACTCCCCCCACATGTCCCAGTCCCCCCCCCCCATGTCCCAGTCTCACTCCCGCCCCATGTTCTAGTCTCACTCCCCCCCATGTCCCAGTCTCACTCCCCCCCCATGTCCCAGTCTCACTCCCCCCCATGTCCCAGTCTCACTCCCCCCCCATGTCCCAGTCTCACTCCCCCCCATGTCCCTGTCTCACTCCCCCCCATGTCCCAGTCTCACTCCCCCCCATGTGCCAGTCTCACTCCCCCCCCCATGTGCCAGTCTCACTCCCCCCCCATGTGCCAGTCTCACTCCCCCCCCATGTGCCAGTCTCACTCCCCCCCCCATGTGCCAGTCTCACTCCCCCCCCCCCATGTGCCAGTCTCACTCCCCCCCCCATGTGCCAGTCTCACTCCCCCCCATGTGCCAGTCTCACTCCCCCCCATGTGCCAGTCTCACTCCCCCCCCATGTGCCAGTCTCACTCCCCCCCATGTGCCAGTCTCACTCCCCCCCCATGTGCCAGTCTCACTCCCCCCCATGTGCCAGTCTCACTCCCCCCCATGTCCCAGTCTCACTCCCCCCCATGTGCCAGTCTCACTCCCCCCCCATGTGCCAGTCTCACTCCCCCCCCATGTGCCAGTCTCACCCCCCCCATGTCCCAGTCTCACCCCCCCATGTCCCAGTCTCACTCCCCCCCATGTCCCAGTCTCACTCCCCCCCCATGTCCCAGTCTCACTCCCCCCCATGTCCCAGTCTCACTCCCCCCCCATGTCCCAGTCTCACTCCCCCCCATGTCCCAGTCTCACTCCCCCCCATGTGCCAGTCTCACTCCCCCCCATGTGCCAGTCTCACTCCCCCCCCATGTGCCAGTCTCACTCCCCCCCATGTGCCAGTCTCACTCCCCCCCATGTGCCAGTCTCACTCCCCCCCCCATGTGCCAGTCTCACTCCCCCCCCCCATGTGCCAGTCTCACTCCCCCCCCATGTGCCAGTCTCACTCCCCCCCCCCCATGTGCCAGTCTCACTCCCCCCCCATGTGCCAGTCTCACTCCCCCCCCCATGTGCCAGTCTCACTCCCCCCCCATGTGCCAGTCTCACTCCCCCCCATGTGCCAGTCTCACTCCCCCCCATGTGCCAGTCTCACTCCCCCCCATGTGCCAGTCTCACTCCCCCCCATGTGCCAGTCTCACTCCCCCCCCATGTGCCAGTCTCACTCCCCCCCATGTCCCAGTCTCACTCCCCCCCATGTCCCAGTCTCACTCCCCCCCATGTCCCAGTCTCACTCCCCCCCCCATGTGCCAGTCTCACTCCCCCCCCATGTGCCAGTCTCACTCCCCCCCCCCATGTGCCAGTCTCACTCCCCCCCCATGTGCCAGTCTCACTCCCCCCCATGTGCCAGTCTCACTCCCCCCCCATGTGCCAGTCTCACTCCCCCCCCATGTGCCAGTCTCACTCCCCCCCATGTCCCAGTCTCACTCCCCCCCATGTCCCAGTCTCACTCCCCCCCATGTGCCAGTCTCACTCCCCCCCATGTCCCAGTCTCACTCCCCCCCCCCCATGTGCCAGTCTCACTCCCCCCCCATGTGCCAGTCTCACTCCCCCCCCCCATGTGCCAGTCTCACTCCCCCCCCATGTGCCAGTCTCACTCCCCCCCATGTGCCAGTCTCACTCCCCCCCCATGTGCCAGTCTCACTCCCCCCCCATGTGCCAGTCTCACTCCCCCCCATGTCCCAGTCTCACTCCCCCCCATGTCCCAGTCTCACTCCCCCCCATGTCCCAGTCTCACTCCCCCCCATGTCCCAGTCTCACTCCCCCCCATGTCCCAGTCTCACTCCCCCCCATGTCCCAGTCTCACCCCCCCCATGTCCCAGTCTCACTCCCCCATGTCCCAGTCTCACTCCCCCCATGTGCCAGTCTCACTCCCCCATGTCCCAGTCTCACTCACCCCATGTCCCAGTCTCACTCCCCCCATGTGCCAGTCTCACTCACCCCCTCTCCCCATGTCGCTGATGCAGGAAGCAACGAGATGCTGCTGTGTACTGTAGCACAGCGCAGCGCCACCTAATGGCCAAAAGAAAAATTGCAGCTGCAGACGGCTTTTTTCCCTCTGCTCCTGGCAAAATCGCCGCTGCTTCCTGCGCCCCCCCTAAACAATCTTGCGCCCCCCCAGGGGGGCGCGCCCCCCAGTTTGCGCACCGCTGTGCTAAGAGATGGGGAAAGGCAGGGTTGCAGACCTGTCTGAGGCGTGTGAATGGGCTCGCAAGTGATACTTTTTTCTAACTTGTAATTTCCAACTGCTGAATAAGGCTCAGACAAATCTAAAGGGTCAGTTCCGCCGATGAAACTAAATACATTTTGTGAACAGCATCACAAGGTAATTGGCTTCTTTAATGTAATAATTTATTGGAAATAAGCTTTTCAGCCGCGACCCTGAATCGTACCAACCAGGGCAAGCACGATTTCTTCCATCATTAGTCTGTTCCCTGTCGAGTTTCAATTTACCAGAGTTTAAACTAAGTTTCAGAAATTATTTCTTAGTTAAGGCGCACTGGTGCTTCAAACCAGGGGTGCTGAACTCCAGTTCTCAAGTCGCCCCAACAGGTCAGGTTTAATGAATATCCCAGCTTCAGCACAGGTGGCTCAATCAGTGGCTCAGTCAAAGACTGGGCCACTGATTGAGCCACCTATGCTGAAGCAGGGACAGATTGTGCCACCTGTCTGAAGCTGGGATATCCTGAAAACCTGACCTGTTGGGGGGCTTGAGGACTGGAGTTGAGCCCCCCTGCTTTAAACTACAGTACTTCAACTAGTTTAATTTGGTCATATGAAGTACTGCACCTTTAAAATGTGGATGGAAGCGTTCAATGTATTTGCATTAGCAGTACTCCCTGCAAGAACATTTGGCCTTAACAAAATGGCATAATGCTATTTACAGCTTCATTTATCGTTTGTATAACTTGTCTACTATCTAAGTATTTGGAAATGATTGACCATATTTACTTGATAAAGGAGGAATGTTCAATTAAATACAAAGGCCTCTCTGTTCCTTTAGGAAATCCAACTGTTTAATTATTCATTGGGTCCATCGTAGATGGACAGCTCACTATTCTCCTGTTATTGATTATTCTGTTTAAACATTAATGAGTGCACTTCTGCATTGCTCAAATAAAAAGAAGTGCAAGCATACAATGGGAGTGATTTGAATGTTTACTCTAGTTCACAGGGAACAGCAGTAGTCTTTGGGAGAATATCCAATGCATATGTTGTGTTCTTGCAAAGCTACTTTATTGTGGATCGGTTCTTCTTAATCTATATATCCACGTATCTGCCTGTCTGTCTGTCTGTCTATCTGTCTATTTATCCATCTATCCACCCGTCTCTTCGTTTACCCGTCAATCTCTCCAGCTGTACAGTATGTCTACAGTATCTATCTTGTTCCTCCCCTCCCCCACTTTCTGTCCTCCCTTCTCTGTCTTTTCATTTTAGTTCTACTTAAGTTGTATTTAAGTGTATTGCTTTAAGTATTACTTAAATACCTTATGAGCAAATGTGCTTGTTTTTTCTTTGTGTCGTCTTCCTGTTTGATTATTGAGAAAAGATGACTGCCTTATTGAGGTGCTGGCATTGGGTATATAATGTATGATGTTATGGGAACTCATGTAAACCATAAGTGACAAAGAGGTGGTTACTCCCCATCCTGTCAAATGTTTATTGACTCCTCCACATTTAAGAGGGGTTGGCTCAGGTCGCCTCCTTCTCCCACCTAATTTATATTAGACACATTTGTTTCGGGTAACTATGAACAAATGTTCATTATATTATTATCAAGTGAAATTTGAAAGGAAGCAGAATTCCTTAAAATTGTAACGTTGTGTTTTAACCAAACTATGTTCGTGAGATCTCTGTTTTACTCCAGGATATAAATGTCAGAAAGGCTTTAAATGTCATCTGACTCGATTTAATGTTTCAATACAGTACACATGTGAGGACTTATTTTAGACTAAAAAAGTTTGATGTAACAGCTTTTGAAAATATCAAAATAAAGTAGGCCTCAGTTATGTCTATGGCTTTGCATCGATAGATAAATTAAAAAACAAAATACATTTAAAAAAAACACATCACAGAATTTACTTTGAACCATACACTTTTAATGAAAACAGTGAATGTTAAATAAACCTTTGCTATGTCACCAGCAATATGACCAATGTCCTCTTTCAATGGGGCTAATAGGACTTTTGGCCATTAGAAGTACAAAACAATGAATCAAACTGCTTATTGTCAGTAGCGTTAATTACCACATTGTGATGCGACTTAAAATATCGACCCCGGTAAAATGTTACCGCAATGTTGATGACTTAGGTCAGGGGTGCTCAACTCCAGTCCTCAAGGGCCCCCCAACAGGTCAGGTTTTCAGGATATCCCAGCTTCAGCACAGGTGGCTCAATCAGTCCCTGCTTCAGGACAGGTGGCTCAATCAGTGGCTCTGTCAAAGACTGAGCCACTGATTGAGCTACCTGTGCTGAAGCAGGGATATCCTTAAAGCCGGACCTGTTGGGGGGTCTTGAGGACTGGAGTTCAGCACCCCTGACTTAGGTCATAAAATTGCGGTAGAAGCACCCAATATTGTTTTTTTTACCGTAATGTTTTATCAGAGTTTGATCATTTCTAGGCCATGATGACTACAAATCACAGAATGCTTTCACAAGGGAGTAAAAAATAAATTCCCACCTTTATCTTTCCACGCCTCCATGTGCAACTTTCTCTGTAGTTCCCCAACATGCCACGGACAGTGTAAGCTCTTCAAAGCAGGAATGGTGTTCTGTGTACTGATTTCATGTTTGATGCACTTACTGAGGGTTATTCAATAAACTGTGATTGTGCTATAACACGGAAACTCCCATTGATGTGGCCCAACCCGGCACGATCACAGTTTAATGAATAATACCCATTGGGTTTTACCTTCCTGTACTCTATTTTGTGTGTACATGTTTAGTGCAATATAAAAATACATATACTTGGTTTATGAGTATGCAGAGAAATTACATTCTTGTATACATTTAAAGGAGCATTTCATGCTGTTTTGAATTTTTTTCCATATTTTAACACCGGTTTGAAGCAGGGGGTTTACGGAGCTGAACCCCATTATTTTCAGATCTGGGGACACCCTGCTTCCAGAGATACTTGCCTCCGAAGGGGGTGCCGGTATCCGCAATAGCTGAGCTAGCTGGGTTTTAAAGCTTAAACCTCCTGCGTCACGTGGGCCAACAGGAAGGCGAACCTGATGATGTCACAGCTTCCTATTGGCCTGCATGGAGCGACAGCTCAGAACTCAACCATAATGTGATGCCTCGTAGCCGAGCGGAGCAGCTGCCGGCACCCTCTACAGAGGTAAGTACCTCCGGAAGCAGCGGGATCCCCCGAAGTTGAAATGAATGGGTTTCCGCTCCGGAGACCCCCTGCTTCAATCCAATGTAAAAGAAGAAATGAAGAAGAAATAAAATGGCTTGGATTGCCGCTTTAAGATAACTTTTAAAGTATCTATTGCTTGTGTCTCACAGAAAGTTGTGCGTGCTGCAGGTACTAGATGTATTCGAGGACTTGGTTTTGATGCCACATGTTCACTTGTGGTACTAGACAAGCAATTCCGGCCACTGACAGTGAATTCTGAAGGTACTGTACCCTAACTTTGTATGACAAAGTTACGTTAACTTCATGATACATGTGAATCCAGCTGTGTTATATAAAATTGTGCATGTAATTTTTGGGATACCAAGTGCTTTTCAAAGCCACTGTCCATGTGAACTTTTTTGTCTGACACTTGTCTGCCCAGATCTGCATTGTGAAAACGTCTAAACAACAATTATCTTAAGGCTAATTACTGTGTTTTAGATGAGTTCTGAAGTGTTGAAAAGTTCTGAAAAATGGGGTGTTTTAGCAAATTTTGGGGCCAAGTAGAGGTAAAGGGGAAATGTATCGAAAATATCAAATAGATAATGTGTTAATAATTACTACTGTTTAATGAGTACTTTGAAAACAAATGGGCTTGCCACCATCCAGTTTTCTTGCCCCCACCGCAAAGTTAGTTAGAAAAGAGTTATTTACGTTTTTAAATAGTCACACGATTAACAGGATTCAAAAAAATGGGATGAGATTGGGGAAGGTTTAAGGGTTATCTGAGGAATTAGAGACTTTGAGTATTTTGTTTACTTCCGTTTCTTGGTATAATTCTATATATTAAATGCTGAACCTTAAAAAGCACGGGGTCTGAAAATACACATACTCTGGCACTGTTTCGTGCTCCATATCACCTTGATGTTATTACTTTGATTAATTCCACTGATATTTTTATAACCTTCACTCTGAGTTGTTTTCGATTGTATATTAGTTAAACCATAATCCTCTTCTTACCTCTTTAATAGATTGGGCCTTATGTCCCTAGAATGGTTTAATGAACCTTCTGGCTCTATATAGCAAGCTATCGTAATGATGATAATCATTGTATTTCTAATATGAAATTAACTATTCTAGAAATACATTATTTAAAGCAATTATTTTATTAATTGAATAACTATTTAAGCATCAGTTCCCCCTACCCACCCTTTTTTGTATTAGGATTTGAGTTCCTGGAGCTGAAAAGCGCTGTTTTTCAGCTCTCGGGTTCTGAGCTACATATCGCTGAAGGTAGCGTGATCCATTCCTCTCCCGGAAAAACTGATGGTTTAAATGTCTCGTGTTGCGTGTGCAAATGCCATCCATTGCAGCTTCTTTTGACCTGTGTGACACGGGGAATTTAAATATTAAGAAGTACCAGGGTTACTTTTACCGTTATGTATCTCGGAAGTCAGGTGGTCCCCGGAGCTGATATGGACACGTTTCCCAGGATCCCCTGCTTCCCAACCTGGTAAAGAAAAGGGCAGGAGGGTGTGTTGGGTTAACGGGAAGGGGGGGGGGGGGGCGACTGCTGCCTTAAATTACCATATCGGGTTTTTACTCTTTAAAATTCCTAGAACACTGAGGGAATTTATTTTACTGTACTTAAAAAAAATCCACCTGGGTAGAAAGAAGACAAACGTTTTTTTAAGCATTGCTCAGATAAAAAAAAATGAAATATTAAAACAATACGTGCCTGGTGGCAGAACACTGGGATAGTTTGAAATTAATTTCATGTATTCAGTTGTTTTAATGCCTTTATTTGTTGCCCGTATACAGATGAATTACTTATCCTTATTAAGATGAAATGAGAGCACAAATATTTAATGGTAATTAATAATACAAACCATTTGATATATTTATTCTGCGTGTTATTTATCCACAAATTATTTATGAAAATAGCAATGCAGGTCATACGTTATCATCTCCGGAGGTTGCATTGCGAATCACAAAACGTTTCTGCTTTCCTTTAAGGTGACCATGGTAGGAACATTATCATGTGGATGGACCATCGGTCTGGAAGCCAAGTGGATCGGATCAATGGCACAAAGCATAAGGTGTTGAGTTATGTGGGTGGTGTGATGTCTGTTGAAATGCAGCCACCTAAGCTCCTATGGTTAAAGGAAGTAAGTACCTTAACATCTATGTAAAAATTAGCATGAACACATGTTTATTATAACCAGGGTGACCCCAGAGCTGAAAATAACGGGGTTTAGCTTTGAAAGATGCTATGTTCCAATGCTTTAAAAAATGTTTAATGGAAAAACAGTACCGTCCAGATTGCTGCTTTATATACATGAATAATATGTGATTACATTATGTGTTTTTTCCCCCAATGATTATACTCAGTGAAAGCATACTGTATAATAATTGACATTGTTTAGCACGGTTCGTATTAACCACGATCAGCTGACTGTAATCCCCAGGCATTTAACGACTTATATGGAACTTCTTATATATTCTTGTTACTCTTTGCAATAATTAATTAGGAATTGGAATAGAGGAATGTCTTATTGTTTGAGTAGGTTGTTCCCTTCTGAAAACAGGAACAACATGAAAATATATACGAACGCCTCACCATGGAAGATATTCCATGTACTCTGGTTACATCCTCTCTTCTCCATGCTGTTCCAACAAAGTCTCTGATTGCATCTTCCCATCTTACTTTTGGTCATCACCTTGATCTTGTGATATCCCTTGGAATCCAGTCAAGTACCATCTTTGTCCAACAATAGAGAGAGGGAGAGATTATAACCTGTTTGACATTTATGTTCTGATGTATTTTCCAAAGTTTAAGAGTTAATGCGGATATCAGAACAATGATACAGAACTTGCCATGTGAAGAACGTTAGTTAGTTATGCAACGGTGCAAAGGATTATATACTGTAGCAGTTGTTCAATGAAGCGCAAATCGTCTGGAAATTACCCTTTGGAAAATTCACAGAACAGTCACAAGATAGTGTACTGTATGTATTGTTAGTGGCAGATCTGTGCGCATCCTATTAAAAGGGACATTTGTTCGGAAGCGCCAAACTTAGTAACAAATTACCCATTATATTGCATATAATGCACTTATAGGATAATGCATTCTGTTAACCGCAGATAAAACACTAAATTACTGGAAACGGACACATTCTTACGTTGGTACACAGATCCCTTCATGTCAAACTCTCCCGGCTGAAAAAGCACGACAAAAAGGGAGGCAAAAATAGAACCAGATTTATTAAAGAAAAGAAATCCCACTAAAAGCAATGAATATATATATTATTTGATCAATCTAATGGAATTTCTTTTGCCCCAGTTTAGCAGCCAAAAGACCTTGATCGTTAATACCTAACCCCATGTGCCTCTAGTGTCATTATGCTGTCTAATGACTTTAAACAAAGATGTACCACACAGATGGAGCGCGATGAAGCATTATGAATACTTTCCATGTGTATCCGCCCTTCCTTTCTGAGAACAGCTTAAAACCGAAAATGCACATTAACAGGTTGACATTTTGCAATAAAATATTCAATTAAAACAAGAAATGCGAACCCTCTGCTCACATAAATGGGACTGCATCTCGTGTGTGAGATGAATGAGTCTTTTTTGGGGGTGTAATATATGGTCCTGAGATTTTAAAGCATTGACCATTTAGATGAAAATTTTTTTTTTTTTAGCTACGTTTGCCAGTGTGGTTTGTGCATTTAGCTGTCAAGTGGCGAAATGTGCATTAAGTTCTTCCGGCTTTGAACACTTGGAGTCTCTTGTCTTTATAAACATGAAGCATCGCGTAGCAACAAGGTGCAGACAGAGTAAGGTCACCAATAGTAACGACCTGAAGCAAACCCTGACAGTTTCATCTTAATGGGGTATAATTAACATTGGTTTAAGAGTGTACATTTTCTTGAAAGGTGGATATCAATTGTTTAAGTCCATTTGCTTCCTCTATTACTTAGGCAGAATAAATCAGTTTCTTCCCGCATCCTGGCTGAATGTGCAAGAGATTTATTACACAAACCTTGTAGACGTAGTGCAGAAAGCAACATATATTATGCACTTGTTCTAGATTGCTTTCATTACCCGTGGCTGTAAATGTTGAACTGATCCATCGATGGTGCGTTCCTGCTCTCTTTAATATTGCTCACTGAGAGATGTGCAAATTTCTTCCAAAGCGTGGACACACATTTTTGTGAATTTTCCTTACGTGTTTATTTTGACAAGATTTTAGCAAAAGGGCACATTGCTCGAATATGTGTGAAATGTTGTCAATTTCTCAATTTTGCCAGAATTCACAAGAATTTTATCAATTTTGCCAAAATGTCACCAGAATGGCAGCAACTGGCAGCATATCAAAGGGATGGTGACTTTGCACCTTGACTTTTTTATTTTTTTATTTCACAACATAATATATTATCTTTTATTCATAATATTACATTCCAGAGACATACTGATATATCTTATTAGGGGGATTCCTGATGTGAGGGGTGGAGGATTATTTGCATACATTTTGTGTTTTTCACATTTGCATACATTTTTATTTATTGTGAGTCGCTGTCTGTTGTAGTGCAAAGCCGTAGTAGCATTGTTGGTCCAGGAAAAGCGTATATTAATCAAAGGCTTTTAATTCTTCATTGATGTAAATACAGGCATACCCCACATTAACGTACGCAATGGGACCGGAGCATGTATGTAAAGCGAAAATGTACTTAAAGTGAAGCACTACCTGTTTCCCACTTATTGATGCATGTACTGTGCTGCAATCGTCATAGACATGCATAACTGATGTAAATAAGGCATTTGTACCAGGCTCTATAGTCTCCCCGCTTGCGCACACCTTCGGTACAGGTAGGGAGCCAGTATTGCTGTTCAGGGCGTGCTGACTGGCGCATGCGTAAGCTGCACTTTGCCTATTGAGCAAGATGTACTTACTCGCGAGTGTACTTAAAGTGAGTGTACTTAAACCGGGGTATGCCTGTAATGTTTCAAAACCTCACAGCTTTCTTCGATGCTCCTGAGAAAGATGCCCGTGTATTTTTGGAAGAAATTTTGATCCATAAATCAGGACAGGATGAGAGTACTGGGATGATTTTTTTCTGAACAATTTTAAAGAATGTACAGTATATTTATTGGCATTTCTACGATCATCCATATTAATTATGGTCATTACCATGATAGGTGTAATTTCTTTTTTTTTAATTTTTTTTTTATTTCAAAAGTTTTTATTGTTTTTTTGTGGTATCACATCAAGACATTGAAACAGGAAGAACAATGTACATAGATTACATCTGAACTATAGAACTATCTTTTTTGATATTTAAATATATATTTTGGACATAAGGTCTTAAGATATTTCAATAAAGCCAACATAAACTCCATCTTAACTTTAGAACATTTAAATACTTCTGGGCCTCCAATCGGGAGGCAGCTACCTTCAAAGTCATTGGGGCCGATTCACTAAGCTCCGTTAAGTGGCATTAAGAGTGCAAAGTACCCTTTAAGACCGATAAGGCTGCAGTGAGATTCACTAAGCAATGATAACTGCGCTTCATCGCTCTTAAAAGGGGTTTTTTTTGGCCTCGGCGCAAAATGTGCACGATCAGGCTATTGCGCTGATTTTTGCCATCAATTAATCCAATCACCAATCAATTACAATCCAAATCAATTTTACCATGTGACTGGCTTTCAATAACGTCACATACATTCTCCCCAAAGCCTCTGTCACATGGTCTACTTGAGCCAATCAGAGTTGGGATGGAGTTCCCACGCTCTGATTGGCTACCGTACCATGTGAGGCCGGCCATCTTTCTTTTCATGACGTCATCTTAAAGGCAATTGAAGCACAGCCATTCTGATTGGCTGTGCTTTCATTGCCTTTAAATGACGTAATCATATTTTTTTTTGGTCGGCCAAAGCACATGGTTTTCACGGCCCAATCAGGACCATGAGAACCATATGACGAAAATGTGACGTCATAGGCCTATAAAAGCCTATGTCGTCTCATTTTGAAGCTAGATGCCGAGGAGGAAAGACCTCCTATGGAAGAAAGAAGACCAGGGCGTGGCGGATGAAGATAAGAAGACCCCGGATGAAGACAGAAGAAGACAGAAGAAGATGGAGAAGTCCCCCACTATGGATTACAAATAGAAGAAAGAAGATACAGACACTTGTGGATTGTAAGGGTTTATTATTTTATAATATATATATATATATATATATATATATATATATACATGATGAAGCCACTGTACAAATAAATGGGTGAAGGGTGGGTATCGTGTCAGAGTGGCTTAACCCCTTAATGACTGTAGCGGTTAATAACCGCTAATGTCATTAAGGGGTTAAGGGACATTAGTTTGGCACTTTTTTTCTTATTGTGTATATTTTTCAGCACCCCAGAGTATGGACGGGGAGGAAGATGAGGGTGGCCTTCATCGTGGGTGCCGGACAAGGGTGAGTACAAAATGTATTTATTGTGATTAATGTATATTTAATGGGCAAATGCATTATTATCCATATGTGGATAATAGTAATTTTGCCCATTACTGTATAGTATGTGTTAGGGGGAGGGGGGATGTGTGTTGTATATTGCAATGTTTATTGGGAGCAATTGTCCCCAATAAACATGCTATTATGCCTTAACCCCTTCATTACCTTAGCGGATAGCCGCTAAGGTAATGAAGCTGGTTTAATGTATTTTTAATAATAGTGTGCGGGAGCAGGGGGTCCCCTGAGCTGAACCGCATTGATTTGTGGCTCAGAGACCCCCTGCTTCCCGAGTTACAGGCCCCGGTAAGGGGCATCGGTGCCAGTGTGGACGCCATCTTTATTAAGCCCACGTTGCGTCTTTTACGCTATAAAGATGGCGCCGACACTGGCACTGATGCCCCATACCGGGGCCTGTAACTCGGGAAGCAGGGTGTATCTGAGGCAGAAATCAATGCGGTTCAGCTCAGGGGACCCCCTGCTCCCGCACACTATTATTAAAATGTACATTAATGCAGCTTCATTGCCATAGCGGCTATCCGCTATGGTAATGAATTAGTATTTATTGTTATGTGTTTTTTAATACTAGTGTACATGTGCAGGGGGTCTCCTGAGCTGAACCGCATTGGTTTCAGGTCCGTGGACCGCCTACTTCAGGAGATATAGGCCCCGTTATGGGGTTCCGGTATCCCCTGCACTTTAAAGCTCCCGCGTCACGTGACCGGGACATTTAAATTCTGCAGGGGATACCGGCACCCCATAAAGGGGCCTGTATCTCCTGAAGTAGGGGGTCCCCGAGGCTGAAACCAATGCGGTTCAGCTCAGGAGACCCCCTGCTCATGTATACTACTATTAAAAAACATATTTGGACAGCACGATCGCCTGTAAGAGCCATGCAATGAGACGCAGCATCTCCATGCAGTTCTTACAGGCTGCTTTGTTTATAATAGTTATCGTGCTAAATAACTTTTAGCACGATATCAGGGGGGGAAGAAGGTGATCGCGCGCTATGGCCCTTTTGGGCAAGGCAGGCCGTAAACGCGCCAAACAGTCTTAGTGAATAGCGCTTATGGCTTCAGCCTTTTGCGGCCGAGCGATATAACCCATTTCAGCACTACTTAACGTAGCTTAGTGAATTGGCCCCATTGAGTGCTTTATTACTTGAAAGGGGTGAAAAAGAATAGAGGAAGAGAGAGGGGGGGGAGAGGAAAGGGTAAGAAGGAGGGGGGGGAAGGGAGACAAGGGAAGGAGTTCCTCCCCTTTATCTCCTCAGCATCGGTTTTGGCATTATGTTTTACCTTTGGTTGAGATAGATTTCTATGCTCTATTTTTCTAGTTCTCAGGCCATGCGTCCCATACCTTATAATGCTGTTCTGTTTTCTGGGTTAGGAGGTCTGAGAGGAGCTCCATCATTCTGACCTCATTAATTCTGCGGATAACCGTTTGCTTTGATGGGGCTTTCAGTTTTTTTCCAAAAAACTAAATTTACAGAACCAACAAAATTTGAAAAGTTATGTACAAGCGGTATATATATAAGAAGGATCTAATATCGGAGATCTACTCGGGAATATCACTGCCCATAGTAGCCGTCAATCACAGATATATGAAAAAATGGTCTGATGACCTTAATATGGAAATAGATAAAGATGACTGGGCGGATATCTGGGAATCGGCAGCCAAAACTTCAATTTGTACTACAATAAAAGAAAATATATATAAAATACTATTTCAATGGTACCTAACCCCGAGTAGGCTGAGACAGATCTCCCCCGGCCTAATGGACCTCTGCTGGAGAGGATGTGGCCAGAAAGGAGATCTGGTACATATCTGGTGGTTTTGTCCCCAGATACAGATTTTCTGGAACATGATTAGAAATTTGATCCAAGATGTTACTGGGGAGAACATAGAGATGGACCCGCTGTCCTTTCTACTAGCCAAACCCATAGAAGGACTCTTGACCCCTCAAAGGAAATTGGCAGCATTCATTCTCACTGCAGCATGCTGCTCAATAGCAGCTGCATGCACCTTGACTTTTAACGCTTGGCAAATTTTCCAAGCGAAAATGGTCAATTTATGTGCAATTAAAGGGGCCAATTTTACTTGTTGATGAACTTTGATGACATTTTTGCACATCTGTATTTGCTAAGACTAGAAACAGTAACTGCAAAGGCCACAGAGACGAGAAATGTGCAGGTGAGGGGTGGCTCAGTGAGTAACGACACTGATTCTGTAAATAGTGACACTGAGTTTGAATCGGGGGAACCTGGTTCAATTTCCAGTGTCAGCTCCTTCTGAATTGACTCCTTTTACAGTGACTTGGGAAAGTCACTTTATCTTCAGAAACATAGATTGTAAGCTCATCTGGGCAATGACTGTGTCTGTAATAACATTCCTATGTGATGGGTACCGTGTAATTGTGCAGCGCTTTGAGTTTCTTTGGAACAAAAAAGCGCCATATAAAGTTATTATTATTTATTTATCTGTGTGGGGGGGAAATGGAGGAGCCCACAGCCAACCCCATAATACAGTTAAAAAAATACCTCACTAAGCTCTCCAGCCTCCCAAATATTACACCAGGAGCTGCTAACTCCAGTTCTCAAGGACTTCAAGATATCCCTGCTTCAATTGTTGATCCAGCCACCTGTGCTGAAGCAGAGATATCCTTAAAACCTGACCTGTTGGTGGCCCTTGAGGACTGCAGTTGGCCACCCCTGTATTACACAGCATACATACTGTAGCCAATCCATACAGATGTGACCTGCTCCATTGGCCATGACATGGGTCACATCTGTAACAGATTTAAAGCACTAGTAATCAATTGATTAGTTATCAACTTCTGTCATTTTTCCCAGCACTCTTGCTGTGTTACTCTTAAGGCGTCGAACTGCGGCACCACACAGTCTGTGCAGACAACAGTTACAATGTTAGGTACAACCTTGCAGGTCTGGGAATCCAGTCAGAAACGTCTGCTTTGCCCTTCGGCTCATTAGTCTGGTCTGGAATTCGCAGTGTGAATATAGCAGCACTTTGCAAACTGTATACACTTAGAGCTTGATAGGGGAAAAAGTGACACCACTTTCCACCTTATGGAGTACAGTACATATCCTTATTAATACAGCCACAAAGTAGAAAGCTACGAAGAGACAGACGGAAAACTGAATTCCTCATTCATGATGATGCTTTCAAATTAATTTTAGTTATAGAACCACTCCGTTAACAAACAAAAAACCTGTACCATTCTGATTCTTTTCCAACACAACCAGCAAAGAATGAGTATTTTAGAAACAATAGGATTATTAAAATATTTAACATTTTTGCTTAAGAAGTTTTAAGAATTGTAAAATGTAATTATCTGTGATACAGTACAAAGTAATCAATGTTACTTAATAGAGTGATGTGATACCGTATATTTAAGACAACATGAAATATATGTTGCAAAGGGCTTTTTTACACCTCATCTATTTAAGTTGTAACCTCCCTTTTAGCTGATATCACTCGCTTTGGCTGGGGAACAGACCATTAATTTCCCTTGTATTTAATAACCACATAGTATCAGATGGAACTGAAATAATTTTGTTTTGGCAGATTATCGGTGTAACTCAGCAAGTCCCATTCTTGCCTCTTCAATTTATGATTTATTATCCCATTCTCTCCACTCCTCCACAAGATGTGTTTTCTTAGACAAAGGGAAGAAAGGCAGCGTGTCCTGAAACTCCCAGAACAAGCTGATAATGTCATTCTCACTTTCAGCTAATGTGAACAAGTATATAAAAGGTTGAAATACCCAACACTATCTCCATCGTTTGAGAAGTATAAAAGCTGTCAGCCTTTCTGCTCTGTTTTCAGAAAAATGATGACAATGATGGGAAACAGACAAAAAATGTGTCTTCTAATTACTGCTTCCCCAAAGTTTGGCTGAAATTCTGATACTGGGTCTTTGTACTTCTTTATCTTCAGCATTTGAAGCACTTTTAAATGAATGATTGTATGTTTCTTTTTGGGGGGGTGTTGAGGGGGGCAGGGAAGATTGCTTTAATTTGTAAGAGTTTTGTACACAGTACTTCTACTGTGTTAAAATAAAAGTTTTGAACTGCATATGTTCTCATCAAGATTAGAATCTCCTATGGGTAGTCCCATTCAAAAAGTTTGAAGCTTTCGACAAGCAGATGTGAGCCTTGGGTATACATTAAAAAAAGTTGTGGTGGGTAAAAAAAGTGTCAAAAACTCTTCAGTGTACAGTAACTAAAAATACCACTTGTGGTGCATTTGCATGTCTCAGACAGGTCTGCAACCCTGTCTTTCCCCATTATTGCTTAGCAAACAGTGCTTCCACTGCTGCCAGGGATTCTGGGTAATGACATGCAAATGAGCACTCACCGTGGGTCACGCTTTACTTCTTATCCATATTAGGGTTGCATACCTTTCTGAGACATGCAAATGCACCCACAAATAGTCATTTTATTTACGGTACACACAAAGGATTCTGGGAATGGTCCTGTAAATGTTAGCAACATTATGCAGTTCTTGGGGTACAAAATCCCAAACCAATGGAATGACCTGTATGTGCTGTTCCTTTCAAGTTTATGTCAGTCCGGCATAGTTACATTTTTAAAATGTGGGCAGATAACAACCCAGATCCAGAAAATGAAAACATTTCCCTTTATGAGAAAATACCCTTTAATACTGAAACCTGTTGCACGCAATTGCTGAAGCTATTTTGAAATGCAGTGAGCTTGACAAGGCCGGGTTGATGTAATTGGAAACATATGTAAAATCTACTGAACGTAAAATATGTTAAAATAACCCGCATACAAGTCCATTTTGATTTGCCTATTGAAGAAACTAAATATCAAGGTTAATTAAATGGTTAAAAATCGCATTTAGTCTAATGGGTATAATTGAGCTTTGTATGCATTTGTATATTAATTTAACACTTTCTTTTATATTGTAAGAACCTACGACAGAAGTGTTGGGATAAATCAGGCTGCTTCTTTGATCTCCCAGACTTCTTAACATGGAAAGCAACTGGAGTTCCCACAAGGTAAGTTTATCATGGATAGCGATCAGATACGCATTTTCATTCAGGTTTTTCAGAATTTATACTTAGAAGAGCTTTGATTTACATCTGCATTTGATTTAATAATATACTTAGGTTTAATATCCAGAAGTAGTTTTACTGATTCTATAATATCATAAGATGTTTGGCCAGCTAGATTTCCCGAACACCTCTTGTTCCAGAGTTTGTGTAATTAGAGTTGATGGCTTGTCACTTTCTTGCCTTCCTGTCATCTGGATCAAAGAGTCTGGTGTACTGGTAGACTTGAATTCCCTTTACCATGCAGATTTGTAGCTGAGATTGTTAGGTCTTCCCTAGTTAATTCAATGCTACTTATTCAAAATGTCATTTCATTTTCATCTATCTAGTAGCTGGACATTGATTTTAGTCTGCTTATTTCCGCAGAGCATGTTATCTACAATCTGAGTCATTTCTAACATATTAGATGTTCTTAAACACGTTATTCAGGCTGCTGACCTCTCAATGTCCAAGGTTTCACAGAATTTTGCTGAAACCTTAAAGAGCAATTCGTGCAATTTTTTGTTACCTATAGGGGTTCCCCTTTAAAGAGGAATCCAAGATAAGGATTTTTGTGTGTGAATTTTTTCTTTTTTAAGATAGGTTTGCAGCAGGGTGTCTACAGAGCTGAACCCCATTTCAGCTACGGGGACCCCCTGCTTCCCATGATACAGACTTCCAAAGGGGGGTGCCGGTATCTCAGCAAAGTTTAAATCTCTTGCATTACGCGGGCTGCTAGGAAGCGGAACCTGATGATGTCACAGCTTCCTATTGGCCCACAGGGTGCGGGAGCTTTGAAACTGCGCCATTACGTGATCCCTGCTAGCCGAACAAAGTGGCTTCCGGCACCCCCTATAGAGGTAAGTATCTCTGGAAGAAAGGAGTCCATGGAGCTGCTATTAATGGGGATCAGCTCTGGGGACCCCCTGCTTCAGCCCCATATAAAAGAAAAATGAAAGAAAAAAACGCCAGCTTGAATTGCCGCTTTTTAAGTTCTTTGTGATTATATGCAATTTGTCTTCTTGGCAAAGACAACATTTACACATTAATTCATTTAAACTCCTTCGACACAATGTCGCAATACACTCCAGAATTGAAGGGGCTACACACCCTGCCAACGCTGCTATGTAATATCTTGCCTCAAACTTAGGTTAAAACCTTAAAACTCATTTTCCGTGTTTGCACTGAAACGGGATACACGCTCTGCTAAAATGGCATGAAAGACTATTTTTTCCTTTGAAATAATCTTCATTTATCATTTTGCTGATCTTCATCAAATGCATACCGCATATGTGATCCAAAGCCAAGAGATTAGTAGCATGGAAATAGGTTGAGATTGTTTAATGAACTTAAAAAACAAAAGCTATCCATGCATGGATTCGGCTTTGTAACAGATGTTTAAAAGTAATGATCAAGTTCCATATCACGGAGCTCTCACTTCCCAATTTCACATTCGTTTTCTTCAAGTGCTTTAATCAAATTAAGGGGAACTTGACAACCGAATATGAAACTTTTGGCATCTCTTTTCAAACTATACCGAGCAACTCATCCTTGTTTAATGTTTAACTTGTGCTGTATTTGTCCAAATTACCTTACTTAGCAGGTTAGAGCAATATAGGACATTTCTGTATTTTCAGCCATTTTTATTTTCTAAAGCCAAAAGAAAAACTTCCTTCATGAAGAAGAAAATATAAAAAAGTATACAGGCATATGAGACCTGGAGGTGTTTGCTGGGGAATTGCACAGGGTATGTCCCTTAGTTCTGTTCCCAGTAACAGGGGTGAAGGCTTGGGAAAGAGATTGCCCCTGCTCAAATATCTCATTGGTTGAGCCTGTTCAATTTTATACAGGCATACCCCGGTTTAAGGACACTCACTTTAAGTACACTCGCGAGTAAGGACATATCACCCAATAGGCAAACGGCAGCCCGCGCATGCGCCTGTCAATAATGATCCTTACATCATTTACACTCAGAAATTGGCTTGATGTATATTGACCCTATCATATGTTAGGAGTGGCGATTAAAATAAAACGTACAAAAAAGTTTCTTTATATAAAAATGAAAAAAAAAAACAGTAAATTCATATAATCTTCTTGGGGTAATCTATTTTGGGGTATAAACACAATAATAAAGATTTCTCTACTTGGTTCTCTTTTTTTTCTTTAAACTTCAATAGCTGTTTTATGCCTGCTTTATTAAAAGCAATAGTCCAACAGCTTGACTGTAATTTAATCGTAGCCTGACCCTATCAAAATACAGACTAACAGCTTTTACCATGGGAGGATCAAGTGACTAGCTTTTGGTCTAAGCTACTTTGTCTTGTCTCATGCATGTCTCACATTTATGTGCCCAATTAATGTGTATTGTTAGACTCTGTGAACTCGTAAATCTTTTGTGCTTATGATATGCATTTTTATGGCCTTTGATTCATTTATTGATACATTTAATGTCTTCTAGTGTTGTATCTCTACATTAAGTAAAGAGTAGCAAGGTATTCCCTTTTAATTCACATGGACAAATACATTTCAATTTTTAACCACCAGTAAGACTATAAACACACAATCCCAGCAAGCTCAAGAAACCCCAAAACCCACTACATGTTATATAATATATATATATATATATATATATATATATATATATATATATATATATATATATATATATATATATATATATATATATATATATTTACATATATGTGTGTGTGTGTTTGTGTCAAAAGGAGTGCTACTGAGCGTGGCCAAATGTATACAACAATACTTAAATGCTGATATTCTCATAAATAAGGGTTATTTTGTTAAACCCTTTGGCCAAAGCGTTATAAGCCTGAAAGCCACATAACCACATTTTGCAGGTCCTAACACTACCTGGTTAAAATTCTCATTTAAATGTCCCACGTCACGAGACCGTGGGAATAAAATGCATAGGAGATACCGGCACCCCATAACGGGGCCTGTATCTTGGGAAGCAGGGGGTCCCCGGACCTGAAATCAACGCGGTTCTGCTGCAGAGTCCCCCTGCTCATCTAGTATTAAAATGTTTATTAAAAAAAAACATTAATTTCGGGCAAAATTTGCGCAGGGAGAGGCGGCTCTCTCTGTGCAGCTCTTTCTGCAGCTGAAAGAAATCGCCGGGTAAGGCCTTTTCACATCGCCGGCTACTCGCCCGTTTTGGTAATTTTGATATCACAGGTAAACAAGGCTTTCTGATAACGTGCTAGCAACGCTAAAACAATCGGCGATTGAAATGGCCCGGCGATTTTTTTAAATGAACGCGTACAGCATGGGCCCGTTAGTTTTTCTTAGACAGTCTGCATATACATACTGATGCAGCGGCCGTTATTCGAACACTTCACGCGTCATGTACATCGGAATCCCGATTTGAAACCGCGGGATGAATTCCAGCCTTCCCGCACTAAGATGCGAGCGCGGCGAGTGCAGAAAAGGGAATTTCGGTGTTCTGGCTATTAAAAACATGAAATTGACACAGTAGCACAGTGACACAGTAGCGCAGTGACAGTAGCACAGTGACACAGTAGCACAGTAGCACAGTGACACAGCAGCACAGTGACACAGTAGCACAGTGACACAGTGACACAGTAGCGCAGTAACACAGTAGCACAGTAGCACAGTAGCACAGTACTGTACACATTACAATTCAGCCATTTTATTGCAAACAAATAAACAGAATCCATGAAATTCAAACAAAACACCCGCGATAAGCGCGGGTGCCTGCGGCGATTGTCCGCGTTCATGCTGCGTGGGGAACAGCAGAGAACTCAAAATCGGCGCCGAGATGTGTTCGAATAACGGCCGCTGCATCAGTATGCAGCCAGTCTTACAGTCCGAGGCCCGGAACGAGGCCCGGAAGGATGAAGATGCATATTCGCGGCCTTTTGAGCAGTATCATTTTCATTTACTTAATATAGAATTATACTTTAAATAGAAGTAAAAATGCATTCCCGTGCTCACTAGAGGTATGTCTGTTTGCTCGTGTGTTGTTCTTTCAGTCTAAAGCCAGACAGATCGTACAGAAGAAGACGAAGGCTGCAGATGTATTGTTGGCAGCCTGCCACACACATTGAGCTATGAGCCAAGCATGAAGTCATTTCAGATCAGAGTCCTACTAATCCGTGGCAATGTATCTTCATTCGACAAAGTAAAGGCTACTTGATAAACAATTCTCAAACAGTTAAACAAGGGCCAGTGGGAAGTGTTTGCAAGTTTCAGTATCAGCTGAAAATATGTAATCTGAGAATGTCTACTTGTTTGCCTGATACTCCTCCAGTTTACAGACGGACTTAGCTTAGTTCAGCCCTTTCATTTGGCCTATACTGTGGCTAGATATGAAACCCGAGATATGTATGTGGTCTTCTATTTTTGGGAAATGATCTCAGGGATTGAATGTGTATTCCGTTGGCTGTTACATATGTCCTTGGTTTTTATTTTTATTATTTTTGTGGGAACAATGATAAATACATTTTGTTAAACGTATTTGATATGCACTTAAATTGTAAGCTCACCGGGGCAGGAACTCATTCCTCTATTGTTTTATGTCTGAAATGCTTATTCCCATTGTTATAATATTATGCCACGTGTATTGTAAAGCACTATGCACCCGGATGGCGATATATAAATAAAGTTATACATACATAGATACATACATACATGCATGCATGCATGCATACATACATACATACATACATACATGCATACATACATACATACATACATACATACATACAGTTATTGTTTTAAAATTACTATGTATAATACTTTTTTGATGCAGTCACATATTATCAGGCAGACAATCAAGGCTTCAGTTTTATTTTGGCTTTGCCAGGGAATACTATTGAAACAAGGGAGATACCTTGCACTAGAACAAATTGAAATTCTTGGAAAGCAATATATAATAACATTTCTTTACCTAAACGTTCTTCAGATTTTTATAATTCCATTTTCAATGTTGACCCTGGTTTATTGACAAATGCATATATTATTGTCTCATTTCCAAACAGAATATTCCTCGGCAAATACTATGTAGGATAATTTCTCTTTATGGATCCAAGTACCAGTAAGTTAAGTAGGAATCTTGCAGAAAAGTTCTGGCACTTCATCAGAATGATAAAGTGGGGTCGCATGCGCGGTGCGAATCCAAGATGACCGCCTTAAGCTTCGTTCATGGTGCCAGAGGCAGGAGTTGGAGGGAGGGCGTTCGGGAGGGAGGGCGTCAGTTTGCTGGGCGATGTGTGTTCATCCCCAGCAGACTGTTTCAGGAGTTGAGGAGGCGGGGAGGGGGCGGGGCTACAGACAGCAGTTTAGGGATCCAAGTTGCAGTCATGAAATCATTCTCAAGAATGATTTCATTGGCTGCCTAGGTCCCAGTGACGCTGCTGCAGCTTCAAAAAACGATTTTTTTGTTTATTGAAACTGTAGCCAGCGTCAACTCCTGGCTTCGGAGACAGGGCAGCTGCTACCCTGACAACCATTATTCAATTTGAATACTTTGTGTCCCACGGCAGCTCGCACGGCAGCACGCCCTCCCTCCGAAGCCTGCACCCTGAACGAGGCCTTAATAGGAGGCTGTGCTGACCATGGGCAGATCTAAGCGATTTTGAACATTGCGCAGTCCCTGAATTTGGATGAAAATACCTGAACGCGCTTTTAAACTCACCTAGAGCAGGACACCAAAACAAAAAAAGGCATAATTGCGGGAGGTAACGCAGTTCTTCCTGAGGTGCGGCTCGCCAGAGAGCTGGCAGTCGGAAGATGGCGACACCATGAGGCCTCCAGCGGAGTCACAATCTGAGGCAGAACCAAAAGACCGATCACTACCCTTCACTAAATGCGACATTGAGGACATGCCGAAAAACAAAGCAGCTGATCCAGATGGAAATGCCAAAAGCGGAATTGAAGCAAGAGATAACAGGTTTGGGCGAACACACAGACTGCCTGGAGGGGAAGGCGGACGGCATTATAAGGGATTAGAATGAGCTGGAACAAGAGGCAGGTGACCTAAGCTCACAGGAAAATACGGTAGCAGAGGCCCACGAGGACATAGAAAACTGTTTCAGGCGGAACAATCTTAGATTCACAAATATCCTTGAATGCGTTCTACCAGACACCCTAGCAGAGTTTGCCAATAGAGTCCCAAACCTCCCACAAGGTAAATTTCTTATAGACCGAATTCACAGGGCCCCGGGGACTAAGCAGGATTACACCAACAAAATGAGGGATGTGATCGTAAGAATTCATTATTACACAACAAAGGAGACTATTCTTGAGAGTTTGAGGGAAATCAGCTACATATTTTTAATGATCTGGCACCCATAACACTGGCAAAATGAAAGGACTTAAAGCACCAAAATATTGAGAGAATCAAACAAAGTACCTATGGGGTTCTCCTTTAAAGGGCAATCCAAGCTAAGGATTTGGGGTGTGAATTTTTTCATACCATAGGTTTGAAGCAAGGTGTCTCCGGAGCTGACCCCCTTTAATTTCAGCTCTGGAAACCCCCTGCTTCCGGAGATACCTGCCTCCATAGTAGGTGCCAGTATCCCCCTGCTTTTCAAAGCTCCCGCGTCACGCGGCCCATTAGGAAGCCGCACCGGATTATGTCACAGCTTCCTATTGGCCAGCAGAGTGCGGGAGCTTTGAAAAGCGGCCATTACGTGATCACTGCTAGCCGAGCAGAGCAGCTACCGGCACTACGGAGGTAAGTATCTCTTGAAATAAGGGGTCCCGGAGCTGAAATGAATGGGGTTCAGCTTCAGATACCTCCTGCTTCAATCCTATGTTAAAAAATGTAAATAATTTGCTAACAAAATCGCTGGCTTGGACTGTCTACGTAAAGTTTTTTTATTTTGAATGATGGCTTAACAATAGTGGCAAAGAACACAGTAGCAACCTGACACCACAAGCAAGGGGGGGGGGGTCATCATTGACCCCTCCTCCAAGTAGAAGGAAGGAGAAAAGAGGGGATTAGAGGAGGAATAAGGAAGGAAAGGATGTGTGTTCAGGAGAAGAGCTACATTACATCATATGGCTATGTATGTACTGAAGTAAATAGAGTAGAGATAGTTATTACTACTGTGTACCTCATCATTGTACACATACACGGCAGGAGATCAGGACAGGTATCAACTTATAGGGGTTCATGTCAAGAGGAATTTGAAGCAAAAGGTGACCCTGTGAGCTGATGTGCATGTCATTTCCCAGAATCCCTGGCTGCAGTGGAAGCACTGTATGCTGGGAGATAATGGTGAAAAGCAGGGCTGCAGACCTGTCTGAGACATGTGAATGTGCTCACAAGTGATATTGTTATTAGCTGTAAGAACATGGTATGATGAGATTAAATGAATATCCAACACATCTTACATGAACAAATCAATATAGCAAAGTTAAGGCCACAGAAAACATCTGAAAACCAATTGTTCATTCATCCCATTAGTTCTCACTGTATCCAAAAACTATCTATTTGCTTACTTTTTGGCTCACAAATTATTCCCTATTCCCTTTCTGTCTCAAGGGGTCCACAGCATCAATAATCTGACATTTTAGCTGACTAACGTTATGTTTAGTTTCCCAAAAGTGCCTTGCCGCAGGAAATTCCAATTGGGGTTCATCAGATTTTTTGAGGGCTTCCCTAATTTTCTGTTTGTACTCAGTCGCTTTTTTCACAGGTTGTATGGTTTTTTCCTAGATAGGTTTTACCACAAGGACACCACAATAAATAGACTACAAATGCTGTATCATAGTTATAGAATTGGTTAATACTTAGTGATTGAGTTATAATGTACACTGTCAACAAGGAAAAGTCACACATTTCCTACTGGACAAAAAAGTCTGTGGATCTGTTGGAGCTTGAACATCAGCATGTACCAAATGGTCCCATAGATTCTTTCTAAAAGAAAATAATGGAGTTCCCAATTTAGGATCACAATCAAAAATCTTTCAATGCCTTGTTACACAATTCTGATGTAACAAGATGCTATAAACTTAGTGGATACAAACAGGATCCTCGAATTTATAGGATCATTGACTCTCCTTCTTCTTATCCAATAATTCAACCCTATTTAGTTTTTCACTTTATCCATGTGTTTCTCTAATGATTTGTTGGAATACCTCCTGTAAACAAACTTACCAGGCGTTTAGCTATATTCATGGATTCACTAACAATCCTCTTAACACACACACGTTGACGTTGAGATCTCTTATTAGTCTTGGAGGGTGAAAACTATTGGCGAGCAGTAGATTGTTGCAGTCTGTGGATTTCGTATAGACATACGTTTGCAAGTTATTATCTGATCTAGATACATTGACATCAAGAAAATGTACCTGATTATAGTCAACCGTTAGTGTAAATCTGATTGTAGAATGTCTCAAAGTAAGGTGGTTCACAAAATCCACCAAAGACTGCATAGACCCTTGCCACAACATAAAAACATCATCTATATAGCGTTTACCTAGGGTACAATGTTGCACAAAGGAGTCATTACTATAAATGTACCTTTCCTCAAAATTGCTCATAAAAATATTAGTGAACTATGGTGCAACATAGGACCCCATGGCTGTCCCTTGGCATTGTTGATAGAAGGATCGCTCAAAATTAAAATAGTTCTTAGTAAGTATGATTTCTAAGATTTTAAGATAACATTCAAATTTTTCACTTGTGTATCATTCTCAAGTAAAGTCCTTACTGCTTTCAGACACTCAATGTGTGGAATTGACGTGTACAGGCTTTCAACGTCTAGAGTGACCAAAGTGACCAAAACAGTATCATTGTTAATGTTTCGAATCTCCTGCTGGTTCTTCAAAAAATGTGTTGTCTTGGACATCATTCCATATACTGATACCAACGCCTTACCTCTTACATCTACACCATAGATTTGGTGTGACAAGACATACCCTATAAATATATTTATTGTCTACAACACAGTGCCACAGTGCATGGAAGTGCCATGTTGTTCTATATCTGAGTGCTTTGTACTGTTATTTGTACCTGATGAATTAGGATAGACCCCACATTGTTGGACATAATCCAGCACGACAAAGATCCCTGCAGGAACCAGAGATTAACCCATGACAAAGATACCATTATGTGCCCAATCTAGGCATTTACATGTGAGTGAAATTTCAAAGAGTCTTTGTCCATTTTTTATGGAGTTTCCATGTTATACTATGCTTTTTCATTTTTCTGGTCTCCCCCCATTTTTTCCCTTTTTCCACTTTTTTGAGTAACTTCAAAGTAGATTTTTTTTGGGTGGTCTTTTCTTGCCTTAGGACCTACAGGGATTGGTTTTATTTATTTTTGGTTGCTAGGGACAGTATTTATAGTCTAGTTCAGGGGTCTCCAAACCTGTCCTCAAGAGTCGCACACAGGCCAGCTTTTATGGATATCCCTGTTTCAGCACAGGTGGCTCAATCAGTAGCCCAGTCAAGTACTGAGGCACTGATTGAGCCACCTGTGCTAAAACAGGATATCCATAAAAGCTGGCCTGTGTGCGGCTCTTGACGACAGGTTTGGAGACCCCTGGTCTAGTTTAAACTATTATAAAATTTCTTAATCTACATTTGTTTTATATACATACATCCCATTTATATATTTTTACTGATTTCTAGCGCCCTGGAATAACGGCCGCTTTATACATTAGGCCGACTAGGCACAGTGCCTGGGGCCTACGAACCTTTTAGGGCCTACTATATTTCACTTGAAAAAATACCTAAACAAAAAAAATCACAAAATAAGAGAAAACAGCAAATTTTAATTTAAAATGCCTTCGAGGTATCGATACCTTTTAAATATCGAAACAAAAGTATCGATGCCAAATATCGCTAGTATTGAAAGAATCAGGCAAATGATGAAATTAGCATAAAAATGAGTAAAAATATCGGACACACAGGCCTCTAGAAATAAAAGTGCATAGGGCCTACGAAGGTCTTAAAAGAGCCCTGCCTGGAATGTGTTTTTGTTTTGATATAATCATGTGTATAGAAATAGCAAAAGAACCAATATCGTTTTATATATGAGAAGCTCTCTCTATAGTTCTAGCTCGTATGATGAGTAGCTTAGAACTAATTAGAGCCTCAGGATCTCAGAAAAGTCTTGCAATTAAGGAAAAGCACTCACCCATGTACTATGCTCGATTTGGAAGCCTAAACTCTGGAATCCCAACTCTCATTAGGCATTTAGAATGGCAACTAATTGGAGTCACTCAAACAGCTTCTTGCTATTATTATCTGTTGGTGGGGCAATTGGCTTACATTAGCTACACGTTTTCCTATATACTGATGCAGTGTACTTAGCATGCCCAATAGGGCTTGCTTGCAATTTAAAATGTTGTGCCTGCAACACTGGGACAGTAATGCCGGCAATGCCCAGAATCGCGGCTCACTCACTTGAAGGTATTGATGCTACCAGTAGATAACGTGTTCTCCATGTCATATGTATCTTCACATAAAGGAAACTTAACTAAAAGTAATTCATTGGTATAGTACTTCATGTTTAAGAGATTTGCATTAAACTGCACAATGAATGCGCTGGGAGTGAGCTGTAGCGTCACATACCTGCCAACCTACAGTCATTATACAAAGCCATGTACAGTAAGTTGGAATGCAACTTGTGGACACCATCTGATTCACTGAGTTACAGTTGGGTACAATTTGAGCCTAATACATATTTTTTTTACATACATGTACTTATTTGATTTACCTTAATGTCTCCCGGTCACAGAGAAGTACTTAGCTTACACATGAATCTTAATGCAGCCAACTCCCGACATAACATATTTTTAAAAGTGCTGTACTTACCATAATGCAGGGGGAAATCTTTTAGCTAGTGACTGTAAATATTGTAGCTAAAACTTCAAAGACAATTCATCCCTTGCCCAAGACAGTCATATCATTTTTACGAACCTTTTGACCTTTAAAATAACATACTTTTCTGCTCGACCTGTCAAATGCTTGTAACAACTAACAGAGATCAAGGTCTCCGTGTTTTAAAGAGCACATCTAAAGAATACAGGTCATTCTCCCAGTATTTTGTGTAATTTCTTTTCTTTTTTTTTTTTACTTTGAAAGGCCACCTGATACCTGATTTTGTAAGATACACTGACCCTTTCACCTGAGTAGTGTGCATAACCTGTGATCAGTACTTTTGCCACAGAGCCAATTCTTCAGAAATGCCACCAAACGTGGATGCATAATGTAATGCATATTTAGATTGTAAGCTCTTCGGGGCAGGGACTCCTTTTCATAAATGTTACGTTTATGTCTGAAGCACTTCTTCCCATTATGTGTTATTTGTATTACTTGTTATTTATATGATTAGGCCACATGTATTACTGCTGTGAAGCGCTATGTACATAAATGACGCTATATAAATATAGATATACTGTACATACATACATAATGTACCAGCTCAGAAAAGAAAGTGTTTATGCAACATCACATAAGCATCACCTGAGTTACGATAAGCATGCCTGACAAACCAGTTAGTCTGAAGATTATGATAAGCGCATCACAGTGTTAATGTAACAGATGCTATAACATTCTTCATTTCATTGTAATGATGGGGGTTACACAAATATACTCACAAAGTAACACCTTATTGACAGTCATGCTCAATTAATTAAATAAATGTAGCTGGATCCCTGTAACTAATATGTCATCAAAATTCTTAAAAAGTCCAGCACAAGTAAGCATACCAAAATATTTACTCCATTTTAAGTGAAGTAGAGTAGAGTTCTAAACAAGAGATGTGTTCACAGAAATGTAATTACCAAGAACCAAGATGTTGTGCTTAATACATAGGGCTCTATTTATGAAAGGCAAAATGTTGTCACAAAGTCGTTATTTTGTTGCCACCTGTGCTGAAAAATAACTGCGCCAGGCAGCGTCTGTGTATTATTCTTAGTTGCGCCCTTTTCGGTTATGTCTGCGCCTGCTTGCCACAAGATGAGGGATTTATGGAGTAAGTAGCAGGATTTGCGTTTCTGCATAGTAAACGTTTTGCATAAATATTCCTGTCAAAGAAGGGTGTAGTCTTGCTGGATGTGGGCATCATTTGCTAATGGTAATTAATGTAAAGGGAGGATGGCTGAGAGCTGGACTATCATGCATCCAAGGTGTTGAGGGACCTTATAAGTTAGTGTGAGTTTAGGAACATTGAGAACAAACAATACTTTTTGTGTCCACATATTTCAGTGTTAGGCCGCATCCATGGTGTTTGTGACCGCACGCACAGCGCAGTCAAATTGACGTTCCTCTATGAAGTTGTCTTTAGAGCGCGCATGACCAGAGGCGCCGGCGCTCGGGATGTGCGAGGAAACAAATACATTTGTTTACTCGTGCTACAGCCGGGTCAAGTGAGCAGCTGGCCAATGAGGGCGAACCTGCTCCGTGATATCACAGCCACGCTCACAACTCGCCCCCCCCCCTCATTGCGTCCAACTACAGGGCACACATTGCTACAGCCAAGCGTGAAGCCTCTCGCACGGTCGTGCGTGCAAGGACCCACCATCGACCCAGCCATATAAGCAGTTTAGGAATATATGAATAGTTGGGATTAGTTGTAAGTAGAGATGGGTGACATTTTTTGGCGGATTTGAATCCATCAAGGATCAGCCAGTTTCTTTGATTCGCTGATTTTCGTGAATCAATCTAAAAAGGGCGATTCGTCTTTTTCGGGGGGGGGGGGTTTGGGGGTGGGGGGCGTTATCACCGACAATCCAATCCGCGCGCGATTGCTAAAATCCCCCAGCGAATTGTATGCAATGGTGGTTTGGGATTAATCCGCATGGATTGCAACTGGAACAATCCAGCGACGGATTTTACAGCGCGGGACGGATTTTGGATGGAAAGCGCGGGAAATTCCGGGAAACGGATTTTGACCGTTTCGCCCGTATCTGGTTGTAACATTAGGGTTACACAATAGACATGTTTATATGTCCTATCTCAGGGTATGCAGTGGAAGGACGAGTAGGGGTAGCATGGTAATGGGTTACTGGGTGACTACTGTATAACACTCAACTAACTAGCACTCAAAAAGTGTTTTGTTAAGGGCTTATATATCAGGCTTCCCTTGCTGCAAAATAGATGCAAAATGCAGCACAAAATGTGCTAAGGAGAAAAGACTTATTACTCTCAGTTGGATAATTGTCTTTGTTAAATTGGCTTCCGCCAGTTTGACAGCCAGGAGGTTTTGATGGAGAACCCTCCGTGAGTGTTGCATAGACCTGATTTGTGTTACCTAGGTCACCTGACACCTGCTCCATGAAACAAAGGATTTAAGTTTCACACTGCACACAGGACTTTTTTTAAACATCACATTCCTCTTAGCGGGCAGGACAGGTCAGGTCACTACATATTTAAAGCGGTAAACCCCCTCACTTAAACCAAAATGTATTTGTGCAAGATGGGACCCAAGGAGTCCCCCTAAAATGTACTATTCTATTTTCAGCTCCGTCCCCGTCCCCCCAGTTGTTGGGATGCTTAGTTGTAAAGTTACCAGGTTTAAACCTCCATCCAGGGGATACAAAATGGCTGCCAAAGTTTAGCTGGCAGTGTGTATAACCAGACATTAAAAAAAGGTTATGGTGGGTAAAAAACAGTAACAAAAACCCTCCACCATGCAGCAAGTAAAAATACCACTTGTGGCCACATTCGCAAGTCTCAGACTGGTCTGCAACCCCATTGTCTTTCCCCGTTATCGCTCAGCATACAATACTTCCACTGCAGCCAGGGATTCTGGCTAAGGAGACCAGACGCCCCAGTTTTTTTTGGTATTGTGTCCTGCTGTCCTGACGATTTAAAAAAAGTGTGAAAATATGCCTTTTTTCGGTTTCCCGTTGGCACATGCGTGAACGGCCCGCGGCGATCGCCAGTGCACTTCCGGCAACAGCCGATCAAACATGTTTGTCCGGCAAGAGCTGATCCTGCGCATGCCCACACCCATCGCGAATGCGCTGCCGGCAAAAGCCGATTGCGCATGCGCGTCACACGATTGCGCGTGCACGGCATTTTCCCAGTTTATCACTGGGAAAATAGGGTCCATCCTAATTCTGGGTAATGACATGCGAACGTGCACTCTGCGTGTCACTCATTACTTCTTATCCATTCTAATACGAGCCCCTACTGTATAAGCTTGTATGCCTGACATATTACACAGCTTTCTTAGCACAGAATTGGGACCCAGTTTAGAGTCGGCCAGCTGATAACATGAGCACCCGCTGGAAACGACACGGCTGAGAAAAGAATCAGTAGTGCGCTAATTGTCCTCTCCCACAACACCGAGGTTTAGGACTTGTGGAGCATAAAGTGTTTTTGTTTTCAGTGATTAATGTGCTTGTTTCTTTTCATGATTGTTATGATAAACTTTCTGCACTGAACTTCAAGCATTCTTTCTGTAATTATATTACCTCATTTTCTACCTTCCTGTTTCATTTTCGGTACATTTCAAATACATTGCACCCAGTGCCTCAGATTCACAGTGTGATACTAATGTATGTTTACCAGACCTAGATTGCTTTGCCTGATTCATGGTTTCCGGTTTGAAGTGACCTGCGACATTTTGCAAGGTGAGGCTACGTGATTGTGTTTCATATTAAATCAACCCTCACTAACCTCCATGTTGTTTACAGGATCTGTACCTTGGGTCCTCCAGAGCTGTACCGCTCCGTTCCTGAGATACTTACTGGTGAAGTTACCAGTATTACTGTTTGTTTTTGTTTTTTATAGTGGATATAAATGGCCATCCAATAGGAAGCAACAATCGATGATGTGGCAGCTTCCTATTGGCCTGAGATTTGGCAGCCATTTTATTACCCCTATGGGAAATTTAAAACCGGTAACTAAGTATGTATCTCTGGAATCGAGGGGTCTCCTGAGCTGAAAATGGGGGTTTACTTGGCTCAGGGCCAGGGGACATCTGGTGCTCACCCTGTAAAAACGGGGGCTAAAAAATAACCATAAAAACATACATACAGTACTAATTATCTATTCTTATTTGCTTCTGGAGAGGTGGAAAGAAAGGTACGTTAAACATAGGTGTACAAAAAAGACAGGGTGGGAGATCAGATGATCTCAGAAGATACAGAGAGGGTTCATTGAGGAGAAAGGTAGTTATTCTCTCAATAACAACAGTGACTGTCATTACTGTAGCAATTTCTAACAGCCATTTACATGAATGCCCATTAATGATCATGACTGTTGTTTTTTAACAAGTAACTCCTAAATAGATAATTCAAGATAGAGCGAGACTGTAAGACTGCTATATTAAAGCTGCAGTTAAATCTGCCGTTTAAAAAAAAAAAAAAATACATTCCCAGATTTGCAGATTGATCTGTTCTCCTGTAATCAATCGCTTGCTCCGGGTTATTTAATTCAGTTTTTGCACAGTATTCTGGGCAATGTAGTCCTGGAATATCATGTAACTGGGCAGTTACTAGATACAATTGGTTCACTGCTAGAGAGAGGGCGGGTCTCAAGAGCCAGAGCCTATCAGAAGGGGGCTGTCACTTTGGAAATGCTTCCTACATTAGAAACATTAAAAATGTCTTTAAAACATTTAATTTTTAATTTTTTAAATGCTACAAGTATTTTCTCATAGTACAGAATTGATTTATTTAAAAAAACGCACATGTAGAATATTGCTTGAACTGCTGCTTTAAACAGCCAGTGGAAAGGTTACGCCTGCCCCTGCCTATAAAATTGTGATATACCATCCATTAGCAAACAGGATTCCAAGTAAACTTCCTCACCGGCTCCTTATCCTTAGGCCGAGTCCATAGAAGGACAGGCCGTGCTGAGGCGTGCGGACGCTCCGCGCTGAGCCCCTACATCCTCAATGAGGATGCCTTGAGAGGGGGCTCACGCGAGCGTCCGGAGGCGTGCTGAGGAGTTGGAGGTTTCAGCCGAGCGCCAAGCTGTTTTTCAGCGCGCTGTCGGCTGAAAACCTCCAATCCCAGCACAGCAGTGTCGACGTCACTCCCGCTGTCTCGTCTGTATGGGCATGAAATCGCGTCAGCGCGGTTTGGATCGCCTCACCCCTCTATGGCCCGGGCCTTAGTCTCCATATGACCATTCCGCACAGTCTTTGCTGAAACTAAATAACACTTCATGTTATTTGGGAAACCTTGTGAAAAGACGGTAAATCAGGAACAAGAGGTGCAGATTCCCTTTCATAACTGCACAAATGCTAGAGATTTGCTTTGGCGAGTTCTCTATCTCCTATCCAGCAAAAGTCCTATTTCAGGGTCTGGCCTTAAAAAGACTTGGCAAAACTGTGAATTCTCAGTGAAAATGTGGAATTTTTGCTCATTTTAAGCAACGCAATAAGAAAAAAATCTGTAAAGCCAAAATAGCAAACCACTTGCAAGGAATTATTTCTGTAGTTTAAAGCTGCAGTTCAAGCAATATCCTACGTGTGGTTTGTTTTTCAAATAAATAAGTTCTGTACTATGAGAAAACACCTGTAGCCTTTAAAAAAAAAAAACCCTCTAAATGACACTTTTAATGTTTTATAATGTATTTTTTGTTTCTATAGCAACCATTTACAAAGTCACATCCCCTTCCTCTTCTGAAACAGGCTCTGGCACACCCCTTTTTGAGCCCTGCCCTCTCTCTAGCAGTGGACCAATTGTATCTAGTGACTGCCTGGTCACATGAACTTCACCACAGAACTTTGCATCTTTGGTCCTCTTCTGCTGCACTGACAGCCATTTAGTGAACCCCCAGCCAAATCTTTGCCAATCGATCACAGGAGAATGGATCGATCAGCAATTTAGCAAATTACTGATCATTGTGGGATTGTATTGATGCCCATATTAAAAGAAAAAAAATAATAATAAATTAATTAATTAAAACGGCAGCTTGGACTTGTTCTTTAACCTCTCCCTTGCTATAGTTATTTGTTTTCAGGTCCCTCTGCTAAGGAGGGTGTTGAAGCAAAACACTCACAGTTGCTCTTTCTTTTTCTGACCTATCTTTATATTTTGTATTTATTACAGGTTTTCGAGCCTATTTTTATCCCTCGGTTCTAGAGCTATGTAGCGGTCAAGTTAACAGTGTTTAAACTCTGTCCAGGGAAGACAAAAGGGTCAGCAAAACCCAGGCCAATAAGAAGCTGCAATGTCATAGTGTACGACTTCCTATTGGATGGCCAGTTAAATACCCTCAGGAAACACCGGTAACTTCAGCGATAAGTGTATCTGGAACCAGGCAGTCTTTAGAGCTAAAAATAGCATGGTAACTTAACATGACAATAAGTCTATTCCAAGGACAGCCAACTCCAACCCTCTAGGGCCACTGACAGGTCAGGTTTAAAGGATATCTCTGCTTCAGCACAGGTGACTCAGTTGAAGACTGAGCAACTGATTGTGCCACCTGTGCTGAAGCAGAGATATCCTTAAAACCTGGCCCTTTGGTTTCCCTTGAGGTCTGGAGTTGGCCACTCCTGGTCAATTCTAATGAGATAACTAACAACCATATTTGTTTTGTATCTAATTAGCTTTGTGATTTGGCATTAACCTCTTGGAACATAACGCCCGTCACTGATTTTGATAACATGATGTTATGAGCCCTGATTTAACAGAGCTTTGTGGATCTGGGTCTATAAGAGGTGTGGTTATATGGCACAATATAATGTATGGGGTTGACTTACTTCATGCACTTATACTTGGGTGTATAAATGTCCTGTAGTTATTCACCTAGACATTTTTTTTTGTAAGCGTTAGATCTGAGCTGATATTGACCTATTCTGCCTAAGAGAGATTTTGGAAGTATATAGAGCTCAATACATATTTCTTACATCTTTAAGATACTCAAAGTTTATTTAAAAATGTTTCAACCACACATTAAATAGGTTATCGTGGGTTAAAAGTAGCAACAATCCTCCACCATACAGTGTACAGCAAATACAAATATTGTTTGTAAGCACATTCACATGTCTCACACAGGTCTGCAGCCCTCCCTCTCCCCATTATCTCCTAGCATACAGCGATTCCACTGCAGCCAGGGATTATGGGAAATGACATGCAAATGAGCACACAGTGTCAACTTTTGCTTCAAATCCATTTTAACATGGAGCCCTATAAGCATATGCCTGCCGCATTACACATCTTTTCAGCACAGCCTGGGCTAGAACGTTTAGGTGATAAAAGCAGATAATGTATACTTGGGGGCATCAAGCAAAGAAATAATAATTACAAAGACATTAAAGATGTTTCTTAAACGTGATGTCAAAGTTAAGGGGCATACAAGCTAAATGATTGAGTGAGTATAACATGTTTGATTCCTTATAGTTTAGACATATTTCCTGTATGTCAACCCGTCTGTCATAACAGGAAGGTTTTGCTACGTGAAATAAAGACAAGTGGCAACAAATGTTGCAAATCATTTGGTTTTACTGCAGCAAGGTCATGAAATAACATGCACGTCCTTTTCTAGAACAAATGCCATGTAATTACCTGCCTGCAGCACATCTCGCTTCTACAGACACCCCAACACCCAGATCTATTTAAAACGCAGTCACACTCTTGGGTGTGTCCTGTATCTGAATTCTGTACAGTATGTGGTACTGAGTCCTTTCTAACCACAGGCACAGCCTTAGCTCGGGAAAATCCATTCCTGGCACTGCTGCGTCTGTGTGCAGAATGTGGGATGTAGGTGTGACTGTGCATAGTCACAGTTTTAAGGACAAGAGCATTTTTGAAGTGAAACTTCTTTCGTGGCAGTGCCATCCACAAAAATCTCATAGGGAAAAAAACTGAAAATTGTCACGAAAATAATAACGGAAGTAAACAGGAAGTGACGTCATTGTAGGGAAGTCCACGGTGAATACAAATCCCAGCAGCCCCTGCTACAGCTGACAGGCACTGCACTTCAGTCTCTGTATGCGGTCTCCTACAAGATAAAAGATACACACACACATATACACACACACACACATTTATATATATATATATATATATATATATATATATATATATATATATACAGTGTTCGACAAATCTATACATTTGCTCGCCCCGGGCGAGTGGATTTAACCCCCGGCGAGTGGATTTAACTCCCGGGCGAGTAAATATTGGCCCAAGCAGCACACGTTTGGTACTAGGTGGCGAGTAGATTTTTTTGTGTGGCGCGTAGATTTTTTGGTGATTTGTCAACCACTGTGTGTGTGTATATATATATATATATATATATATATATATATATATATATATATATATATATATATGTATATACTGTATATGTATATACTGTATGTATTTTGATTATTAAGCTCGGCTAACACGGTACAGGTACCTCTACATCTATATACAGTATATATGTAAAGGTATCTGTACCGTGTTAGCCAAGCTTAATAATGAAAAATGAATAGACAATTCCATTCTGTGGCTAACGAAATGATTTTATTTGTGCGAGCTTTCGATATACACTGATGTCTTCTTCCGGCGTTGTTACAATGAATAAAGCAAGCAAGGTCTAACTTAAAAACAGTGTCTCTTGGAATGTTATCGGTGACTGGAACCTATCCCTCCCCCTGTGCTTTATGAGATTTATGACTTGAGGTGTTAAATAGTCCCTGAATTTTAGTGATGTAACAAGTGATGACACAAGAGAACTTTCTTCCCATGAGTGCTAAAGGCCATGCTATATGATTGCACACACAGCTGTCTCTTACACACACACACAAATACTCTATGTAATTCCATCCCTATACTGTATGTATACCAATAGGGACTACATAGTATCTACACACACTTTTAGTATTACAACACCCTTTTACATTTCCACACCTACCCACACCATTGGTATACACTCCCACTCCACACATACCTTTTGTAAAGCGCTGTATACACTGTGGGCGCTTTATAAATTTATATTTACATACATACATACAGCAGGGCCCCTGGTATACGGCGGGTTCCGTTCCAGAGGCCCGCCGTATAGTGAAAATCGGCGGAAAGCGGATCCGGCGATTTTCACTTCTGCGCATGCGCAAACCGGCATATTTGCCATTCTGCGCATGTGCAACCTATGGTATGCGCGCGCAACCTGCGGTCTGTGCATTCACGCCGGGCGCACCCGTCCGTTCTGCGCATGCGCGAATGGAAATCAAAGATGGCGGCCCCCTTCTCGGTGCCGCCGTATAAGCGGAACGCCGGATAACGGAGCGCCGAGAAGCGGGGCCCTGCTGTACATACATGCACACACACTCTAACATCACTAACATTCAGGGACTTTTTATCTATAAAATATTTTATTTATAAAATATTTTACCAGGAAGTAATACATTGAGAGTAACCTCTCATTTTCAAGTATGTTAACACCTCACGTCATAAATCTCATACAGCACAGGGGGAGGGGGAGGTTTCAGTCACTGATAACATTCCAGGATGCACTGTTTGTACGTTAAACCTTGTTTGCTTTGTTCATTGTAACACCGGCGGAAGAAGAGATCAGTGTATCTCGAAAGCTCGCACAAATAAAAGCGTTTCGTTAGCCGACATGCCCCACCCCGAGTGCGCAACTGGCTGGCCACAAATGCCCCGAGCAGAATGAGCGCCAAGCTCGAGAGCCAGCACGCTCTCACTCACCCTCGCGCAGCCTTAAAAAGCAGAGAGGTACCGGCACCCTTTTTGGAGGTCTGTATCTCTGGAAGCAGGGGTTCCCCAGATCTAAAATGAATAGGGTTCAGCTCCAGACACCCCATGCTTTAATCCTATGTAAATAAAATTGCCTGCTTGGATGGTCTCTTTAACATAGGGGCTATATGTTTTATTTAAGGAATACTGTACACATCCAAACACACAAGATTTGTTTCTGTCTGGATTGCTCCTATTAAGATACTTTTATTGTTTTTTAAATCATACTGTATAAACAAAAGATGAGAATGCAATTTGCGGCCTAGTAAGATTATACATTGTAACCGTGTTTACACAGAAGGCTGTTTAATAGCAGAAACCAGCACCAAACTGAGAGTTCGTAAACCTTAACTAATCATTTCCTAAATTGTAAGCTAAGGACTGTGATCTAAATACTACTTTAACATGGTTTTTGTAATGATTATAATTTAATTACACATTTTACAGTCATGAATTAAAAATAAGATGTTTCTGCAAGCACAGTGGGGTGATGGAGACTAAGTGAATTAAGTCTGTAGACATCCATCCATTAGCACATTTTATCTAAATACTTCACTCATATTTATCTTCATTTTCCACTTAAACGTAATTAAAAATGTATGAACACAATCTGACAGATTTGTTTTTGCACAAATATATTTGCTATGTAGACCCTTATTTATGTTTGGTCTACTGAAGAATCAAATGGGCCTGTGTCCTAAGATCATATTTGAATTAGCACTAAATAGTAATACAAACCTTCATAAAATGTGCATCATATTTTTTTTCCAATCTTTTTCGTTTATTGGAGATTTGCAACAAAAATACATACAATAATAGCATGTTGACATTGGCAGTGAAGTCATAGGCACATGACTGCGGATTGTATAAATCGACTCCAGTAAACTGATTTTCTATTTACTTAAAGATGGGTTAAAAGGGGGAGACAAGGGGAGGGTGGAAGATGGGAAAGACAGAGAGAGAAGGGGGATGGCAGGGGGGAAGGTGACTGGGGGGGGGGGGGCATGTGGGATGTGATGGGGCCGTCGTCTCCAATTCTGGTAGTCTCACTGGGTTCATGTTAGAGCTAGGATCTGCAGGATTTGTGGGGGCAACGGGAGGGGGGGGGGGTTATGAGGAGGATGATGAAGGGTGCTGGGGGAGATATGATGATGAGGGGTGCTGGGGGAGATATGATGATGATGATGATGATGAGGTGCTAGGATCTGCAGGATTTGTGGGGGGACGGTGCCCGACAACGGTTCCCAGATTTTGTAGAATTGAGGCATTCTTTTTTTTCAACATGGCTGTGAGTTTTTCTATACTCATGAACATGTTTATTCTATTGACCACTGTACTCTTGGAAGGTGCTTTTACTTGTTTCCAAGCCGCTGCAATTGAGCACCTTGCGGCAGTTAAGATAGAGGAGATCAGCCTTAACATTAGGGAGGGAAGGTCATCTAAAGGTTTACCCAGCAAATATGTCAGAGGGTCCAATGGGATTTCCAGACCTAAAGTCTCGTGGAGAAGCTTCTGGATTCTAGACCAGAACTTCTGGATCTCTGGACATGACCACCAAATATGGGTCATGTCGCCCCCATGACCACATCCCCTCCAGCAAAGGTCTGGGGTAATGGGGAAGATCTGGCTCAGTCTACTCGGGATCTTTTACCAGTGAAATAAGATTTTATAGATGTTTTCTTTAGTTATAGTGCAGATTGACGTTTTGGCTGCTGAATTCCAAATATCCTCCCAGTCTTCCATGTCGACCTGAAGATTAAGGTCAGCCGCCCATTTTTGCATGTAGGTGTGGGCGGGCGGGGGGGGAGTGCCGACTCAATCTCCCTGTATATCCCGGAGATAAGTCCCCTTTGGTATTCGCCCTTGAGGCAGAGGGATTCGAATTTAGTCAGAGCCGGGAGTGCATCATATTTTTAAAGACTTCATACATGTGACACATAATTTGTTGTTTAAATGGAATTTTGACACATTGCAACATATTGAATACCTGATTCATGCTATTAAATTAAAAAGGGATGGTGTTTTATTTTTAATTAAATGATATCTAATATTAGTGGTTATAAATGAGGAGTGTAATATTATTTATAACAGACATACTGTGAAAATAATACATTTTCTAAACTTATATACAGTAATGAAACATCCATTCATAACGATTTTATTCTGCGCTAACACTATTAACAGACTTTTTAGGGTTTACACCCGGTTGAACATGGCAGGTTATTTTTATGCACATGTTTAATTTGGGGGGGGGGGGTTCTTATGGGGAGCACAGAACATTTCTGTGTGGCAAAAATGATAAAGTGACTTTCAATGACATTGGGAATTGAGCCAGGTTCCCCCGATTCAGCATCATTATCAGTCAGTGCCGTTACTCACTGAGCCATTACTCACTGTGCAACTCCTTCACATCAATACTACGCACATTTTTAAATAAAATTTAGTTGCGTCAATTTTGGGCCAAAAAGAGACCTCTGAGACTCTTAGCACATAGGCCTCAAGATGTTACAAAAAACATACAGGAAAAGAAGCTGACAACAAATATTAAAACACAAAAACAAAGAATAAAAAGAAGATGCACCTACTCCTGCATGTCAGTATCTGCTGTGACTGTCCCATACTGCTTGTGAGTTACCATTAATACTTACCAGTCCAAAATACCCCTGTGTGTGTTAGTGCTTCACGTTGCATATTTGACAAAACTTAAAATAAAAAGAGGTTATAACATTTAAATTATGATTTTTCTGCAATGCATTCTCAGGACTAAGTATTGATTCTCAGAACCACAGTGTGATCCAATGTATCCTAAATAACTATGTGGTTTGTTTTTTGTACATCTTGCTTACTTGTATAACCACAATCAGTCGTTGTACACAACAGAGATATGTTTAGTTTCCACTTCACTAACAAAGCCTAATCGGCACAATCCGTCTCGATTTTGTTTCACGTGTAACTGGTTCCTTTATGCACTTTTTGGCTCTACATATATACATGTATTTAGAATAATTCAGACCCCATGTGAATGAAACTCCAATAAAGTCTGTAAGCCACCGATGCTAGGAATAAGTGAGTCAGCCTTTCAACGTGTGAGATTCACTTGAAAAAAGGGAGACTTAAGAGGCTCGTTGATTAGTGAAAGAAGCTATGCTGAAAAGTACAGCTGTGACTGCCTATTCTTTTCACTGTAGCTGATTTTTAAATTAGATTTCAACATAGCCACCACATCACAGCATCTGGCACTCCAGGGGCCCATTAACATAGTAGGTATGCAGGGGTTTTGTAGGGGAGATCGCCTTCAGTGCTCCATAGGTGCTCCACCAGAAGAGGAGGAATCCTCCTCCTCGTCCATTCACCTAATCAGTAAAGATGTGATCGTGTGGTCAGTCATAGGAGCGGTCACATGATCTCAATGTGCCGAAGTGGCTATGGCACCTCCGGCACTCAAAGGGTTAAAGCAAGATATAACCTCGATCTGCTATAACATTTAAACACATCAGGAACAGCATTAAAAGGTGTAATATAAAACTATACATTTCTTCTTACTCAGTGCCTGTATTTCCTTCTGTATTTTGATGGATGAGACAGGGAAAATGGCAGATTCTGGAGCGTAGAGACAAGCCGAGGTGGCTGTTTAACTGACAACAAATGTTACATAGCATTATAATAAATGTGTCCGGTAATTCCTCCATAGCTACTTCTTTAACTACAGACGCTACGATGACATATTGTTAGCCGACTCGTAATCAGCACCAAAGTACCTTTATAAATTAATGTTTACATTCGCCGAGAGATTCCATAATTATTTCCTTCTAAGAAAAACAAACAGAATTTTTTTGGGGGTAGGAGTTTTATTTATTCAAATGCATAGCACTTTCACTGTTGTGTGTCAGTTTGACATTGCAACGTGAGGATTTGTCGAGGAGACTTATCGGTTCCGAAACGTACCTGCCGCCATTCTGTTTATCCATACAACATTGTCTCAAACAGCAACGTAATATTGCACTGCACCATCGCTCAGCCCGTCTTGGCTTATTATGCCACCAAGCTGTCATCATGCTCTGATGAAATGCAGAGCCATTAGCTGTGGAATGTGATGAATGGACGTCTCTGCAGAAGTTGAGGAGATGACAGATATGTGCTATACATCTATGCAAAGATGACATTTCCAAATAATTTAAACATTTTTAAAGACCCTGACTCCCACTCAATAATGCAGTGAAATGACTCTCCTGTGCTGGAGAAGAATTCAACTCCAATCTAATCGAATCTAAGGTCAGAAGAGCATGTTGAATAAGAGATATAAAGAGATGGGCTCCAGGTTCTACAGTTAGTATATATCGCAATATGAATAACTAGGAGTAACATGTGTTATTCTGTTTACTTTGCTTACAGGTCTGTTTGTACCCTGGTCTGCAAATGGACATATTCTTCAGATAAAGGTTGGGATGATAGCTTTTGGAAAGAGATTGGGCTGGAGGATATTCTAGAAGAAAACTATGCAAAAATAGGTGAGTGAAATGTTTTACATTTATAAGGTGAGCTAACAAATGTGACAATGAAGAGCACACACTATTCAACGTTTATGGCCCCAGTTACGTATCTATTTATTTTGCAGTCTGTTTGAAGGTAATAATGAATTAAACCATCCGTGCCTATGGCCATTTGCCATGCTAAATATAAAGATGTTCCCAGATAAGAAACTCTATTTAAAGCATTCAAATGTGGGATTTGCCTGGGTAATCCACATTAATTATTATGTAATTATGATATATAATATAAAAAATATACTGTATATAAAATATATTATTTAACCCTTTAATCGTTTCTTTGAGGAGGTACTGTATGTAGGAATTTAGACCAGGGTAATGCAGTTGATGTGGTCTACTTAGATTTTGCAAAGGCTTTTGATAGGGTTACAACTCGAGGTTTGTGTACAAAATAAAGGAAATTGGACTCAGTAAAAATATTTGCACCTACAGTAGATTGAAAACTGATTGAAGGACAGACAACAGAGAGTTGTCATAAATTGAATTTTTTCAGGCTGGGCCAATGTTGTGAGTAGAGTACCTCAAGGATCGGTACTGGGACCACTGCTATTTAACTTTAGTTTATTAATGACCTTGAGGTTGGTATATTGAGCAAAGTCTCCATCTTCGCTGATGACACTAAATTGTGTAAGGTAGAATCAGAGCCGGATGTAATTTCTCCCCAGAAGGACTTGGATAGACCATAAATATATGGTTATGCATTTGGGAAGCAAGAATGAACAGGCAATTTACAAATTGGATAAATTAGGAGAATCCTTGATGGAGAAGGGTTTAGGAGTGCTTGTACACAGCAGGCTTAGCAATAGTGCCCAAAGTCATGTAGTAGCTGCAAAGGCAAACAAGATCTTATCTTGCATCAAACGGACAATGGATGGAAGGGAAGTAAACATAATGCATTAGTAAGACCACAACTTGAATATGGAGTGCAATTTTGGGCACCACTCCATAGAAAATACATTATGGAACTAGATTAAAGAGCCACCAAATTAATAAAGAGGATGGATAATCTGATTTATGAGGAGAGGCTAGCTAAATTAGATTTATTTACATTAGAAAAGAGGTGTCTAAGAGTGGATATGATAACTATATAGGTGGTCCTCGGTATCGGAAGGTCCGTTTTCCGTCGAATGACTTATCCGACGCCGCATAATACAGTTCGCTGGACGCATTATCTGATGTCGGAACCACTTATCTGACGTCGGAACCGCTTATCCGACGCTCACCGCCACGGATTAACATGGACTCACAATCCGACAGTCCGTTATCCGACGGCAATTTGCGGGACGGATTCCGGCCGATAAGCGAGGACCGTCTGTATATAAATATATTTGGGGACAATACAAGGAACTTTCAAAATAACTATTCACCCTTAAGGTTGGAGGAAAGGAGATTTCACCAGCAACAAAGGAAAGGGTTCTTTACAGTAAGGGCTGTTAAAATGTGGAATTCATAACCCATGGAGACTGTGATGGCAGATACAATAAATATCTTCAAAAAAAGGTTGGACATCCTTTTTAGAAAGGAAAGGTATACAGGCATACCCCGCTTTAAGTACACTCACTTTAAGTACACTCGCGAGTAAGTACATGTCGCCCAATAGGCAAACGGCAGCTCACGCATGCGCCTGTCATCACGTCCTGAACAGCAATACCAGCTCCCTACCTGTACCGAAGCTGTGCGCAAGTGGAGAGACTATAGAGCCTGTTACACATGCGTTATTTACATCGGTTATGCACGTATATAACGATTGCAGTACAGTACATGCATTGATAAGTGGGAAAAGGTAGTGCTTCACTTTAAGTACCTTTTCGCTTTACATACATGCTCCGGTCCCATTGCGTACGTTAATGCGGGGTATGCCTGTACAGGGATATACCAAATAACTAAACATGGGAAGGATTGTTGATCCAGGGAGTAATTTGATTGCTAATATCTGCTTGTGACATTTTAGAAGAGGAGGAGGGGATATATACACAACTGGAGACCCTACTAAATGGAACACTACCATCGATTGTGAATCCGTACTACGGATATGTAAAAATTTAGACTCCATATGATGGATTTTTAGTACCCAACCCGCAGGCGGATTTTGGTGTGGGGATCAGATTTGATCTATAAAATCTGGGAAGGGGTTCGAACCAGTCTGCCTATCTTTAGTGTTAAGTGAGGTAGATTAATTTGGCAACAGCATTTTGAATGGATTGGAGTGGGGGCAGCTGGATGAGAGGAATGCCAACTTGGAGGAGGTTGCAGTATTCAAGGCGGGACATGCTGAGTGAGTGAGAAACGCCTGAGTGAGAGTTAATGCCAGTACCTTGTACTCATTAGGGGGAGAGCTTAAAACAGCTGGAACCACGTCCTTATTTTCCTTTAGTAGCGTTATGTTTGACCACTTTTTATAAAAGTGGATGAGTAGAATTGCTGCAAACAATTGAATGACTTCATTTTAATAAACAATCCACGTTGCAGTAATATGCGAAAGACACAAACGTGGATATGTAAACAGAGAAGGAAATGATAATAGGGAAGTTATATTGCTGGAAACATAACAGACCATCAGCTAAGAATCTCAAATAAATGTTTTAGATCAGCAATAATTTGGTATCCTGTGGTCAAGGCTTTTTTTTGGTCTTCTCCAAAACTGTAACTAGCTGCCTACTTCTATAAGGCTAGACTCAATACATCTATAATATTCCGTTTGTGCATAAATAGATAGCAAGAGCATGGTCAGACGGCATCTTATTCAGTACAGAAAGTCTATATCCTACGCCTTTATATAGTACTGGGCTTTTATATAGTGCCAGCACAATAAATCCCAACTGGAAGCATCTTATGTGATTCGTAAATACCCAAAAGGATTAGAAAGTGAAATCCCCCAAATAACAAACTGTTGATTATAGGTTGGCGAAATGCGTCCCGCACATCAGAGGCTGCGGCTATATAAGGCCTCGGATATAGTACAGGCGCGCATGACAGAGCGCATGACGTCCCGCGCGCCTGTACTAGAAGTGATCCGTGGCCTGTACGATTGCGCGACAGGGGGCGTGGCAAGGGCATGCCGTGGGGGGGGGGGGCGTGCCCGTGACTTCACGAGCGGTTCGCCCTCATTAGCTGAACCGCGTACGTGACCCGGCCGCCGCGCGGCAAATTTAAACATTTGTCTCGCGAAGTGTCAGTTGTCTCGTCGCGCTCGCTCTCTATGGCCATGCGCATTGCCTTCTGGCATTTTTATATTCGCGCGCGTGACGACGCTCGTGCCGTCACTTTAACTATGGACGCAGCCTTAGGGAGAATGCTGTATCTGTAGTTACAGGCGCGCGGTCTCTGTTTGGCTTTTTTTTTTACTCGTTCTTTCTTGCTGTTTGGTATTAGGATGGTGCTTGTAGTCTCAAATTAGTTTTATGGGAATATTTTGAATTGTTTTTGTGACATTGAGTTAATAATTGTTATTTTCTCCCACAAATGTAATTATCACATTTTATGTGGGCCTGAAATAATGTACTTTTGTCCGCTCAGCAGCGACAGTCAGGGTCAAAGAGAGCAATCAGTCCTGCTAAACATAGATCTCCACCCTAAATCTCTGTGTTTCACTCCTGTTTACGTTAGACATACTTAATCCCTGTAGAGCCAGACTCCCTACAAACTATGGCACTGTAATAGCACTGATACTGACGGGGTTAATCTTGGTCATCCAAGGTGCAGTCACAATCATACCATTATTTAGCTTACAGTCACTCTGTGTATACTCATTTGTGTTTTTGTTTTTTTTTTTAATATGGAAGGAAAGAAGGGAACCATAGCAGAAAAAAATCGTAATAGAAATCTGCACACATGTAAAATAACAAACTGCCACTCTTGGTGGAGAAATATTTCTGAAGTTAATTATTTATGAAGTGTCAAAGAGGACACAATGCAGCATTTATGTTGTAGAGTTCAACAGCATCCAGAAGCTGTTTGCATTGCTTGCTAACAAACAATGTGTCAACTCTTCAAAAAAGGTGACTTGAATGGGAAGGGGCAGCATTAGTTTCTTACGTTTTCCCCGGTTTCTTCATTAAAGAGGTAGAAAGATAGAATTTAGGGTCAGATAAGAACCCCCTGGCCTATTGTAAAACCTCAGAACCTATTTCGTCCTTAACGTTCTTTCATATTTCGGGGTTAGCCCTATGTCCAGCCCAGTTTTTTAATTCCTTGACGGTATTATTTGTTGGGATGCTACACCACAAATCCACCACCCTCCCGAAGAAGTACGTCTCCTATTTCCCTGCCACCGCCCAGCTTTAGATCATGATATAACGCTTCTCTTTTCCTGGAATGTGCTTTCCTCTGGTAATTTGTTGAAAACCTTTATATATTTGAAAGTTTCTGTCGTATACCCCCTCACCCTTCTCTCTTCCAAGCTATACGTATTGAGGTCCTTTAGCTTTCCTGATAGATCGGTGGTGCGCAAACTTTTCCCCCTGTGCCCCCCCCCCCCGCCTGCTCTCCCCCACTGCTCGCATCCCCTCTCTTACCTTGGCTCTGGTGGCGGGGTCATTCCATGCTGCATTGCCATGGCGATGCGTCACCCAAATCCAAGGTAAGGGAATTTATAGAGGCCTTGCTCAGTCCCCCGGCACTTAATTTAAATGCCTTGGGGAAGAGCACAGGGCCTCTGTAAGCGCCACGCCCCCTTGGAAAATCTCGCCCCCTCTCCCCGTTTACGCACCCCTGAGGTAGACCATGGGCCATTTTAGTGGCTCTTCTTTGCACACTCTAATTTATTGATGACCTTCTGGAGATAAGAAGCCTATGTACATCATATTACAAACTTTCAAAAAATGTGCTTCATATGTATGAAAACTTAATATGACACATCATTTGTTGATAGAAATTGAATTTGACACATTGTGTTGTGTTGAATACCTGACTGATACACTTGTCTCTCCTGCTTGGTGCTTTTCACATCTGCTTACTGGCCTAACCTGATATAGGTGCAGTAGGGTGGGAGGATAAAGTGGAGGAGCATATTTGTATGCACTTTTATGGTTTGGTTTATCTCTCGGTATCCAGTTTTTTTTTACCTCCATCTGGCGGTTTTACACAGACCCAGGGAATGCCCCTGTAGGAGATGTCAGCAGAGGTAATGACAGGAGACTTGTGGTTTGGAGAAATAAAGAAGACCCAGTAGCATGCATTCTCTAGACCAGCGGTGCGCAAACTGGGGGGCGCGAGACTGCCGGCGGGGGGGGGGGGGGGCGCGGGGTTTACAGAGGCCCCGCGCGCTTCCCGAAGGCACTTAAATTAAGTGCCGGGGGAGCTGCAGGGCCTCTATAAACCTTTACTTACCTAGGCTCCGGCGGCTTCCTTCAAAATGACGCAGCGAGGTCATATGATGTCACGTTGCTATGGCAACGTGACGTCATGACGCCGGAGCGCAGGTAAGTGGGGGTTAGGTGGGCACGGGAGTGAGGGGACCGCCGGCAGGGGGGCGCAGGGAAAAAAGTTTGCGCCCCCCTGCTCTAGACAGTCTAAAGTATGAGAATTTACACAATAGTGTAATAGTACAGTACGTTAGTGTGCAGAGACAAGTTGTAGAAACGGCACCATTGTGTAATACTGTGTTGGGATTTACTAAGTGTTCCCAGAAAGTAAACTGAATGCAATATTAAAGCTGCAGTTCATGCAATATCCTGCATGTGTGTTTTTTTAAATAAATCAGTTCTGTAGTAAGAAAAAATACTTTTAGCATTTTCTGTTTTAAAAAAAAACAACTTTGAAAGACCAATTTTCTTGTATTCTATTTTAACAAGCATGCTTGTTCCTATAGCAACGATTTACATTCCCCATATTTAAAGATGTCGCCAAACTTTGCCAATCAATAGACGGAGAACGAATTGACCGGCAGCTATGCAGTTTTTTAGGCAAGTAGAGATTGCCCACATGAAACTATTGAAGTAAAAAAAAAAAAAATAAATAAAAAAAAATAAACGGAAGCCTGAACTGCAGCTTTAATGGATTAAAAACTAAAATTTATTGGTGTAAACAAAAAAGATAAAATAAATGGGGCAGATTAAAAACACACAGAGAAGCACCATGTCTGGTGTAAATAAAGGCCACCACAGAGTATCAGGCTAATCTAGGTATGTGGTCAGGAAACCAACACTTTTAGGTTGCAGCTGTGCCCCAAGACAACCACAGCTAGTGGATAGTCTGAATAGGAGGGAGAGTAATGTCCAGTATGCCTCTATTCAGTTAGAGAAAAAGCCTGTTGGTGAACAGAAACTCGGAAGTTCAGTGTTGAGGTTGCGCTGCCTTGCTTAAGAGGTCTGTGAACTAGTCAAGCCCAGCCCGAACCAAAATACACTGCTGTGTATTTTCTGTTGCCCCTGTGATATTGAACAACATTTTTTTTTAAAAATCAGTTTTATTCTTTGTAGTATGGAGCAAATATACCTCCATAAAGACGGATTAAAAATATTTCCAAGTATACCACATCATCTCTAGATAATGTTAATACACCAATATGCCCTTTTTTACCTATTGATGTTTTTTCCAGAATTGTAACCGGGGTGTCCTATGGGGCTGAACCGCAATATTTATATCTCCCCACTTCCCAAAATGTCTAGTTTCTGGTCTTTCCTCCCTTTTAGGGAAATCAAAATGGAAGCCAAATTGTGCGGGCCCTGCAAGCCAATAGGAAGCCAAATTGTCATTGGGGGTATGATGTAGTTTATTTCCTATTGGATGGACGTTTAAATGTCCATGAGAGAACACTGGTAACTAAACTGGTGAGTATTTCGGGAACCGGTCGATAGCACAATCGACCTCCAGAGGGCCCCCGAGTTTGAATTCTGTAAAGAATATGGACAGGACTGCTGCTTTAAGAGTGATTGCAGTAGACAATTATAGTTTTTTGATTGATTTAGCATGATTGGAACTAAATGATCCTCTGAAGGGTAAATATTGCCCCCACACCTTGGCTTCCTACTGGCACAATCTTTTAAAAACCAGGAAGTGCACTGGCAGCTAAAACTGTAAGTATCTTGTGAATCGGGGCCCCTCAGCTGCAGGTCAAGCAATTCAGATCCATAGCACCCACTAGTTCCAATCAACATCAATTTTGGGCAGGGTTGTAGCTTCAATCCCCAAAACTGCATACATGTTGTATGATTGTAGTCATTTTTTTTTGCAGTAGTTATTTTGTCTAAAGTTGGGATGAAAATCCTTCACGTACTCATTTTGCTGACGTTTTTTGCATAATAACAGCAACATAGTTAGTCAGACCTTGCTGAGCCCTGCAAGGACCTGCCAGTAATGAAGAAAGTGCCAGGAGAACCTCTTCCATTTTCAATGTCTCTTTCATCTACAGCCATACATAAAAACTAACACAAATGCAAACATGATTTCAATTACACAAGCAGTGTGGGTCTGCAAACTTCTCAACCGCGGGTTTAACCAGGTACATTTTCACGAAGCATTTTCCTTATGACTGTAGTCTTGTATTGGACATTACTGACCTTTCATTTAGTTACGTGACCTTTTATTCTCTTTTGTAGTGGGCTGCTCTGTCATTGATTGGAAACCCTTTACAGAAACTCAGATCTCTTTGAAATGTAACAGTTCAGAACATTTATGAAACACCCAAGTGCATTTCGATGATATCATGTTCGATTACCTCCAGCAAACCATGAATCATACATTTTCTATGTTACATTTGTGTTTTTGTTTAACGTTTTGTCCTTTTGCTGGGGTAACAGTTCTGTACTTTTGCTTTACAATTGCTGTACATTTTATCAGGTTATGAATCCATGAGAATTTTTTTTATTGTTTTTTTTGTTTGTTTTATCTCTGACCGTCGTAAAAAATTCATCACCCATTTTTATTTTTTATTTATCTTCCTGAAACCTATTTCACACGAAGCTTTGCCGTAATAATATTAATGATGATGATATTTCGAGGACACTTGTTTTACGTTAAATAACTGATTTAAACTAGAAATAATTGTTAGTATGTTGCCCCGCACATTTTCAGCAATGTATAGAAGCTGCATTTCATGTTAAGAACAGAAAAACAAGAACAATCATTTGTTTTAGCTTAATTTCATACCAACCAATAAATTTTCCCATCGATTAAAACATTTTAAAAATATATATTTTTGCCACTAAATGACAAATTGAATTGCAAGAGCTATCTGCCACTTGTTCACAAAACTACACTTTCCAACCAGTAGGGGCATATTAACTAAGCAGACCTACTCCATAAGGCTGCGCTCATAGTCCTTGCTACGGCGACGGCGTGACATCATCCGTCGCTGTTCTAGCAGAGATTTTTGCTTATAGTGTTAGAGACAAGAGACGGCGACTGGGGGGCATGGCAGGGGTGTGGCCGTGAGCGGTTCGCCCTTATTGGCTGAACAGCTCACGGCCACGTGGCCGCTGACGTCAAGCTGCGGTCGCTGAAAAATCTATTTTCATTGACTTCCAGCGATCGCGACCAAGCCGTTGCTCCGTCATGCCGTTGCGTTGCTCCTACTATAGGCACACACGATGGATTCAATGCATTTGTTTTGACACAACGTCGCGTCCCCAGGACTATAAGCGCGGCCTAAGACACATGTAAGTGCCATGGGACATTTTACATCTCCACGGTCCAGATTCAGTGAAGTGTTCTAAGCTTTCGCATTCCTTTACTCCCACGGTGTGCTATAATTTAGCTCCTTTTGTGGATCTGGACCAAAGAAGTAAATAGATTGTAATGTGTCTTATGGAATAGCAGCGCTTAGCATATATAATATGTCATGGCGCCTAGAGATAGGCAAAAACGTTTGGCCGGGTTTGGATCCGCAGCGGGCCGGTCGGTTCCTTTGGTCTGGGGAATTCAGCAGATCAATCTGAACAAGAGCGCATCGCGTTGTGCGGATTTAAAAATCATTATTACCAATACACTCAGCGGATTCCGCAGCCCGCGGACGGATATGTAGAATTGTTAAGAGTACGCCAACGGATTGCTGAATCCACGGATTGGATTCTACAAATCCGTCCACGGGTTGTATCCAGCGGCGGCGGCTTTTTACACCGTGAAATGGATTTTGGGGGTAACATCAGCGAAAATCTGAGAAATGTATTTGGGTGGATTTGCGTATCTCTATTCGCTCCCAAAATTAACTTTGAGTTAAACATGTCATAAGCACGTTTGGCTGGGCACAGTACAGTAGGGGTGCGCAAACTTGACCCTGCGACCCCCTGCCCGCTCAGCCCCAGTGCTCGTGCCCCCGCTACCTGGTATCCAACGTCACATGACGAAGCGAGGTCATGAGACATCATGTCACATGACCCCGTGGCCGCCACGTTGCCATGGCAACGCATCGCCCGAAGCCATCGGAGAGAAGGTAAATGATTTGCAGAGGCCTCGCGCGGTGCCCCGGTATTTAAATGTTTTGGGGAAGAGCGCAGGACCTCTGTAACCGCCGCGCTCCCACAAAATATTCTCACGCCGGTGCCCACCCCTGCAGTACAGTATTCCCCATTTTGGTTTAAAAAAAAAAAAAATACTTCAGTGATTTCTAAACTATTTTAGTTTTAGGGATTTCCCCTGCGTCTCAGAGACACTGTGGTTGTCATTTCCTTCCGCAGAATGTCCTGTTTGTCTCATCCTCACTATTTATAGGCGTTCAGCCTCAAGTAAAGTCAGTGACATCATAACGCTGGAATTAAAGCTATATCTGGGTCATTTTGTCATTTCTCTATCCCACACAGCACGGATCTTGTTTGAGGTTCAGGGAAGTTGAGATAATGCCTTTTCCACAAGCAAGGAAAACATCATTTGTGGATTCAATTGTACTTTTAGTTTTGTATGGAGCATCGGGATTCAATTAAATTGTTGACACTGAAGGGATTATTTACTAATTACTCATTATAATAGGACAGGGGGTGGCTAACTCCAGTCCTCAAGGGCAACCAACAGGTCAGGTTTTCAGGATATCCCTGCGTCCGCACAGATGGCTCAATCAGTCCCTGCTTCAGCACTGGTGGCTCAATCAGTGGCTCAGTCTTCGACGACTGAGTCTCTGATTGAGCCACCTGTGCTGAAGCAGGGATATCCTGAAAACCTGACCTGTTGGTGGCCCTTGAGGACTGGAGTCTGCTCCCCCCTGCACTATGTTGTGAGTGTGTGACTTGCAGGAGAGTAAAATATCCTTACTTCAGACAGACAGGGAGATCTGTTCAGAGACCCCCACCCTACCGGTTTCGTCTGTGAAAGACTTCATCTGGGGCATGATGCCCCAGATGAAGTCTTTCACAGACGAAACCGGTAGGGTGAGGGTAGTAAATGACTTCATTAAGGAACACATTCCCTTCTCAGGGAACCTGAATTCTTCAAATGAGAACACCTTTACTACCAATATGCATTCCTCTACTATTCTTTCCATAATAATAATAATAATACATTTTTCCTATATAGCGCTTTTCTCCCAATAGGACTCAAAGCGCTTCACCATTACAGATTTGATACGCCGTACATAGTATTTTTTTTTTGTTTAGTTATTAACAGACCGTCCCTGCCTAGATGAGCTTACAATGTGTGCTTTTGGTGCCCGGTTGCACGTATAAGCACCACAGCCCTTGTTATTTATTTGAGGAATTAACCTAAATCTGTGCAATTCCCAGGTCATAATTCATTAAGCTCAGATAAGGGGTATCTGAACTTGATCCAATGTTAAATACCATTGACTTGAATAACAGTTAAAGTGGGATCAAGCTCTGATACCCCATATTGGAGCTTATTGAATCTCCCACTCCGAGTTCTACTGATAAAGAGAAATGTCTGAGAAGCAAAATCACCCAGAGAGACTTAGAATTCCCCAGACAGTAGATATTTTTGTGAAGATATGACAGCACTTTCACTTGAAATAATGCCCCTATTCTGGCCCACACTTCATTTCTAGTGAGGAGGGCTTGCCATTAAGTGGAGGAGTGTAGCTAATAAACTAGAAGAATATTGAACATATCACAGAAAAACAGGTTAAGGAAAGGTTTACATTCACCAGGAAACAAATTAATGTTTGTACTGAAAGGTATATTCTATCATCTAATTTGAATCTACTGCAAGCAGTGGCTTCCAGTTCTTGAAAATAGTAAAACCTGTATTAATAGATAGATTTATCTTTATATTATTTTATTAAAGGAGCAATTCATGCATATATCCTACATGTTTTTTTTTTTTTTAAATCAGTTCTGTAGTATTAGATGCCATTTTTAATGTGTTTTAATATACTGAGCATCCTTTAAATTCTATAGCAGGTTTAGCCCACCTCCCCAGCAGTGGAAGATCTTTGTATTATGGTCCAGTTTGCGATAATTTTTTGCCAATATTCCCAGCAGTTTGAGCTGCAAACTGTAATAGTAGATAATGTTACTTAGTAACATAAGAATACATTGTAGCTGCTGAGTTACACTGACTGAAGGATTGAAATTGAAAGGCAGACAGTTAGTGAACCAAGAGAAGCAGGATCTTTGCTGCTCGATCACGGGAGAGCAAATCGATCGGCAGCGTAGGTAATTAGGTTTCAATAAAGGTAATCAAAGGCTGCATATATTAAAAAAAATGTTTTTGATTTAAAGTGCAGTGCGGACTGCCTCTCTAAGGCATTGCTTCACAAGTACTTCATAGCTTACGGGCTCCACCTATTGTTCAGTGGAAGTGTTATTAAGACCTGACCTATGCAGTCACGTGTGTAAGTAACCTCACACTACTCAT